>NC_138147.1:11610000-11865000 GCF_964199315.1 Orbicella franksi
GTCACGCGCTAACGCGAAATCAACATTTTAACCTATTTAGACCTGAAATCAACATCATTGAGCTTATGCGCTGCGTGAAATTGACATTTTGCTGGTTTCTAAGTGAAACCAACATCCTTGCCGTCACGCGTTAACGCGAAATCAACATTTTAACCTATTTAGACCTGAAATCAACATCATTGAGCTTATGCGCTGCGTGAAATTGACATTTTGCTGGTTTCTAAGTGAAACCAACATCCTTGCCGACAAGCGTTAACGTCAAATCAACATTTTAACCTATTTAGACCTGAAATCAACATCATTGAGCTTATGCGCTGCGTAAAATTGACATTTTGCTGGTTTCTAAGTGAAACCAACATCCTTGCCGTCACGCGTTAACGTCAAATCAACATTTAAACCTTTTTCGACCTAAAATCAACATTTTTGAGCTTATACGTTGCGTGGAATTGACATTTTGCTGGTTTCTAAGAGAAATCAACCTCCTTGCCGTCACGCGTTAACGTCAAATCAACATTTTAACCTATTTAGACCTGAAATCAACATCATTAAGCTTATGCGTTTCGTGAAATTGACATTTTGCTGGTTTCTAAGTGAAATCAACCTCCTTGTCGTCACGCGTTAACGTGAAATCAACATTTAAACCTTTTTTGACCTAAAATTAACATTTTTGAGGTTATACGTTGCGTGAAATTGACATTTTGCTGCTTTCTAAGTGAGATCAAAGTCCCTGCGATCGCGGCGGGCCGATCCTTTGTTATGATAAACCGAGGCGAGACTTCGACTTATAACAAAGGCTTGGCTTGGTTATTATAACAAAGGATCGGCTCTGTTTATCATAACAAAGGCCCGGCTTCGTTTATTTGCAGCCTCGGCGGGAAAAGGGCGTTAGGTATTTTAATCAAAAGTGAACTTTGTCGAAAACGCTCCAAATTTCGCATAGAGTTTGTTTAGGTATGTTTAGCAATGTCCCGTAGTTTTTTCGCTAAGCTTTGCTTCGTTTTCAGCATATTGCGTATGCGAAAAACCACTCGGTTTTCCTAGCGGCGTCTTTATAAAGCGAAGCAAAAACCAGCGGCAAAAATACAGGAACACGTTGTTCTATTACATTGAAGACCACATGCAAAAATTCAGCTAATTTGGAGCAAGAAAAAAGAAAAGCAACCAAAATCGTCACTTATCCCCTTTTATGACTAGCTTCTTCATATGTGTCAAAACAACAATACTTTTTGACAAATATGCAGTTCTACAGTCTCCGTACATCTGTTGAAAGTTAGTAAAGTTAGGAATTAACCTCTAAAGAAAGATGAACATACAGCAAGTTGACAACCACCCTCCTTACAAGTTAATTCCACTGGTTAGTCAGGATATGTACAATATTACCATTACCTTCTCACTGGAAAGCTTTGATTCACGTTCCCTTATGGTAGCAAGATATTTTTGGGCCACCTGTAGGCGGGTTGCAACGGTCTTCTTTTCCTGCTCACTGGTTTTTAGCTTTACCTGAATGTACATTAAAAGAAACTTCTTTCAAACTGCACTGCTCAAAAGACTACACTTTTTAAAATTTGACAAAAAGTTACATGTATACGGGTGTAAGATTAACTTGTTAATGATATTAAATATATACAATATTATACTAAATAAATTCACCCTGTCTTCTGTTACAATAAGGAGAACCAGTGCCAGCAAAGAGGCAAACTCCTGAATCCATGAACTAGGATTAAGAAAATCAGGCTGAAAGTTGGCCAGTAAAGCACCATATATATAAAAGAACCAAATCAGCCTGATAAATAAAACATGTTCTTATACATGACTGTATAAAAAGAAAGGATGCCACAATAAGAAAGCACTCATATTAAAAGTACTACTGGACGATACAAACTCTAAGAGCCATACAGTGCCTGACAGGAAGGTTAGGACTGTTGACACCATTTTGCTAACAGTTACCTGGGTGTCTTTAGTATGTTTTTTTTGTGTGTGTGCGGGGCAAGGCGGGGGGGGGGGAGGGGGTCAAGGGGATCATGAGGGTTAAATCAAACCTCTAGTAAATGTATATTGTATTGTATTAATTTCTGAAACAAATTTTCAGAACATTTTCAGGTTGATTTCTCACTAAGCACCCAGCAAATAAGGACTTGATTAACCTGAACCCCAAAATCATAAGTTCTCATAATGTGTGTTTACTGTATTTGCAAAGCGCACAGCATGCTAAATACAAGTTTGACCCCAAACATTTAAAGAGCTTGGAAAATGTACTCTTATTGGTGACAGAAGTGATTAGTTCTCTGGATTTAATCTTTAAGGAGATATTAGTGTTCAAAAACTGCAAAATTCTTGAACTAAGTAACTCAAAAATGGCATCAGGCTTAACATTTCTTGGGTCAGTGCCATGTCCTCAATATTCAGAGTTGATAGTTTTGTACAAATAGCTCAATCAGAGACTAAAATACTTGCTAATGCTGCAAATAATTATTGCAAACAGAGATTCCCATATAGTGCACGATGTAGAGATCAAGTTTAAAATGAAAAGTCAAGAAATGTTGCTGTTGTTCCTTGTTCAGTTATGACAGTGTATACACATTTGTAACCTGGAGTAAACACCCACTGTTACCTATCACTAACCTCAGTTTCCTGAAGTTTTTGTTTAGTTCCAGAGAACTCTGTTTTAAGTTTCTCGAGTGAAGCTTCTTGAGATGCTTTATTCTTATTTAGTTCTTCCTTTTCCTTATCAATTTCTTCTTCAAGTGACCGTATCTGTGGGCAAAAATACAATGTATGTTAATGAAAAGACAACAACGACAACATTTATTTCTACAAAAAAAAAAGGAAAGAAGAATACAATAATTTGAAGCTTATAAGTAAGGTATTAGCTGCCTATAACAACCATAAGACTACAAAAATTACGCAGCTATGTATCCTGATACAATAAAGAGTACAGTCATGTGCATTTACAAATAAATCAAAAGTAACTTTATAAATAGAGATGTAAACATATACAAAGTTAAAAGCTAAAGATGTCTCATCTGCTTCCAGTCTTGAATAAGTCGCATCACTCACCCTCAGACCCACTGCATTCACTCATGTGACACCTAAGATGAAGGACAAACACAAATTACAGCTAGGAACTTACCGTTGTTTGAAGAGTCGTTTTCTCAAGTTCAATAGTTCTCATTTTTCCTTTAAGCTCTTCAACTTCAGCCATTACTTTGTCAGCCTTGCCTACATGAGCTGTTGTCTTTTCTTTCTCCTGTTCCCTCTCTTCCAACAACTTGAGTTTTTCTCCTGTTATAAAGGACCACATGTTCAAATCAATCACTACATCATTGACAGTCAATCAATCAAGCAAGCAAGCAAATAACTTTCACACAAATACATGTACATAAATGTACACAGGAACAAATTGTTATAATCGCTAAAAATTAAATTATAATTATAATTAGCTAAATGCCATTTAGTAAATCCAGTTTCAAGAAAGGTCAACAAGGACTTCTTTTTTCCCTTTGATTGATATCTACATGTAGCACATGTTAGGTAGGAATAAAGTTGTTCTGCTTGTTGTTGTCATTGTTGGTCTTGTTGCAAGACACTGGAAAAATATATTACATGGCAGCGTGAAGTGAATTTTAATTGTGAGTGGTAAAAACAATGTTTTATGGAAGAGCACAACAAGTGAGTAAAATATTGTCTTTAAAAAAAGAAAAGAAAATTCATATCTTCAAGCCAACATGTAATTTTCTTTTTACTATATAGACAAACTGACTGTGTGGACAAACAACCACGAAAAAGTGGGAAATAAGGTCATCAATATTCTCACTAGTGAAGATAAGGAAAATATACCACTCGGGTCGCAGATGTAGTTTTGTGTGAATTTTACGAGTGGTGTATTTTCCAGTAAAACACTTAAATGAGTTAAAAATATTACTAACAGCTAAAATAATTCCCATATTTACATATAAGTATACTGTCACCAGCGGACACTGAGCAATTGCTTTCAATGGGTTTCTCTGGACACTGCTTCAACACAGCCTAGTTAATGATAATAATGATACTGACAAATTGATTGTTTGTACAAAACAACCGTGAAAAAAGCAAGAAATGACATCATCAATATCTACACTTGTGAGGATAAGGAAAATACCCCGGAAGTAGTTTCGTATAAATTTTAGGCGTGGTGTATTTTTCACTGGCCTCAGAAGTCCTCAAGGGCGCTAAGGGGATAAGTAAGTAGTATTTTCCAGTGAAACACTCATGTCTAAATAATAGTCTACTACGATTGGCAACTGATTAGTGCGCCGCGCCATTCAGACTCATCAGCAGTTGGTGATACCGTAAACCCTCGAATTAGCGCCCCCCACCCCCTGCCGGAATAAGCGCCCCCTTCGTATAAGCGCCCCTCCTATCAGCCAAAATTTAAAATAAGTACCCCCCTCCCCTCCCCCCATTTTGTGGACGAGTAATTAGACAACAAAGGATGTGTAGTTTCACTTTCGTCCAGCCCTTTTTACACAGTCATTAGTAATTGACATTCTTATAATACAGGAAACATTAGTTCTTTTTCTTCCAAGTTGTATCCTACAATTTTTTGTTTCAGTTTGTGTACACGTCAAGTTTAGAAAAAAAAATTACAAGTACTAACGGTGCGGCGATCTAAACTTTAGGATCAGCTTTTTATCTCGATAAACAGTTTATGTTGCTATTTACGTGCAGATGATGTATTTAAAAAATGATCATGTCAGGCCACGATTTGGGAAAAATTAAATAAGCGGCCCCCTACCCCCTCGATTAAGCGCCTCCCTCCAATAAGCACCCCCGTCTTCTCTTAAATTTGAAATAAGCACCCGGGCGCTAATTCGAGGATTTTCGGTGTCATATTTCTGTGTGCTCTGTTTCGTGGAAGTATAAAATTTTAATGTAATAATCTCTTCATAAACTAAGGCAAAGCTACGTAAAATAGGCTCAACATGAGCTAATATGTCACACCGGATTTGCCGCATGATTTAGTGTTCTATTGTAGTGTTTTTAAAATATGAGTTAAAAAGTATAAATTTCGACCTTCACTATGTGACTGATTAACCGGTCCCTTAATAAATACTTAAAGTATAAAAGTTGTCTCAAGGGTATCTCAAAACTAAGTAAAGTCTGCAAAATCCAAAGGGTATTATAATCATCATATTTGTTTACAAAATGCCATTGAAGAGAACATGTAATGTACATCGACTTTAACAATAAGCCACTTTTAGAGCGAAAAGCTACGTTTAAATATAATCATACTAATCTGCATGCTAAGTGTCCGGCTCAAAATTCAGGTGAATCTGACAAACTGATTTGTTGTTCTGCGACTGAAGAGGTGACCATCTCCTCAGGTAAACTTGTATCGCTAGTATCCGACACTCGTAATTCTTTCCGTATACTTGCGATGTCCTCATCAATTTCGTCAATTTCAGCCTGAAGATCCTCTAAAAAAGGATAGAACAAAATGACAGGTTTCATTTAAACATTCGTGTAATTAGGTAGAAAGTGGGAAAAGCATAACTGGATGGGGTATTGGGCGGGGAAAATATCTTAACATAGGAATCTTGAGGGGAAAATCAGATCTTTACTATAGACACTTTACTGGCCTTTACTGGGATCACGTGGGCTACACAAAACTCTCAGAATAAGGTCCGTGCGCGAAAGGTCCGATGTAAGTGATTGTGATAATGTTACGTATTTTAGTTGATTCGTAACCTTTAGATAACGACATTTCACACCAAATTTAAGCCTTGAAAATATTACGTCACTCTGCATGAGCTATCTTTCTCTGATTTCGTTTTATTACCCAAAACAAAAATAAAGCTGGATAAAGAGAGACAATTATATTGAGTTGAATAGATTAATGCTCTTTTCTACTTGCCTAAACGACAGCAACGAGCTTTAAAGTGGCCGCTAAATGCATATCCATCACACACCTACTAAACTAAGGAAAAATCTCGTAGTTTATACTAGCCACAACTTTAATTATTTAAGCGGACAACAAAACCGTTGAATACTATTCACAAGCCCTTACCCTGGCAGCATGTTGCTTCCTTTGCCTTCTTTGATGCGCTACCTGTAGATAACTGATCCTTGCACTCTGCTTTTCTTTTCAGTGACAGTTTTTTCTTGGGAAAAGTCTGCTGCTCGAAAGCATCTGAGCATGCGACACTTTTGGGCATCTTTTCTTCACGCGCTTCTTTGGGAACATTATGATTGTTACCAGGCTTTACAAGCGTGGGGCTAACAAAGTTAGGCTTTAATAGTTTAGGCATTTTAGCCCGTGCTTTACCATTGCTATCTCCCTTTGTCGCAACGGGAGGTTTAAAAGTAGCTTTCCCTAACTTTGGTAAAGATTTCTTCCGAGCTAAGCTGTCTTCATCAAGGGCTACACGGACATCTGTACTTGCGGCCGACCTTTTCAGTGCAAACCCTAACTTTTTAGGTATTCGTTGGTGTTCACACTCTCCATTTTGAGCTAACACGTCAGAAATTGAGGTTCCTTCCCCATTACTCTTGGCTCTCTGGATTTTCGGTTTCTTCATTGTCGAGTCTTCTTCCACAGTATTATCTTGGGAGATGCTCTTTGACTTCCTGGACTTTTTTCCTTCTTGTTTTTGTACTGGGACGCCTAACTGGCACTCGCTCGTCTTCGAAATTTTGGAACTGTCTCCGCTACCCTTCTTTCCTTCTGAGTTTGTTTGAACCTCCTTGGCATTTTTAACTGGCTGTTTACCATCTTCAATCACGTCCTGGTCCTTATGTGTTGCTTTTGATGACCATGACTCCATAGATATCACAGCACTAACATTGCCTTTATCTTGCTCCTTTTGTTTAGAATCTTCCGTGAGACTGTTTGCTAAGTCGTTTGGGACACCCTTGCTCATCTTTCGTTTCTTTCCGACACTTTGTGTTTTAGTTGTACTTTGCCTCTTTTTAACAACTTTTTTTTCTGTGCTTTTCTTTACGGATGAATTTTCAACACTTGGTTTTCGCGGTTTAGTGTTAGTAGCTTTACAAATACTCTTCTCGTCTGTAGGAATGGCTTCTGCAAAATTAAAACTTGTTTCACGCGGTTTAGTGGCAGTAGCTTTACAAATACTCTTCTCGTCTGTAGGAATGGCTCCTGCGGAATCGGTTTCAACAGTTGAGACACATGGAACTGGAGGCTCATGTTCTTTTGTGACCACCACGGTTTCATCATCCCGTTTTTGGATTCTCTCTGTCTCATGGATAGTCTCACTAATCTCGGTACATACGCCATCATTGTTCTCAGGCAATATTTCTGCGGAAAAAGTGAAAGCAGCAAGATCATCAGTCAAGATAATATTATACACATATGCTTCTCGTGGCAATTTTCCCCCGTTTTTGTTTAGCAAGAGTATCTCCTTCTCTCTACTGACACTAGTTTGAATTCGACTGTCTCGTGTCTAACCCTCGTTTCTTACTGGCTTATCAGAAAAATCTTGGTTTGAAAGTGTTTATGATAACAGAGAAAAGGGGGCAGATTCTGTGGGGAAGAGGAGGTCAGAGGAAGTCTCCGCCTCACCCTCCGCGCACGCATCGCCTGCTGCTTCTCTGTGTTTAGAAGCTAGAGAAGCTGTGAACCATACGTTTGATTAGACCTGGATAAAATGCCGTAAATATGTTCAATGCTCCACTATTAGTTCGTCTAGCGAGAGAAAAACCAAAATATAGCCCCGAGAGCACCGGCCAGAGAGCAAGACGCGCGGAAAAAAAAAAAACATTCGCCAGCTAGTGTTAGCCAGCCACTATTTCTCCGTTTTCTGTTTTACTTGTCGCTAGATGAACTAAAAGGGAGACTGATCGTAGTGTGACAACGGCGTTTAATTGCTAACTTCAATCCGGTATAATTTGGCATCATTTTTTTTCCTTTTGATTACAAGTGATGTAAATGTCGGGTACAAGGAGAGTTGTTGTTGTAACCAACTTTTGTATACCAAGCCAGATAAGTTGTAATCAATCATTCGCCTTAATCACAGTCCGCCATGTTGGATGCAACGTCACCATTTTTCGCATGAAAGCGAGGTCACGCGTGTTGAAACATCATGGCTGAGTCAGCGAGTACTTTGATTTCTTCAGAGTTTTGGTACTGCAATCCGGTGGACATACCGACAACAATATTTACCTGTGACAGTGACAGTGTATATTGGCTCGGGGAAGTCTACAACAACAGGAGAGGATGACAGTTCCGGTTGGACCTCCATAGAACTTTCCTCACCAGAAGCTTGGCCGAAAGTTGATGCTATGGATTAAAATGAAAAACATAAAAATACTTCTGATTATTTTACGATTTTAACCAAGGAATGTTTAAAGAGATACCGACAACAATATTTACCTGTCACAGTGACAGGGGACGATGGCACGCTTACATCAAACAATCGCACTCGTGCACGCGGTGGTTCTCGCTTTGTCGGAGATTTTCTTTTCCTGGGTGATCTTGACCAGCAAAAAATACTTGGAACTGCATGCTTATCCAGAACACGCTTCCCTGTTAAAGTTGTCTGAAAATCCGCTTCCTTAAAGTGTACAGAACATACTCTTGTGCTGTTTGTTATCTGTAGATGGACCAGATCATAATAATTAATGTAAATACATGCGCGCGACAATGACATCGATAACCTAACCAACTTACCTGGACACTTTTGCCCACGTCTCGCCGTATTTTGACAACCCACTGCTTTCGAATGGCTTCATCACTGGGAAATCGGTGAAAGATATGATTTGGAATATATTTAAGGGATTATTTTTACATTGCAGCACTCAACAGTGATCTCCGTTGGGCATGATTGCAGATGATCGCCTTGTCTCCTCGATCGCCGGAAGTTGACTTTACACGCGTGGCCTCGCATTGGTGTCAAAAGTACATGACGTCAATCCAAGATGGCTGCTGTGCGATAAAGGCGAATTGGTTCTAATGAACAACGTAATAGACTTGATACTAAACCATTGTTGTTACTGCTGGTTATCACTGAGGCCTTTGAAGTGGTCCCCTTTGCCTTGTCTTTTTTCTTTCCAGTTTCTCTCTGAAGACTACTTGAACCACTTTCTTTAGTCGTTGCCTTGCTTTTGGCTGGTTTGTTTGTAGGCTTCTTTTTGGAAGTTTTAGGTTTGGTTGGGTTTTTTGGTCTAACTTGCTTAATATCTTCTGTGCCGCTATAACTATTTCCACTACTGCAAATTTCCTGGCTCGACGAGTCTGTAACTGAAGATATGAACCAGCATTAGATATCAAATAGAAACACTCGCTCTCTCGTTTCTCAAATTACCACTGCTATCAATACCTCTCGGGCAAGATGATACGTAAAAAAAACAACTGAATAGTTAGTCAAGATAAAGGTAGGTGTCCCCCAGCATCAGTCACGACGCTGATCACGTTTAAATGAAAACACTGATATTTTTTGCATGCACGTTCGTATTTGATCAAGCTTACTTAGCTCTTAGGCGTAACGTGTTTAAATAAAGTATTTATTGGTTGATCAATATTATCTGACTCCGTTTATTTTTTCGTCATAATTTGTTGGAAATTGACTTTAAACACCTGCAGCACAATCAGGTGTCAGTGCAAATTGAAGTCCTCCCGCATGCGCATCTTGGTAGTGTTTTATAAATGCTGACGTGAATACATATCGATTTCTGGAAGCGGGCTTAGAGAACTGGGTTAAACTGAGTTAACCATTCTTCTCACCTGAATCAATGAGTTCCTCTACTTTCAAGTTAGCTAAGCGCTCCTTCTCCTTAGCCTTGTTACCAATAGTCCCTTCGTAGCGTGCTGCAAAGCCATATTCTGATAATCGAGTCTGCTGACAGAAAAGATTAAAAAGTTAGTTGTTTTGTCTGTTTGTATCTCCGGAGATCAGGAAATGACCCAATGTCCTTGAATTGAGGAGCAAAATGATGAGTACAATATATAGATTTGTAGTATTATTAGATTAGTTAGATTTATTTAATATTATTTCTCGTAAACCTAGCTCGTTAATTCAGTCTTGTCGGACCAAGCGAAAGAGGACTACTTGTAGTCTAGTGATGAAACTCACTAGCCTACAATACAGCGCAAAAATAATGCACGCGCAAGAACTTCCTGTTGTATTTTTTCGGCTACTTGTGAGACAGCGGCGTTTAAATTCAGCAAGTGCAAGAACTTCCCTGGGAGAACATCTTGTTTTGGTTTTGGTGTTACGCTACGAGTGAAAAACCGCTCTAATTGACTTTTAGAAATCGCAGTTATTGTTCGTTTGCTTGGCGACGCCAGCTTTGGAGCCGACAAAACTAACAACGAAAAGACAATGCACGACAAAGTGACCGTATCGTTTCTTTCCAGATATTATCAACGCGACCAACATGAAGTTCATAACTATACAGTCACCCATCTTGAATTAAGAGGAATTAAAATCCGTGGAGACATTATTCCCTGATAACAAATTTATTTTACATCTCTCATCACACATTACATTCTTTGTCCATATCGGATTCTTTCACACATCATTCACATAAATTTATTTCGCATAGTATCTCTCTCTCACTGGGTCCTGTCTCTCCGCTCTCTTGTCTAACGTTCAGGATTCTCCGCTTGCGACCCTAGGGATTTAACAAAAGAAACGTAGTTTTTTTTTTTTGTCATAAAACATCTCACGCAATTTCACTATTGGAACAGACCCAAACGCCATAAAGGTTTAAAACGATCTTCGAAACAAATGAAAACATCATATACGTATGGGTTATTGACCAAGTGTGAGGTCAAGATGGCTGGATATTGACCAAGTTCTTTTTTTGCGTGTTTATGGACCGAGACGGAGTCGAGGTCCAAAAACACGCGAAAAAAGAACGAGGCCAATATCCAGCCATCTTGACCGAACAAGCTTGGTCAATAAAGGATTTATTATATGGCTTTCGGGGAAATTTTTCTTGCGGGACACTGCGGGTAGTCCCGAGCGGGCAAGATAGCTCCATCTTGCCCGCTCGGGTAGCCAATCACAGCGTAGGATTTGATTCATCTTGCCCGCTCACGGAGCTAGCCATATAATAATTACTGTTATCAGAGCTCTCCAACAATTCTCTGATAGTTGGCTGGTCCATTATGAATAACACCATTAAACAAACCATCAAGTCCCTGTTAAGACAGCACCGATACTGAATGAGAGGCAACCACAGACAGCACATCGGCAATTAAGCAGAATTTCGCAATAACACATTGGTTTTAATCGTCACCTCACTACTTACCATCGGTCCAAGTCATCTAAAATTGGGCTTTCCTGAAAACCAGTAAAAATTTCGAGCTTTAGTTCAAGTTCATTAAATGTGTGCTAAGCGGTAAGAGTTTATGTATAGCATGTCCAGTATTTGATATGAAAAAGTTTGATGCAAAGAATTTGTCTTTTGTGTATGAGTAAGAGGTGTATGAGCAATGAGTTTTGATCCTAACATACTTTATACAATATGTTTCTACTTACAGCATCTAAAAGGGCTAAGTGCCCCTCGAGGTATGCCCCTAGCTCCTCCAATAAGTCCGCCACTTGATCGTCAGTAAAGAGTAGCTACATAAAGAACAATTTTCACCTCACAAGAATGTTTGATTTTTTTTGGATCCCAATTAAACGACAAAGACTTGTAGCAGAAATTAGACTGCCTTACCGTTCGTATTTGATTTGCCATACAAGATTAAATCAGAGCAACTTCTGCTTCAAAGTATAACGGCACACTCACACTGCTAGAACTAAGCTCGGCGATTTTGATCGCGCTACAAGCAACGTGCTGCGTTAGTGATTCAAATTTCATTGGGCAACAAAACAACCTACTTTAGTAAAGCCCGTGGCTTTTCTTTTGTCATCTATTAAATCATTGTAAGTGTGATATATAGGCCGAGAAGAACCGTGGGAGACGGAAATGCAACACCGTGGGAATGAAGTTTTGTCTAGGTATTTCGTAGAAAGTTATTTGGATTCACTCTGTTTATCTGTCAATGTGAATGAGTTTTAACATTGTAAAAGCCCTCATACCATTGCAGCTTACTCAGATCTCATCATGGAGAAATGAAATGCAATTCAGTATTAATCACTGGGCTTTAATTTACAGACCTAACTGGCAAACCTATCATGCCTGAAAAAGAGATGAACAAGCTATTTTAGAACTGATAATTGTATTTTACTCAAGAGAAACCTTGATTTAAGGAAAATCATGGAACCAAACTACCTAAGGCTCTGAGGCCTTCCCTTGCAGTGGTACAATGTATGTACCATGAGTCGCGGCATGGATGTAAACGTCTTATTACAGACACCACAACATGCCCTTGGGCGTGTTATGTGGTGACCGTATCTGACATGTTTGTGAAGTCTCGAGTACTTTGCAAACGAACGTGAGCAAAGTAGGCATTGGTATTTACCCGGTCGTTCCATTTTAGACAACTGATGAGCACCCGCGTGTCGAAAACTTGACAAAATTTCGTTCCCACGGTGTTGCATTTTTCCCACGGTTCTTCGCGGCCTACAAATCACACAATTATTTAATAGCCATGACTGGCGGAAATTGGAAATGGTTGATCGTTTTTATCACGAATAAACCCTTAGTCGACATAAAAGAAGTGGGTTGGACTCCTATTTACAATTAATAAAACACTTTGAGAAGGCCGAAATTAAAACTTTTATCAGCATCTTGTGTAAAGTTGTTTGAATTGGTGCTGGTAACGTAGACCGCTTTTACGTTCGAAGTATTGTAGTACCCGAGTGCATTGTTAAGTTACGTTATCACTCAGGAATTTTAAGAACACGAGACAAGAACATTGAGAACCAAGCACTTCTCGGGTGTTAAATTCAATTAATGTTTTAAAAATAATGGCCGAGAGTTCAAACTCGCAGCGTAAAACGGTGCATCGACCGTGCTTTGTTTTGTTTTAGAAAACAGTTCTAAGAAAATACGCGCACTGATTGGTTACTGTGCCTTTTGATAACATACGGACTCTAAATTTCAAAGCTCAACCGACAAATGCGTTTTTCGCTACATACAGACTCTAAAATTCAAAGCTCAACCGACAAATGCGTTTTTCGCTACCTTCAATCAAATGTTCGGCGGCTCCTCCTAGCTTCCGGCTACTGCCGAACACTGTTTCGTTGTCCGAACTGTGCTCAATGATTTGATTACCGCGCGCTCGACAGTAGTCGGAAGTTGGGAAGAGCCGCCGAACATTTTATTGACGGAAGCGAAAAACCCATTTGTTGGTAGAGCTTTGAAATTTAGAGTCCGCGTGTTATTGAAAGGTGCAGTAAAAATCGTGTTTCTATAACTTGATGAAAACACAGAGCTAGCACGAGCTGTTGACGTAATGATGGCGCGTGCAAAGAGAATTTAAATTTTGATGATCAAAGTAAACAAGTTGTTTTCACGTTTGTCGAAAACTATATACTTATCTCGTGATTTTTTAGCCATTTGAGGAGTTAAAGAACTAGGAAAAGTGTTTATGTAAATGTTTGTCCGTTCAGTACAGATAGTCAGTCGCCTAGATAACCAAAGCAAGTTCCAGATGTTGACACAGTTTACGGCCGCCATACTGGTGTTCCACGAAGAAAACATCAATATGGCGGCTCCGTACTGAGCTCTGTAAACTTGTGCGAAACATTTCGACGAATATCAGAAGTTTGGGACAACGCACAAACCTTAAACTTGGAGAAGTGTCTTCTTTATTTATCTTCTATACTATCGCAATTTTTTGACTTAATCCACTGAATGATTTTCGATTTATTTTTTAATTGCTTCACAGTGAAAATACTCTGTAAACATTTTATCCGTTTATCCGTCTTGGAATTGTTTCGTGAATAACACCCGGAGGTCTGTCAGCGATTAAACTTTTTATTCTTTGCCGAAAGGGGCGAATCATTCAGACAAGTTCATTATACGTCGTAAGTTATAACGGTCTGCTGAACATAAGAGTTGTTAATATTTAAATCAAGTTACCCCTGACGCGGCCAATTAAGTCAAATATAAAGAGCGGGGCCTTTGAAAAACGTTCTCGAGTGGTGTCGGTGATAAAGACTGGCTTAAAATGTCGATCTGGTCTAGCTCCGGCTTTGCAGTGCTTCCATAATCAAAGCAAGTGCTAACATGAAATCTTTTGGGTGAGAGAATAATGCAGCAAAGTGAAACAGTCGGCAAATTTGTCGCTTGTTGAGCATGACTGAATTTTGGTCCAGTATGAACATAAACAGCTTAAGGGGACAGCACACTTCCTAGACCAGCTTATACCGAAAAATGAACTAATTCTAAACTAAAAGCATATTATAACTGATTTAATCTTAATTACCTGGCAGCTTCGAAGTTCCGCAAATATATTACAGCATCTCCTTCATCTTGTAGCTGTTGTACATTCCAATCAGAAAATTTAAGGGGGATGAAAGGGGGGAATAATTCTTTTTCCAGTTTGAAGCCACACTAAATTTCCAACAGTGAAACCAAACAACAATGGTGATATCATCGATAGCCGCAATGGTGACCCCTACCAGCCACCCCAGCGTAACAATTTACACACAACAAATTGTACCCGTAATCTCTCCCCTCGGGGGAATTTGTAGCTACTTCGGTTTTTACGATCGTTCAAATTTCCCGCTCGAGAAATTTTGAAAGTCCCTTGAGCATTTTCAAGCTGCCGCCGCCATTGTTCAAAAATGGCCATATTAAGTTAATTTTGGGCTGTAAAACAAAGCCTTTTGTTAGCGATATGGACCCGCTTTTCTTGATACGCTAAGACTTCCAGAGAGTTTTAATAAACTTCTTATTATCAGTAGTATGAAACGACAGCTGTAACAAAAGGAAACTTGTGGTTCGACATCGTCTTGCCATTGAAACTAGAAGAACATGGAGGTAAAAACTGTCTAAATAAGAACAGAAACCGATCTCTTTCCTGTCCCAAGACTGAACTGCATGTGATTAAGCCCGCTTCTGACCTGAAGAGGCAATTGCGCTGCACTCCGAGCTGCCAAAGTAGCTGTTGTGAGCTGTCTCCTGTAGTTCTTTCCTCTAACGGTAATCTGAAAGGATCCTGAATAGATGAGATGCGCTGTTCGAATTTCAGTGTCTTGGAGATTACTTAAAATTCCACACAATCAAAAATGCAAGGAAAAAAAACGAGCTAATGAAAAACGAGCATAAAATACTATCTATAATCACAATCACTCTGTTTGAGAAAGTAAAAGAACTTCGGTATATTCTGTGTTCATTACAATCAATAGCTTGTCCTACAAACGCCAGAGATGGTGTAGTAAAGTTAAGATCAGTTTGTGTGAAGTAAATGGCTAAGTATGGGTTTGATAAGAGTAAATTTCTGACTGAAACTAACCAAATCTTTTTACCCGAATTGTTTACCGGTAAGATAACATCAGTAAACCAGTGTGTCCCAATATTTCTTTTACTTTGAATATCGCCATTACCGGTGAAAAGTGATCGTTGGCTGGAACGGAAAGTCTAATCTGAATCAGTGAACGCATAGATTACAGATCAAGGTTTAAGTTTAAAATAGCGTATCACGTGTCAACAAACCTTTCCCATATCGTCAGGGTCATCATCACAAGAAAAGTTACGAATGCAAGCAGCGTTGACCCAAGCTCTCGATACTTGTTTATCGAAAAACACCACGTGGTACGAGATCTGAAATACATAAACTAGCCTCATATCAAGCACTGTGCGTCATGTGAGGGAAACTCGTATTGACACTTAGGGAAGGAAGAGTCCAGCACAGTCTAGCGACTCACAGAAAAATAAAGTATATACCTATATACATATGACGATAACAAAGCCTGAATATCTATTCAGTGTATAATTTTATGATAGATATTACCGACTAGATCAAAAAATTATTGAGGTAAAGCAAGAGATTATCATCTCTTGGGCAAAGCTAAAGAAATTGTTGCGCTACAGAGTCATTGTAAACAGGATGATATTAATTCAATCTGATTTACACACTTACAAACTACACGTTACTGTCGTTATATATTATTTTACCGGAGTGACATTATCTTCACCAGTTTCACAATAATAACCATAATCTGGGTCATTCTCCATCATTGCTGGCCACCTGTTGGTAGACAACAAGTGGAGCTGAATTGTCAGTGAGTCATCAGAAGTACCTCAACTGGCGGAAAGCTGACTAACATATATGGGGAGTTACAGTAACCACAACGGCGTGAATCTCTACTAATCGAATTCAGTTTGTCCGTGATACCACAACTACCCTCTGGCTAACTATGAAGTCCAGCGTTCAAGCCCAAATAGATTGAAATAAGTAAGTAAGAACTTTATTAACGTGTCAATGTATTTAGCCCATGTGGGTTAATTGGGGACACTGTATTGACTCTACCTAAAAATTTTCCCTAATAGTGTTATAAGGTTCTCTTAAAAAAATAAAAAATAAAATTGAAATATTGGCAAACAATGAAAGGAAATAAAAGAGTATATGTTGTCCTAGGAAACGCCTATGGAACATTCGCTATCGTGACCCGCGTCCTCCAAAAAGCCGAAGCCGGGGTTGGCCATTCCCTTTGAAATGGGCTTAAATATGTATAGCATCAAGGGCAGATCCGTCGTTCTATTCATTTAATCTTTCTTTGGCGACTTTCTTGTTTCTTCTGCCGTCGTGATTTATCATGCATATGCTACAATTTCAGTTAAAGGGGTAAGAGTTCCGGATGATTTTGTTTTCATATCAAGTCCATCATCCTAACCAACCCGTGTACCTCCGCGTCCACACCCATGAGAAAACTGAGGAGAGATTATTTGCCAGTCAGAAACGGCCTAAATAGTGTAACTAGTATCGTTCCTATAGGTAACGGAAACTCACCACGGGTAGCCGACCATCTTTGCCCACACAACTGCCCCACTTGGGTAAGGTGTGTACATCACGTCTAAGTTACCTTCTTGGCTATCGAATGTCTCTTGTGAAACACTACATGTATTGTAATCATCATCTGGACAAAATAATAACAAAGCAATAATCATTATTTGGACAAAAAAAAAAAAATCAGTGTACGGGTAACGACGAATCACACGAATAGACCCGTACTCTGTGCGTGTTTATATATGGGCCAGGTTTGACCCATTATTGGAATTGATGTTATGTGTATCCGCTTGTGTCAGGCTGTGGCTGGTCATATTTTTTTTTCGTTTTTGCTGTTTATAATCATCATAGACACCCTAAATAACTAGGAAGAGAATTTAACCATACATTAGACATTGCCTCACTCAGTCATAATAGACCAATTTCGTTATATTAAAATTCAACCTAAAGACTTTGCGGGGTTTATTCCCCCGAGCCTCGTGCTGAGGTCTGTTATGATAGGATGAATTTTAACACATCGAAATTGGTCTATTGTTTCATGGGCATTGCCTCAGTCATATTTTTTTTCTGGCTGCGGCCCAGGGTGTATCCGGCTATTGATGTTCTTTTTTTATTCTACTGGAGATTTACAGTGAGAACAGTGCCTTACTTTCGTTCATTGAACAGACCCATCTTTCAGGTAACTCCTGTGGATCGACGTCATTTCGAAGGAATCTCCATTTTCCACAACTGGGGATACTACACTGGGCCCAGGTTCCTTGTTTTTCTGTGTCTTGAGCCTGACCAAACTTCTTAGAATTCTGCAATACCACCCATACAAAATCACTCTGAGAAAGCGCAATGCGCTATTTGGCAAAGGTAGATAATTAAAGAAAATAAAAAAATAAAAAATAAAAAAAAGTCTGTGCGCTCAAACCTCTCTCGTTGTATCTTGTACATTGTCGGCGTCATTTCCCTTCGTGATCTTTTTAGGCTTTGCAAGCTTTCTCTTTCTCTTTGAGTTGTTCAACGTGGTTTGATTGTTCGAATTTGATTGTTGGGAATCATTTTGACTCTGAAATGGTTTAAAAGTTGACTGTGTTAAAAATTGTCCAAAACAGCAAACATCTGTCGAGGTCATCATCCAGGAAAGCAATGTTCCCTTTAACAAAGTCAGATTAAACAGCACTTCAAACTTTAGCTTTGTTCTTTTTTGACGTTTTTGTCTTTCATTTTGAGCATATTTGTGTTTGTTCGTTATGTTTTATTAAAATCATTTTGCTACATAAAAACCAACACCTGACAAAAAAAAATGCACACACTGAAGAACTGGACGCCGTTACCTACTGACTTGTGCCAGGGTTGTTATGACTGTCTTGTGAAAAGTGATTGTCGTCAAAACTGGTTGGAACACACTGAACATTTTCCTCACTGTCGCTTTGACTCTCACATACTGACAAACAATATCCTATACGAAGAAAAATGAATTTGCATCAATTTCACAAAGGACAGGTCAGTGGAAAAAACTGGAAACTGTGAGAAATGCGGAATATCATAGCGGAAAATTATGGCCTCGGGACTCTGTTACGAAAAAATCATGCTTATACGGTATTGGTTTTAACAGTCAAAATAATAAAACCCAATTTCGCATGATCAGTACAACCTGTTGCGGTATTAGGACATAATTGGGTATGAAAGCTGTTATTTCGCTGATCTTGTAGGTGCCCATAATATTTATTTATTTTTTTATTATTCATGACTACTTAGAGTAAAACATCATTTTAAGGTATTTCCCTGTTGAATGCATTAAATGGAAAAATATGCAAGTTAAGATTGTAACACTAACCTTTGGTTAAATGTTAGAATCTGGCTTGCCCATAACATTATGGGAATAATAAAATATAATAGATAAAATATGAACGAATAATGAAATAGAGAGAAATTGCCTTTTGCTCTGTCATCATGTTCTGTGTCACTTTCTTGCATTTTCAGCGAATCTGATAGCTCAGGATAGAGGTCTGGCACTAGTTCACTGTATTCGATCTCCCACACTGCTTCTGGTACAGAACTTTCTGGCACAGGGATAACCAAGGACTTTGAGCAGGAAAGCTCTGAGGAATTGCTCTCCTGTAGAAAAGGGAAAATTTATGTCACATCTATCATATAAAGGCAAATGTCCACGTCAGGTAAAAAAAGGTACAGTCTGCAAACGAACCAAGGGGCCTAATCAGGCTGGCGTTTATCTCCGGCTTCTGTGTAGCATGAAGCGACTGGGAGTATTTCTACTCCCCCCTGTATGGGATGCTAGCCCATCGCAGGTTTACCCCCAGCATTAAATTCGGCGGTACCCATTTATACACGTGGGTTGAGAGAGAGTAACGTGTCTTGCACAAGAACAAAACACAATTTTCCCGGCCAGGGCTCGAACTCGGACCGCTTTTGGAGGTGCCAGGTTCAAATCCTCATCCCTGCCACTAGATGGACTTGCGTTCGTTGTCCCAAATTTTGTTCTTCAACATCTTGTAAATTGCCAACTGGTAAGCCTCCAGCCAGTTGCGATTTTTACCAAGTTTTAAGATCTATTTACAATATTCGCTTTATTCATAGTGTCCTCAATTAGCTAAGCAGTTCTAAATACCTTGCCACTCAATAATTGATTTACTTATTATAATTATGATTATTATTATTATTATTAATAATGGTAATTGAACTGAGTGGAGTGCAATTTGGTCTGAAATCATACGCGTGATTTCAAAATCGAACGAGCGCGCAGCGCGAGTTCGATTTGAAATCACAAGTATGATTTCAGACCAAAATTGCACGACCCGAAGTTCAATTACCACTTTATTAAATCCATTTTGAAATCGCACAGTTTAATAGCCCAGTACCAGTATTTATTAAATCCATTTTGAAATCACTGGCTATCCTTGCAATCTGATTGGCTCTCAATGGTGCGATTTATTCACGAATCGCACTATTTTTTGCTCCAAATCGCATCTTTTTCTCAGCCAATGAGAATGGGACACTAAAACAAAACAACCAATCACTTTTCAAGGTTTTTTTAAATTAACCAATCACATTGCAGGAAAATGAAAGACAAAAAAAGCCATTGTTTGGCAAATTTGGCAACTTTTGTTGCCAAAATTTCGTAAAGTTTGAAAAATGAATGAATTTAATTACTTACAGTATCTAAATGATGATGAACAGCTCCTCTAGGCTGAAAATCAACTTTTCCGGGAGTCGTTTCCAACTTTCAGTATAGTTTGTGACGATTATTTTGGCGATATTTCTTCACCATCTGCTGAAGAAGCTCCGTGTGATCCCGAGTCCAGGAAAACAGAAACAAACGAAGAAAACACAGCAACAAATCCAGAGACAACCAATGACGTAGACGTCTCGAGGTTTCCTGTAGTGTCAAGCGATGAAATACAAGAGCTGAAGTCTGTTGCAGTGAATAAAAATACGTCCCGCTCTACAAAACAGTGGATGAACGTGTTCCAAAGCTGGGCAAAGTCCGCCATCTTGAAAATGTCAGCATCGAAACAATGTCGCCGGAAGAATTAGACAAGGTCCTGACGAAGTTCTACGCCGAAGCGAAAAAAAGGGACGGAGATGATTACGAGCCAGAATCACTGAAAATCATGCAAAGTGCGATTGAACGTCATCTAAAGGACAAAAACTATCCACTGAGTATCGTGCGATCGAGAGAGTTCCATAACTCACAAGAAGTCCTCAACGCGAAGGCACTTTCTCTGCGCCAGCAAGGAAAGGGTAAGAGAGCAAACAAAGCCCAGCCACTAACACCAGACGAGGAATCTGCCCTGTGGGAGAAAGGTCAGCTGGGGGATTTCAATGGAAAGGTACTGACCAATGTGAACTTTAAAAACTTGACTGAACAACTTGGCTTACGCGGTCGCCAGGAACACTACGACGCGTACGTGGAGGACCTTGTGATAAGACAGCAAGAAGATGGCACTGAAGTCGTAGAGTTCTGCGAAGGTCCAACCAAAACACGAAGCGGTGGTCTGTCAATCAGGCGAAGAACTACACCACAGGTTATGTACAGCACCGACGGCAGAAAAACCGATCCAGTGCGGCTCTTGAAGCTTTGGTTGTCTAAGCGACCCGAGGGAATGAAGGACACAGGGCCTCTCTATCTGAGCATCATAAATCGTCCTCAGTCACCAGATGTCTGGTACACCAAAATTCGAATGGGACAAAACACCATCGGCAATATCATGAAATCCATGGCCTCCTGTCTCAAGACAAATAAGAAGTTGACGAACCACAGCATGAGGAAAACATTGGTGTCAAAACTGAAGAATTCTGGTCAACCACGCAATGTCATCTGCGAAATAACAGGCCATGCTCGTGAATCTTCCTTAGACGACTACGATGAAATAAATGAGAACCAAAGGAAAGAACTGTCTCACATAATCAGTGGATTCCGATATAAAGAAGGGCATAACGAAAAAAGTCCAAACGAGGTCTCCAACCAAACCAGTGCAAATGAAACCTCCAATCAAGCACTTGCAGTCCAGCGCCAACGAGCACCACTGGCTCCTATTCACCACCAACAAGGCCAAATACATCAGGCAATGATGGGCTTCAATCCTGATTTTCAGCCAACTGGATGGTCCGGATTTCCACCAAGCTTTCCTTCGCAGTTCCAGTACCGCATGGCAGCTTTCACTTCTTCTGGCAGCCCCGTTCCATCGGCGAGTTACACGGGTTGCACGTTCAATTTCTACTCCAAAGACGTCAATGAGAAGTCAGAACCACGGAAGAAACGGAGGGCTTACATCATTGAGTCGGATGACGAAGATTGAACTTTCAAGTGGACTGTTTTGTTTTGCTAATGACTTGAGCAAATTTTAACCGCTTGAGATGGAATGTGTTTTTCCTTCGTTACGCTCGAATGAGTTTTTGACACATGACGTTGACATGTAAGTCTTCATGTTTTCAAAATGAGATGTAAACACGTTTCCGGTTCCGCTTTTTGACAAACCGGCTATTGGTTCAATAAATAATGGTAATTGAACTGAGTGGAGTGCAATTTGGTCTGAAATCATACGCGTGATTTCAAAATCGAACGAGCGCGCAGCGCGAGTTCGATTTGAAATCACAAGTATGATTTCAGACCAAAATTGCACGACCCGAAGTTCAATTACCACTTTATTAAATCCATTTTGAAATCGCACAGTTTAATAGCCCAGTACCAGTATTTATTAAATCCATTTTGAAATCACTGGCTATCCTTGCAATCTGATTGGCTCTCAATGGTGCGATTTATTCACGAATCGCACTATTTTTTGCTCTAAATCGCATCTTTTTCTCAGCCATTGAGAATGGGACAGTAAAACAAAACAACAAATCAGATTTCAATATTAGTTTAAAGTAAACAATAAAATTTCAGGAAAATGAAAGGCAAAAAGCCATTGTGTGGAGAATTTAGCAACTAGTATTGCCAAAACTCTGTTGTTATTTTGTGTTTTTTTCCAAAAAACTTGACGAATGTAATTAATTACAGTTTCTAAATGACGATTATCAGCTCCTTCAGGCTGAACACCAACTTTAATGGAAGTTTCCGACTTTCAGCGTCCATTTTGACGAATATTTTGGCGATTTTTCTTCAACATCTGCTCAAAATCCGTATGATACCGAGTCCAGTAAAACATAAACAAACGAAAACCACACAACAACAAATTCAGGGCCATCTCAAGAAGGTAGATGTTTCCAGGTTTCTGGTAGTTTCAAACGAAGCAACAAAAGAGCTCAACTCTGTCGCTGTGAATAAACATAGTCAAAATACGCCCCGCTCCACAAAACAGTGAATGAATGAACGTCTTACGAAGCTGGTGTTAGTCCCGCCATCTTGGAAATATCTTGAAACAAATGGCGCCGCAAGAACTTGACAAGGTCCTGAGTATTGAGTCCTTTGCCGAGGTCACAAAAAGAAACGTAGATGATAACGAGCTGGACTCCCTTAAAATCATGCCATTAAACGGTATGAAAGAAAAAAAACGAACCATCCACTGGGCATCGTGCACTCGAGGGAGTTTCACAACTCAAAAGAAATCCATCGCAGAATTACGCAGGATGCACCTTCAAATTCCTTCTCCAAAGACAATGAAAAGTCTCAGCCTCAACCACAGAAGAAAGAAAGACCTTCCATCATTGATTCAACCGACGAGAATTGAACTTTTATACCTGAAGCAGACTATTTTCGTTCTGACTTCAAAACCGCTTGTTTCTTTGTCATGCTCGGATGAGTTTTCGTCACATGACATCGTTTTGCATACTAAATGAGACGTAAAGGCGTTTCCGGTTCCGCTTCTTTTTTTAACAAACCGGCTACTGGAACAATACACCAAAAGTCTAAAAATTAAGGCGATAAAATTGTGCGATTTCAAAATGAATCTAATAAAGTGGCAATTGAACTTCATGTCGTGCAATTTTGATCTGAAATCATACTTGTGATTTCAAATCGAACTCGCGCTGCGCGCTCGTTCGATTTTGAAATCACGCGTATGATTTCAGACCAAATTGCACTCCACTCAGTTCAATTACCATTATTTATTGAACCAATAGCCGGTTTGTCAAAAAGCGGAACCGGAAACGTGTTTACATCTCATTTTGAAAACATGAAGACTTACATGTCAACGTCATGTGTCAAAAACTCATTCGAGCGTAACGAAGGAAAAACACATTCCATCTCAAGCGGTTAAAATTTGCTCAAGTCATTAGCAAAACAAAACAGTCCACTTGAAAGTTCAATCTTCGTCATCCGACTCAATGATGTAAGCCCTCCGTTTCTTCCGTGGTTCTGACTTCTCATTGACGTCTTTGGAGTAGAAATTGAACGTGCAACCCGTGTAACTCGCCGATGGAACGGGGCTGCCAGAAGAAGTGAAAGCTGCCATGCGGTACTGGAACTGCGAAGGAAAGCTTGGTGGAAATCCGGACCATCCAGTTGGCTGAAAATCAGGATTGAAGCCCATCATTGCCTGATGTATTTGGCCTTGTTGGTGGTGAATAGGAGCCAGTGGTGCTCGTTGGCGCTGGACTGCAAGTGCTTGATTGGAGGTTTCATTTGCACTGGTTTGGTTGGAGACCTCGTTTGGACTTTTTTCGTTATGCCCTTCTTTATATCGGAATCCACTGATTATGTGAGACAGTTCTTTCCTTTGGTTCTCATTTATTTCATCGTAGTCGTCTAAGGAAGATTCACGAGCATGGCCTGTTATTTCGCAGATGACATTGCGTGGTTGACCAGAATTCTTCAGTTTTGACACCAATGTTTTCCTCATGCTGTGGTTCGTCAACTTCTTATTTGTCTTGAGACAGGAGGCCATGGATTTCATGATATTGCCGATGGTGTTTTGTCCCATTCGAATTTTGGTGTACCAGACATCTGGTGACTGAGGACGATTTATGATGCTCAGATAGAGAGGCCCTGTGTCCTTCATTCCCTCGGGTCGCTTAGACAACCAAAGCTTCAAGAGCCGCACTGGATCGGTTTTTCCGCCGTCGGTGCTGTACATAACCTGTGGTGTAGTTCTTCGCCTGATTGACAGACCACCGCTTCGTGTTTTGGTTGGACCTTCGCAGAACTCTACGACTTCAGTGCCATCTTCTTGCTGTCTTATCACAAGGTCCTCCACGTACGCGTCGTAGTGTTCCTGGCGACCGCGTAAGCCAAGTTGTTCAGTCAAGTTTTTAAAGTTCACATTGGTCAGTACCTTTCCATTGAAATCCCCCAGCTGACCTTTCTCCCACAGGGCAGATTCCTCGTCTGGTGTTAGTGGCTGGGCTTTGTTTGCTCTCTTACCCTTTCCTTGCTGGCGCAGAGAAAGTGCCTTCGCGTTGAGGACTTCTTGTGAGTTATGGAACTCTCTCGATCGCACGATACTCAGTGGATAGTTTTTGTCCTTTAGATGACGTTCAATCGCACTTTGCATGATTTTCAGTGATTCTGGCTCGTAATCATCTCCGTCCCTTTTTTTCGCTTCGGCGTAGAACTTCGTCAGGACCTTGTCTAATTCTTCCGGCGACATTGTTTCGATGCTGACATTTTCAAGATGGCGGACTTTGCCCAGCTTTGGAACACGTTCATCCACTGTTTTGTAGAGCGGGACGTATTTTTATTCACTGCAACAGACTTCAGCTCTTGTATTTCATCGCTTGACACTACAGGAAACCTCGAGACGTCTACGTCATTGGTTGTCTCTGGATTTGTTGCTGTGTTTTCTTCGTTTGTTTCTGTTTTCCTGGACTCGGGATCACACGGAGCTTCTTCAGCAGATGGTGAAGAAATATCGCCAAAATAATCGTCACAAACTATACTGAAAGTTGGAAACGACTCCCGGAAAAGTTGATTTTCAGCCTAGAGGAGCTGTTCATCATCATTTAGATACTGTAAGTAATTAAATTCATTCATTTTTCAAACTTTACGAAATTTTGGCAACAAAAGTTGCCAAATTTGCCAAACAATGGCTTTTTTTGTCTTTCATTTTCCTGCAATGTGATTGGTTAATTTAAAAAAACCTTGAAAAGTGATTGGTTGTTTTGTTTTAGTGTCCCATTCTCATTGGCTGAGAAAAAGATGCGATTTGGAGCAAAAAATAGTGCGATTCGTGAATAAATCGCACCATTGAGAGCCAATCAGATTGCAAGGATAGCCAGTGATTTCAAAATGGATTTAATAATTATTATTATTCATTTACTCGTTGCTTTAATCCCTGTTTATATAACTGTTGTTATACTTCTATATCATACCTTAGGTAATGTTTTCAACTTTTTCTTTGTTGTCAAGGTTTTCAGTTCTTTTTTAGCTTCCTTGTTTTTACGTTTTCCTGTGAGAAAGTAACATTTTGATTTTGAGGACAAATTTAGCTTACATGTTTTTCTACCTATTGAAAGTAACACAAACAGACTTCACATCCCTTCTACAGTCAAATCCATTGGTATTAAGCTTAAACTTGTTTATTGCCAACCATAATTATTCAACCATCTCATATAAAAATGGTCAAAGCTCTCCCAAGATAAGCTTCAAAAACTGCCAATGAGGTTGAAACCTCACTTAAAGACATTTCAGAGAGTCGATAGCGAGAAATTCGAGACGCCTCGAAACTGCTGAGATACGCTTCAGGGAGGAATAATCTTATTTCAAGTAAGGCGAACCGAGGCACTTGAGTCGGTAAAAATGTGGAATTTATTTGAGTTAATTTATTTCAAGTTTCCGTAAGAGGCTATCGAAATAACTCAGTAAAGCATCTTTTTCTGATATTGTCTCAGTAGCAATTTTTGTCTGTCTACGACCGCGCTTGAAATGAAAAAACCGGCACTTGAGACATCTTCAAATGACCTACATATAAGTTTACCTAGAAACCATTTTGCTTTTATAGGTTTACATTATAGAAATCATAAAAATATTTGCTCTACTTCAGCGTTATTTACCTAAGATGTTATATGATCATATAGGTGAGTCCTTGCCTTTTGAAATCTTCCTAAATGCCGTCAGTTCACTAACGGACGGAGAAGTGGTCGCCATTTCGCATTTCTTCATCGAATTTTCCCGCCAATTTCGTTTGGCAGCCGCGGCAATAAAGAATCACGTGATACTCTTCAAAGGCAAAACTTATTTTAAAAAGTTCTTCGATTCGAGTTGTTTTTAACTCTGAATGGTTTAGAGACGCAAAGTTCTGTCTATTTCTCGCACAAGGCTTGGCGTCCATTGTGACGGCATAAGCAAAAAACTCTCGTCATAATTAAATAATAATTGACAAGAACGAGCGCGCGCATCCAGCCAAAATAATGTAAGTGAAAAGGTTGTAAAAGTGGTTAGTCAGAGGGGAAAGCAAATGAAGAACCTTTTTTGCCCAAAATCGGGAAGGGGTAGAGTGAAGGGACAAAATAGTAATCTGGGACGGTCTCGGGTGCTTATTATTTTCTGGGTAATACAGTATAAATAGGAATTGTTTGACATTCTCAAGTCGTAAAAGTTTAGGACAGAAAAAAAAATCTTGAATGGCGCATGGCGTTATAAGAATTCGGGTTGAAAACTGTTCATCAGGTATAAATTCCCGCTTCTTTTGATTTAGCGTAAATTGAACTGGAGAGTCCTCAAGAGTCCTCATTGGCCCGATGAGGATGAGTGAGTGAACTCGGTACATAGTACAACGTTTACCATTTATAACACGAATTAATTTTATTAACTTTATTGTCATCTACACTATAAATGAGTATTTCGTTGTGTTTTAACACCAAAAATACAATTAAAAACTAGCGATACAAACCAACGTTTCTGTGTCTTCATGACGCCATTGTCAAGTTATTGGAAAATAAGAAATACATAAGGGGCGTAGCCAGGATTTTTCAAAGGGAGCTCACACTGTCAAAGTGAGGGTATTCACTAGATTATGATGTCGTTTTCACCACCTGTTGTAGGTTGTTTGCAAAATGCGTATAGAATGACGTTTTCTAATTATTGTGACCAAGGCTGTAGATACCACTCGTAAAACTGAGAGAAGTTGCGCCCAATACCGGGATGATTCCATTGTGTAACTGAACAGGCTCTTGGGCTTTCTGCTTTGAACAATAAGCCAGTCCAAAAAAATATATAAACGAAAATGCGAATATAACTTCAAAAAGTCTGAAAGAGGTTAAAAATAAATCATTGCCTTTAGACCGAATCTTTTCAATATTGGCTTTCGGGATGGACAAGATTTCGAAAATTTCATACCAATCCTCTAGAGTCGCTACAAGTGAGACGGGTTTTACTTTCTGGTTCTATTCTGTGTTGTCTAATCAGACTTAAACTATATCATGATACCCAGTATTTGCTACAGGAGGTACGTCTTACATGCCATAATGGCTTAGTTTTAATACTATCTAATTTTCCTTACTTGAATAACTATATACCTCCACTACCGTTTTGACGTTTTTCTTCGAGTTCCTACAAGCTCTACGTAATGTTACTCAGTGGGATTTTTTTTTTTCTTTTTAATTAAGCTTTCTTGTTTTCTTTGTCGCATTTGTTTTTTGTTTGTTTGTTTATTTGTTTTCTTTTTTGAAAGGGGCATTTAACTCAGGCTTCGGTAGAAGCACTCCCTGTTACAGGATACCATAGCCACAATCATTAATTAAATCACCAAGGGGCCTGTTTCTCGAAAGTTCCGGTAACTTAACGGACCCGTAGCCAAATTTTAAGATATAAATCTCAGGAATAGTACTGCGGGTTTTAGCTCAAAAGCCGATCAATTCTGTTTCGTTTCCTGACATTTTAGTGTGAATGTCAAAACTATTAATACCTAGATCTTGGATGTAAAAACGGCAAACAAAAAACAGCTTTTCGGGATCACTAGCTACCGGGACTTGCGAGAAAGGGGCCCCAGATGCTAGTCCATCACATATCACTATCTCTAACATTTTGTTAGTTATCCCAACCATACCCCAGTACCCATTGGCTCTCTTTGGTGGAGACAGGTACTGTGAGAGTTAAGTGCCTTACCCAGGAACACAACACAATGACCCGACCGGGCTCAAACCAAGATCTTTGGATCCAGAGTTTAAAGTACTGATCACTAAGCCATTGCGCCTCTCACTCGAAATGATTTCTGTGTAACTAACACTTTTTGAAAGCGTTCATACAACATGAAATCTGAAGTCTACTGTACTCATGCTGCTGCCTACTAATAAGTGTCTTAGGGCCAAAATACCGAGACTTTCCGCAAAAATTGCTGTCGTTCAGTTGGAAGTCCTAAGACTGATCATAAAATGTTATCCGGCGACTGTATTGAACCAATCAACTATTGTGTGCAGCAAGTGTTTGACGACAAGTTTCCAAAACTTGAAAATTTAGTTATCGACAATAAAACTACTAGCGCGCTTGCATGATGCACACAACTTTCAAGCCAGTAAAGTGCATCGAACAAGAAACGTAAATTTGGTTCAACAACAGGTGATGTATGACTCCGTCCAATCAAAACATTCACCCACGACTGATTACAGCCCGCCGGTTTCCTTTCCATTCACACAGACAGCTGGAGTGAATGGTAGTTACCTTTTTGCTTTCACCTCTTACCTAAAATGTCTAGTTCATAAATGCAGCAAGCTGACAACTGAGACCTTTCTTTTACTGCTTTTGGTTTTAGATTTGTTTCTTTTTTGTTTTTGTTTTTTGCTTTATTCATAACTTTTAATTTTGTTTACGTTTACGGGGTAATGTTCAACTGAACCCTAAGACATCACAAACACAAATATGTACGATTAGGGATAACAGCAACAATTAATTCTTGTTTTTCGACAACTTCGACATTTGAAATCTTTATAGTATTAATAAATTTAGAAAACGGTCAAACAATTTGCGCTTATCTATCAAGTGTTCTATCCCTAGCTATATAGCTATCAACTAGGCTAGCAGGCTAGCAACGTTTGTCCATCGAATGTCGCGAATTCTTTTCAAGTACTGTCGCACGTTTTTCTTAAATTTTGCTTCATTTATCGGTGTTAAACTTGCTATACAATACCAGAGTGTCAGTAAACGACATGAATATATTTTTTTCTCTAAGCAAAATGCACCTATTATATAACCCGCAACTCAGTGCGCCTTTTCCCTGTGTTGGAATGAAGTTACGTAAAGAGTGGCCTTTATTACGGATTGTCACAAACCTAAATCAAGAGTTGTTCTCTCAGGTATATTATCTAAAGCTATCATAATTGGCAAATTTCTACCTAAAACTAAGAAAACCTAGACTATGTGAAAGTTCTTAGAAACATATGAAAATAACTTCAAATATTGCAAAACACGTAACGTAACAGTGGTGCGTTACAGTACTTTACGGTATGATACGTTACGTTACGCTATTGTACGGTACGGTATGGTACCGTATGGCAGCAGAGGGTCCAGATCACAGGTATGTGATCAAGAACTCAGGATAAGACTGCCCGTTTTCAAAGATGACAAACAATGCTGGATTAGCTGTGTTATCGCAGCACGAATCGTGCAACACATTTGGCTTCGACGGATCCTTAGGCGGAGGTCGAGTCAGGGTACTGTCACCTCTAGCGTAAGAACCCAGCACTACTCTAGCCAAGAACATTTGCTTACAACCTCGAGAAACACCGTGATTTGAATAACGGTGTGAATAGTTGGCTTTACAAGCAAAATAACTTCCCTTTCCATAAGATGTGCCATGTTTTCCACACATTCGCCAGTCGAACCCTTGCTGGCAGATCGCCTTGGCAGTTTCGGGGTTTGTGCCATGGAAAAGTTGCCGCTCCTCAGGTTCTTTGCCAGATTTCTTAGCCATGCGGATTTTTCTTCTGCAAATTGCAAACGAAGAAAAAAGGACAGAGAAAGCATTTTATCACACAATAGTGATCACACTAACTATTAATTTAGTATACTATACTGTATGTTAATGCAATAATGTTGCGTTAAGTTCCGGATCGATTCCGAAAGTAACGGTTTCATTGTTGTATGTAAATCTCCTCGAAAATAGCGACGAGTCTTGCGAAAGTAGTCGCTCTGTGGAAGTAGTGGCAGGAGAAGGCTGCTAAGTCCCTTTGGAAAAGTTTCCTCGGAAGAAATACTTAAACGCCTTATGCACCTCTCTGTAAACAACTGAAAGAACATGTCCTGAAATATGAGTATTTTTTTTCTGAACATAAGCTAATATGAAAGCCTGCAAACTGACCGGCCCTTGACCGACTTACTGTACGTATGGAATCCACAAATCCGGGTTCTGCACTCGCTCGATCCTGATGATTTCGTGACGTCCATCCATGGTCTCTTGAAATGTTTTCTCAGTCTTCTTGTATTCATCAGAAATGGTTTGCAAAACCACACAGGAGTAGTCTTTGCCTTCAGGAATGGGCGTCCAATGGGTTGGTAAACTTTCTGATTCAGTGGAAGCTGAGCTTGTTGGAACGGCCATGACGGCTGCTCTCCGTCTGATTGAAAAACAAGAGATCATGATTATCATATTCTTTTGAAAAATAAACCATTTATTTTGTCTGCTTATTTGTTTTCTTTTTTTGCAACCTACGCAACACTGCCGCCCTCCCTGGGAGAGTTTTAGTACCTGTTAGGGAGTTCAGGCTCAAAAGGTCCAATTCGAGAGCTTTTGCAGTACCTTTTAGGGTATTGAGCGGAAAAAAATATGACCGGAGATATTTGATAATCAACTGTACGAGTAAAAGGTATTCGAAACAATCGTATTTAATGCTATTAAAAGTGTCAGTTAATGCGTTGTTTTAGAATTGGTACCTCTTAGGGGTGAAAAAAATTCAAGCCACGCCCACAAAAGAGGATCTTGGTATCTCTTAGGGGTTCTTTTCAAAATTTCCGTCGAGCACCCCTGTATTTTTTAGATGGGAGTTCCCTCGGCCACTGAATTTAATTACCTTTGAACAATGTCTTTCATGTTCTCTTTGGAAACAAACTCCGCAGGTCTTCTTCTAACAAGTCTTTTGGTTTTATGCACATCGTTCTGTTGGCACCATTCTTTAAAGTGCAAAGTGTAGTGGTGATGGCCTGCGCTAAATGCATGAGTGTCCTTTCCTACAAACGAATTGCAGCGATGATATGTTAAATGACTAACACATTTAAGAAAGAACAAACTCATCTGGCATCTTTCAGCTAATTTCTTTACTTCTTAATACATAACTCATGGTGCCCTTGCTTAATTCGTACTTAACGCATAGTCTCTTTTGATTCTTCACCTACCACATTCTTTTGTGTTTTACGTAGTAACCACAGTCGTTTTTGTTTCCCATTTATCAAATGGTGCCTGTTACTTCTTTCCTGTAACTGATAGTCCCAGCTCTCATTTCTACTACACAGTCCCTTTTGCTTCCTATCCACCACAAAGCTGCTTTCACTGATCTTATCAACCACCTTCTTACCACTACAGTTATCGTACCTGCTACATAGTCTCTTTCGAAACACTGACTGCTTGTAGTGTTGACAGCATGTCCATCACCAGGAGTGTCATATGACTGCCACTTGCCAGTCTCATCTTTCCAATACCACAGCCATCTTGTGCTAAAAACATGGCCAGCTGCAGCAATTACTGATGATATGGTGGACAGTCTTCGAACCTTTGGAAACTTAGCATTTGAAGCTGATATAGCTAGAACAAAGATGAACTGGCTAGACATCGGCTCTGGTGTAAACTACTGTCTACAGTTTGGGAGACCTTCTTTAAGGGGACACATGAACACTACATTATTGTGCAGTTCCAGGAAACATCTGTATCCACCCCCAGGAAGCTCACTGGAAATTTCAATGGAGAATGTTTTTTTCTTTCTGGAATGACCCATTACTAGCTAGACAGGATAATAATGTGTCCCAGGTCCTCCAATACAATTTTTATTTAAGGAATGACAGGTAGAGTTTGTGGACACCCTCCTATGGAAAGGCAGTGGCCTACAGGTTAGCGTTACTCCAAATTAAGTGGCCCAGGTTTGAGCGATGGCCCTGGGAAAGACACTTCACTCTCACAGAGTTTCTTCTCTCCATCTGGGAGTAAAAATCATGGGTATTGGCAAATTTACTGCTAGGGTTGGGGTAACCCTGCAATGGATTTTCATATCACACACAGGGAGTAGAACTCCTTTTACCGGTAGTCACTTAACGTTCCCTCCAATCACGATCAGGAGGTAGGTTTTAGTAGAACTTCTTCTAGTCACTTAACTTTCCCTCCCATTAGGAGGTAGGTTTTATATGATCCCTAATAAGCATTTCCTCGGAAGGTCAGCCATGATACATTTCTGCTAAGGAGGGACTTGCTTAATATGTATTCAGCTGGTCTTAAAACCACATGAATACTGGAAATAGAGTTAAGATATATATATACACCCTTTTCATAAATGGCTGCCAATTATAAATTCTTTTGTAAGTATTAAAATTAGCCTGACTAACCTTGTTTTTGATTTGCTAATTCAAAAGAATTTTTACTCCCGAACGAGTTTAGTGAGGTTAATTTAAATGAATACAAAACAATTTTAAATTGGCAGCCATTTATGAAAAGGGTCTATAGCAGTCTCACTGGCAGTCTCTATAATGCAACCCATTCACCCACTCTGAATCCCCTGTTTGCTTTCAAATTTACCATGTAGCAGATACATGCCAACAAGTGCTCCAGAGCCAAGTGGAACAGCAGTCATGTCTTGAAAACGGACAAGACAAAGAGAACCCTTGATCATCACAGTTTCTGAGATGTCATTTTTGACATCACAGTAAGCACGCTCCAGTATCATGTTGAGGTCACTTGAAAAGCTCTCCCATTTGTCATCACCCTGTACAGCAAATTCCCACAAATAAGGTAGCTCTGTGTGACAGTGGATGCAGCTGTTACCATAGTTACATTTGCCACGTAAGTTAAATCCACAAATTTCAGTATCCGTGTCAGTGTTATTATTTGCTTGAATGGAAGGAACACCAATAGTGTTTGCTGATGAAGACATTAACTGTTCTGGCCTGTCACCATCAGAACTTGTGCTCACAGTTCGCTTCCTTTCTCTTGTCTGGAGACGTTCCAGGACTTTAAGTTCACTAATGTTACCCATATCATGTTCTTTTAAAATTCTTCTATTGTGTGAATCCGAGAAATCATGTTCCCTCTTACACTTTTCACCAAATTTGCAATCACCATTAATGAAATGCTCACACACATGTAGGCAGTGGCACTGTTCACCTTTTTTGCAGGTTGCTTTGCTGTAGAATTTACAGATCTCTGGTAGAGAGTGAGTGGAACCTGATCTCTGTATCGATGGTGGTGGCATCGGAAAGTTACCACCAGTATTCCTCACTGGGCTTTGTACCAGACTTCTTCGCACAGGGGTAGTATCTTCTGCTAATCAAAAAATGAAGACAAAACATAGAAAGAGGTCAACAAAATGCAGAATAAATATTTAATTAATTTTGAATTATGAATTAAATAATTTACAATTGAGGAGTCCCAGGAAATAATGAGGGGTGACAAATGGAAAAACCATGGTGGGGGAAGGGGAGGGGGCCGTCATGTGTTCGGGATGCTCACTGGAAAATTTGAATTATACCCCTTACACAGACCAATCTGGGTGTGGCTTATGCTTCATTTGACCCCTAAACTATACTACTACTTTGAAATGGACGGAGGGCCAGAGTTGACGGTGTAAACCAGAACAGCTGACCTGCACTACTTTAAAACCTCTTTAGTCATTTGTTCTTGTTGTGGTAATCTGCACAGTCTCTTTTAATCTTGTGGCTAGGGACATTGTTTGCATCCTTTATCAGTTGTCTTTTGGCCAATTATAATGAACCTTGGAAATGGTCCAAGTAATCCTTCTGTGAAAGGAGGCCACAGGCAGCATTTTCCAGGACAAGAAAATAATTATAAATCATTGGTAATGGTATCATGAGGTTGGGGAGGGGGGTAGAACTGAAATGGGTGGGATGGAATGGGAAGGCTAGCTTAATTGGAAGTTGGCGAAGAAAATTCACAAACGGAATAAAAAGGTAGCATTTTCATTGATTAAATATTTAGTCATTGATTAGTCAGTTAATTAATTAACTAAATTAAAATTATGATTTGGTGGGTACAGGATGAAAGAGAGAAGAGTACCAAAGTAGAAATGTTTGCCAACTGCCCCCAACCCAATGATAGTCAAAGGGTCGATCAAAAACTGAGCTAGTTTCGATAGAAAATGAAACATCAAATGAATCAACATGAATAAAACATGACATTGAAATTGTTATCGATTCTCACCATCAGAACTAGCACTCAAAGTCCTCTTCCTCTCTCTCCCCTTCAGGCACTGAAGCACTCTACGGACACCAATGCCGTCCATATCATATTGTTTTAGAACTGTTCTATTATGCTCATCAGAAAAATCATGATCCCTCTTACATTTCGCGCCGAATTTACAATCACCGTCAACAAAGTGCTCACAGACATGCAGGCACGGGCAAAGCTCGAGTTTCTTGCACACCCCTTTATTGTAGAATTTGCAGATATCTGGTACTGACCGATTTGCTGCAGCTCGCTGGATTTCGCCTTCGTCTACGATTATTTTCAGAATTTTCTGCAGAAGGGAGGAATTAAGAAAATCAAGACGGAAGTGCCTCACCACACGGATCGTGTGCTCGTCGCGATAATCGTGCGATCTTTTACATTTATCACCAAATTTACAGCTTTCTTTGACAAAGAAAGGGCATAAGTGTAACAGATCACATCTTCTATCAGTACATCCACCAGTTTCTCCAGCTTGAGGACAAAACTGTAGAGGTACATCCAACTTCACCACTACTTTCGATTTCCTTTGTCTGGTCTGGCTGACCATGAATAGTTGCGGAAACCTTTTCACGAACTCTAACGCGCCAAAATCTGAAACAACTTTACGGTTGCGTAGGGAAAGAAGTAATACTGCACGGCCCAGCTCCAGCTCCCCTCCATTTTCTAAGAGAAGCTTCACAAATTCTTCCAGTGCTGTTTTTGGTGTGCCCGCCTCCATTTCAGCTCTAAGGCTTAGCTTTGCTTTATAGATTGTTTCAGAATTTAACATAATAGAAGCTAATAGAAAATACTTCCGGGATTTGAGCCAGCAAACGCCCCCTCCCGTCACGGTTGGGGAGCAATGAAAACGTGTCATGTAACCATCACGTTATGTCACACCATTTTAGAGGCGTCGACAAAACCAGGATTGGACCGGATCACGGATCGGATCACGGACCAGATAACGGATCGGATCACGGATCGGATCACGGATCGGATCAAAGAAAAAAACTTCAAAATTCAAAATTTTGTTGAGCAAATTACACGAGAGTGACTACTGTGAGCATAACGTTTTATTTAATTGTTATTCAGTTTGATATTCCTTTATTCTTTTATAATATCAAGCCAACTGGGAGCTGGTCACAGGCGAATTTTTTTCAGGCTGTTGGGTTTTGATTGCGATGATCAATCATGTCTTCATCTCTTTTTCCGCAGTTCAACTATGTGATATTTCGTATATTCACTTGCACTCTTCACCATCTACGGGTATATTACAAGCTCACAATGTGACCAGCTCCCAGTTGGCTTGATAGCTCGGTTGGTAGAGCGCTGCACCGGAATCGCAGAGGTCATGGGTTCGAGTCCCGTTCGGGCCTGAATTTTTTTTTTTTCAGGCTTTAATTTCACAACTGCTCAAGTTGTGTGTATAATTGCGATGATCAATCATGTCTTCATATCTTTCTCCGCAGTTCAGATAAATGATATTTCGTATATTTACTTGCATCAAAGGTAAACTGTCATAAAACGAGTCAGCATGGTAATAATACGACGAACGTATGAATCGAAGCACAAAAACTAAAAACCAAAAAAATATTAAACACGTGATGATTTCAAACAATTTCCGTTTTTGAGACAAGTCTATACTTTCACAAGATGTGAGTTTGGAATACGACATTTCGCACTGGAATAAAACGAAACAAACCATTTGTATTTCAAGGTAATATAGCTGTTTTACAAAAAATTATAATAAGGGACCGTTCATTTTTTATGAGGGAGGGGGGGCTGGTGGGATTTGGGAAGCACCATGTAAAAATCACATGACCCCCCCTCAGCTTACAAATTTTTTCACATGGCCCCCCCTTATAGCGGTAATTTTTTGGGATGACCCTCCCCCCCCAAAAAAAAAATTGAACAAACAATATTTAGATTTCAACTTTTTTTAATATTTCTCTATTATCCCCCTACTTCACGTTATTGTGCTCACTATGAAGACAATATTTACAATCCCTATACTACAGAGAGTTGTTGTTTAAAAAACAAATCAAAAGAAAGAGAAGTCAATTTCGGATCTCCTAGTTATGGCTCGCCCTGAGCGTGTGGCATTTGGCCTCTCATTGGCATCTTCCTCATCTGAATTGATGAATGCAAGAATGACGTCACTTGAGTCATCTTCTCCCCCAGAGTCAATGGCATCACCGTCATACTCATCATTGTCACTTTCATCCGTTTCACTGCTGTCAGCACTTGCCCTGTTGTCATTTTGTGTCAATGTCCTGGCATTTCTCAGTGTTGGTTGGCCAGCTCCGAGAGGACTCTTCTGCTGCAAGCATGAATGTCTTACAATTGCCTTTACTTTCTTACTCTTGCTGCTTTTCAAATGCTGCTTCAGCCCGAGGTGGTTCAAGTACTTGTTTAGTTCTGGAACTCGTAGCGTTTTAAGCTTGGTTAGATCTTCGCACAACTCAGTCCAAGGATAATCCTCATATGATTTATCTTTTGCGTCCCTACTTAACTTTGCCTTTTCTTCTGCTCTCTTTTTCCTTTTAAATTCCAGCACTTCAAGATGCTGAAGATAATCCACCACAAACTTTGATTTGACAATAAACTTATCTGCAAATACAGCAACGCCCTCTGGGTGAGATAAAACCAGCCTGCCACTTCCATGCTCTTTCTTCGCTTGGACCCTTGGCTGCCAGTCATCTGGATCACGCCCTTCTTTTGGGGTCTTCTGGTAGGAGAGGTAGTGGTATTCCGGTGGGCAGGAATGGTCAGGAACTGGTTTAAGAAAAAGAAGCAATCTTTCTAAGTGCGGATGGCCGTTCAGAAAGGGCGAGTGAGTTTTCCATGCCAGGGTACCAGTTGAAACCCAGTGATGGAAGAAAACTGAACTTCTCCATCAAAGAACACAGAGCAATGGTGGAAAAGTCGAATGTCATATTGAAAGATGTAAAGGAACACGATTCCACACTCTTTCAGTCCAATGGGCTTGCTTTAAAGCAGGGCGAAGAATTTGCACACAGTTTTAATGTAAAACAGATCAAATGTATAGAAGCTAAGTTGACGAAGGTCACGCAGGACATGGAAGCACTAGAAAATAAGAAGAGCAATTATAACAGCATATTCAAGGGCATACTCAAACAGCACATCAACAAAAGGAGAAGGAAAAAAGAAAACCGCAGAAAGTCAAATGAAAGAAAGAGGAAGCGGACTGAAAACAACGTCCAACGAGTTTATGGAATCTGTGTTGGAAACCCGCTAGGAAATGATCTTCCACAATGCCTTGTGTACCCTCCTAGAGCGGCCGTCCCGGAAGAGTGTATTAAGGTTGAGGATGTTGCCACGTCGTTATTTAGAAGAGATGGGCCATACGTCGCACAACTCTTGGAAGGGAATTATTTCACCAATGCTGCAAGAAGCAGAATCACCACCAACCTTGAGCAGGAAGTCAGAGATTGTGTTTACACCTTCATGTACCATGAAGAGTACACTCTGACGGAAAGCATTGCTGCTTCTTGCAGCATTGGTGAAAGAGACTCCCATAGCAGCACAAGCGGCGACGAAGAGCTCGACGACAGCGAAGATGAAGATGAGTGCCAGTGAAAGTTGCATTCCAAAATAACAGCGTTAAATACTTTGTTTCAGTATCTACAAATGCTTTTTGTCGCCAACGTTTTTTTAAAGCAGAAGGAAAGTTTGTAATAAATTTGTATCCTGCCTTCTATGTTTATTCTATAGCAATTTTTTTGATATTCAGACATTATGCCATTTTAAAGTTTTACTAAAATATTTCACGTGACCCCCCTTTTTCCCTTATTTTTTTGGGATGGTCCCCCCTCGAAAGCCATTTTTTTTCGCATGGCCCCCCCCCCAAATCCCACCAGCCCCCTCTACCTTATAAAAAATGAACGGTCCCTAATAACATCGATAGTGTCAACGATAACGCAACCCGAGAATAAACAACATTTTAGGAGTTACGTCACGATTTTTAGAGTCATTTTTAGGGTCGTAAAGAGTTGCCTTTAAATAGAATAAAACCTTAAAATGATCGTGTTCTAGGATAGAAAACACTTAAGAGGCAAGAACAAATCAAAACGGAATGAGGATCGCTAAAGATTAACGAGGACTGCAAATGACGAACCTGAAAAACTAGGCTAGTTTTTTTCAAGATGCGCAAATCGCAACGTAGCTCCTTTAAAGCAAGTCATGTCCTTAAGCTTTCGTACGTAAGTTTTCTCATTAACTGTAACGCCAACTGTAACGCTCACATCTGACACGAAAATGTAGCCGAGAATTAGGTACTGATACTAACAACAATTTCAAGAACGAGAATGGGAGGTTTACGCAAGCTTCAAGCCAACTAACGTTCAAATATAACTACATCTGCCTGTTCATTACAATTTAAATTCGTCGTAAATTAGGCGCTTATGTGGCTTTTTAAATGACCTCTTGTCGTTCTCTGTAATAAACATGTCATTGCGTCAATTTGGGGATTCTTATTTTCATTTAACATATTTTAGTTTTCCACTTTTATTTTTTATTTATTATTATTTTTTTTTTCTTTAAAACTTTATTTTTTTCTGTGATCCGATCCGTAATCCGGTCCGTGATCCGATACGTGATCCGGTCCGGTCCGATCCAGATTTTGTCGACGCCGCCATTTTAGCCCTATCCCTTCTCCTGCGAAGGGGCTCCCAGTGAGCCCTGTCCCGCGCCGATCGCTTCGCTGATCTTCGTCCTCATGATTCTTCTGTTTCGCGCTCGCCGGAATTTTTTTCCGTCCTCGCCAGGAGCCTGTCCACAGGCTAGCCATATCCCAGGCACTAAGCTTCTCTTGATAAGAAATAACACGCAAACTGCGGTGATAAACATGGCAATAAAACGCATGTTAAAAAACAAAGTTCATTTACATGACGTTTCGTATGTTTTTCGTATGTTTTGACGTTTTCGTAAGCTTCTCTTACGTATGCACTGACCTTTGCTTCTGCACGTTTTCCATAAACTCACAGCTCTTGTTCCGGACACTCACCTATCTCATGCTCTGGACATTTTTAGTACTTTTTAAATGATTGAAGTCAATTACACAGAAATAATAACGTTAACGTTTAAATTACACCGTAAAATATCCAACTCACAAGATTTTGGTCGGTGAAATGAAACGAAACTGACAGAACACATATACTATATCACATAATTGAGGTTTATTCCCCCTCATCCTATAACCTCTGAAAGTAATCTGATATGATTTGTTTTACTGAGTCCCAGGGCCTGAACAAAATGAAAATTTCCAAGGCAAAATCAGGAAAAAAAATTCATAATATGCTCCTGATTAGAATATTGAAAAAAAAAAAAAATTCAAAATTTTCCACCGGACAGAGGCAATTGTCTCGGTTCATGTTACAAGCTATGGCCCAGTCTCCTGTTAAATTAAACTTTCACAAGGCAGAGAGATTGGACTGCATCGAAGAAAAGGCTGCCTTTTTAAGTTTTGCAAATTCAAAATGGTTGCTATACAATCAATTGCTCACTGGCACCCAATAAAACACCTTGCATACACTGCAGGCTGACTGAGATGGGTCCTTCCTGAGCAGGGAGGGATGGGTAAAAGGTATAAGGTAAAAGGTAAAGTCTGCATATGAGCCAAGTGGCTCATCAGGCCAGAGCTTATCCCGGTGTCTGTACCATGAAGTAGTATTTCTACTCCACCCTGGATGGGATGTTAGACCATTGCATGGTTACCTCCGGCATTAAATTCATCAGTACCCATTTATTCACCTGGGTGGAGAGAGGCACTGTGAGAGTAAAGTGTCTGGCCCAAGAACACAACACAATGACCCTGGCCAGGATTCGAACCAGAACCGCTCGATTTGGAGCCAAGCGAACTAACCATGAGGCCACCGTGCCTCCACAATTTTAAGAAGCCTACTTTTAAGGTAATTCAAACCTTCGCGGGTGTCCTCCAGAAAAAAATTCGTACGCGCGCTGTTTTGAATGAAACCCCCACAAACTATATATCAATAGAAAGGTTATAAAATGTAAAATTCGATAAAATTATATTCTTTTTTTTCCGACTGTTTTCCTAAGGCGGCAGAAGCTGTTAACGCTAAAACGACCGACTGAAATTCCGGCGAATTAATCGGGTATCAAATGCGATCGTTGATGCAAAATAACTGTGCAGTGTTAATCACAAAGCATCAATCTCTTAAAGCGTGTCAGCATTTTCTTTCATTTCTATTGGTTATCTTTTTATAGATCTGTCAAGTTCCACTATCGAAAAATTCGCGTAACGTGTTGCGTTAGGCCTAGTTCAGACGTCGTACTTCTGCCGTGCCGAACATAATTGCGATTTGGTTCGACTATGGCACGGCAGAAAAACAACTCTGATTCAGACGTCGTGCCAGAGTCGAACCAAATTCAGAATTTACTGATGCCTCGTAACAATTCTCCTCCTACCTCCCCGTGGGAACGCAATCCCGCCAAAATATATTGACATAATTTATGAATTTTGTTAGGCGCGACAGAAGTAAGACGTTTGAATCGCTACCGTACCATAGTCGTGTAGCACGGCAGAGCTTGTCGAACTTAATTGTTTGCCGATCTTAATTCAAAAGTTTGATTCAGACGTCGTACTTCTGCCGTACTTTTGTCGAACTTAATTCCTGAATTTAGTTCGGCACGGCAGAAGCGCGACATCTAAACTGAGCCTTAGAGACCGCCACGAGAAAAGTCTCTGAGATAAAAGAATTCGCCGACAAGTTTTTGTTCCTTATTTATCAGTGAATGTTCTGGCCAAATTTAGAGGAAAACCGTCTATTCTACATACCCTATTAATTCATTTAAAGAGGAGGGATTCTCTCGAAAAACGAGTGCAAGTTTGTAACATTTATAACATTTATAACATGTTACGCCTTCTCAGGGGGATATGTCAACTCAAAATGCCGCCAGCCAATGAAATAACAGAACCCCTAGCGTTCACAGTAAGGAAAGTTGAGCTTCGCGGTAAAGCGATAGTGTTACAGTCACGTTTTAGGCGCATACGTTTTAGGCCGGTGGTCAACAACAAGGGACAAAACGGAGAAAAGCGATGTGCAACAAAACAAAAAGAAACTGAGGAGCAATTGCCCTAGCGGGATTACAAAAAGGCAGTCTTGACGGACATGAAATCTCAAATTGAAAGTATTTAATATAGGATCTCTGGATTAAGCCGTTTGCCACGAAAACGTCGCTGAGTAGTCCATGCCGTTGGGGGATTACGACACATTGACGGTTTATTAACTTTTCTTAAAAAACCTCTTTTTCCCAATAACTCGCGCTCGTTTTGATATTTTATTTTCATTTTTTGGAAAATGTTACCTTGAATAATGGACTTTAATTTGGTTATAAAAAAAAGTTTGGAAAAAGTAGTCCCGCGAGGGTTTAGAGTAACCTTAACTTTACTCTACATGGATTAGAAAATAATGAGCACATAGTCAAGACTGAGACCAAGACATTTATTTCAGAGAACCATATTACAACATCATTACTAGGAGTAACAACGGTAAACCTGTTTGATTTAAAACTACCCATACATTTAGTATAGGTAAACCAATTACATGAACCTGGAAAAAAAAATGCAAATTGAAAGGTATTTTTAAAATGCTGCTTTCCTTATTTAACCCTTTAACCCCCATCAGCTGTCAACATAAAAATCTCCTATCTAGTCTCTCAACACCACTTCTAATAGACCTAATGTTCTAGAAAATGATTCTTGATCCTGACAAGCTTTTCTTGGGGATCAAGGGTTTTATTCTCCTTACCTGGGGACTTGATTTTGTAACAAGAAATTAGATGCTCGGTGCTATTAGCAGTGACATTGTTAAGAGTGCTATTGAATGAGTGAAGAAGTCAGAAAAACAGCAGAAAACTATTCTGAGTTACTATCAGGTGTACAATGAATGAAACAACTGTTGTACCTCTATTAAGGTAAGTGGACCTCCAAATAAGCAGACACTCTTCATTTAAAGTCTGGTCCAAAGTTAGCATCTTTCATTTCCCTTAACAAAGAACCCTAATTCAGTGGACACCTCAATTAATTGAGGCAGCCTGTGAACACAGACGTAATTTTCTGGGTTACGAAAGCCGGATATCCATCTGTGTTTGTAGGCTACTATCGAGGGGACGTAGAATTGTTAAAACCTCTATAAGCAAATACCAGCCTAAATTTACAGTGCAGTATTAAATTAATTGTAAAGCCATGATTGATGAAAGAGTCAATTGAAAATTGACAAGCCCACACAGTATTGAGAAGACAGATTACACACAACATCAAAGTTGTTCGAGAATTGAATTCAGGATATAGATAGCTACGTAGCAGCTAGTGCAGAAGTTTATTACACGGTGCAACCTTAGTGAAGGTCATGTGTGCTTCTTCTTAAAAGAGGTTTCTCTGTAATATATAGATTTAGTCAAGGCTAAAAGCGGAGCTCCTGGGCAGGGTTGTTCAAAACCTGATTGAGCTAAACTAGGATAAGCGAGAATTTTCATCATGATTTGAGTTTTGTAACTTTGCGAGGAGGTTTTCTGTATATTTTTTGACCTTCTGTTTTGAGTTTGAATAATCTCAAATACACAAAACAAAATCGGTGAAAGGCATTTGTATACAAGAAAATTTTATTCTTTGGTCAACTTTTAATCCTGGGGTAGCATTAACCGGCTTCCGAACAAACCGGCCCTGTTTACAACAAGTTAACCTGACATGAGCCCGAGATCCAATTGAAAACCAGCACTTAGTCAGTGGTCAACTTCATAAAAAGATGTGACCTTGATGAACTCTAAACTTGAGCCCGCAATATGATCATGTGATACCAGTCAGCGGGTACTTTGTTTTGACAGATGTCAATTGACCAGAACATAGATGTGCAATATCAAAGAAGGACGCTATAAACCATTGGCTGCATGTCTCTGTCAACCTATTAGCTGGAGTATGGCTACCATCTTGCATGACTCCGTTGCGGTCGCCGCCGTCGTGTGTACACGCCCATGAGCAATACCGCTAGCCATGATAACCATAAAAATCAATTCATCGGTTTCCTTTTCTTTCTTATATGAGTATGGGGCTCCGCTTGGCGGCCCTTTGGGCCGCCGGAGCTCCGCTATTATTGTTTTGAAGATCCTCACACAAAAAGAAGACAGAGGATAAAGAAAGTATATACAAATATCATGGACAAAAGCAGTTGAGACACTCCCCGAAAAAAACCTGTTTCGGTGAACGCGTGAGTTTTTCAATCTCCAATTCGCACATTTCGACCCCCTCTTCCCTTTCCAATGTTGTAACCATGTGACAGTGTCCACGGAGCGTATTTCAACATTGAAAACGAGGAGCCCGAGGGGGGTTTGGCTATCAACAAAAAAGATGTTTTTTTCCACTGAATTACGGAAGGACGCCGATAGAAAGCATTTGTTTTGCTCAAATGTGTCAACACTTTTGTCCATGATTGTAGCTATATACCTAAGCTAGCAACGCCGTAAATCAAACGTGTCGAATTCTTTTCAAGTATTGTCACACGTTTTTCCTAAATTTTGCTTTATTTATCGGTGTTTAACATGCACTGCAATACCAGAGTTGAAATCCACAATATGCGTATCTGTTTTTCCTTTGGAACATGCACCTATGAGCTTAACCTGCAACTCAGTGCACCTTTTCCCTGTATTGGAATGAAGTTACCCAAAGAGTTATTAATGATTGTCTAAAACCTAAACCAAGAGTTGTTCTCTCAGGTATATTATCTAATCTTGTCATAACAGACCTTTTTACCGATATGGGGGCTATCTTCAATAAATTAATTGTAACGTTTTTTGAGTTATTTTTTTGTAAAAAAAATACCTCTTAGTCGGCGCGTCGGGTATGTTATGGACGGGTCAATGGGTGAGTGAGTGAGTGAGTGAGTGAGTGAGTGAGTGAGTGAGAGATGTATGTATGTCACACCAATCAGATTGGATCTACTATGAACAGCCAATCAAATTTCTTGTTGTAAAAGTAAATGGTACGTGAGAAACACAAGGTATGTATAAACACAAGGACTTTGGTAATTGAAAAATAAAGAGTGACGTGTATGTTGCCGGTTTGTGATTTTTAGTCCGGTTTGGAGGGGAGTGTGACAGTTACATACGTACATTGGGTTGTTTTAGAGTGCATAATTTTCAGTGTAATGGTGGCTAGTTATGAACGAGGTGACTCATGAGTTTTGAAGCAGTTCATGAGTAGTAGGCAAATGGCAAGAGATATTTTTATTTTTAATTACAAAGGGTAACTTGATAGTTTTGTTTTTCACAAGGAGTTAATTCAATTAGAGGTCACGAATCGTCGGTTCTAGTTCTTAGGACATGTTTTAGAGGAGACGAGACTATTTAGACTTGAAGCAGTTGTAACGTTTACAATAGTAAGTGCAGGTAACGACTGTTTTGTTCTTATTGCATGCAAATATAACGAGATATTTTTATTTTTTAGTTACAATGGGTAATTTGACACTCTTGTTTTTCACAAGGTAGTAAATTCAATTAGAGCTGACGAATCGTCACCACTTGTTCCCACGAGATGTTTGCTATTTTTAGTTACAAATGGTAACTCGACACTTTTGTTTTTCAATGGGAGTAAATTCAATTAGAGCTTACAAGTTATCGGCTATTGTTCCCAGGATATTAAACAAAAAAGCTTTCATTTCTAGAGTGTTTTTACGTCTCTGCAGTAGCAGTTTAATATTTTTATTTGATGGGCATTTTATGACATTCTTTTCAGTCCGGTATTTTTAAAGGTAAAAAGTATGAAAACTGTTCAAATGTTCTTTGAAGACTGTGTGGCACCAAGTTAAAGTGCAATTTAATTAAATCAGACTTTCAACGTGTCAGAGAGGTTTTTTCTCTTTCTTTCAATTTTCGTTGAAGTAGTGTTGTTCCGTTATGTTGTGTAAAAAGGGTAAACTTAAGACTCGTATAAAATGCGAAAAGGTCTCTTAACTTGAGTATTTTTGAGCAAAATTTCCTCTTGGGGGCTGGAAGGGCTCCCGAGGGGGTACTCCCAGAAAAATTGGTTGGGGGTGTGCGGCCCGCCTCCCAAAACCCTTACCCTATTTATGACCAAAATCTGCGATATTCCTTACGCTATTTATGACCTGACAAAAAATTCGAAACCCTATTTACGACCTGACCCTGAAATCAAAACCCTGTTTTAGACCTGCGTTATAATTAGCTCGCTAGTTCAAACCAATGTTAAATTATCGTAAAGATATAAATTTTTGAAGGGCTTTTGTTGATTTTCTTTCCGATAATGATGAAAAAGTGGCTTCTTCTTAAAGCATACCCATATCAAGGCTAGAGTGCAAAAACCGTACCCTATTTATGACCAAAATGACCAAAAACAGCTAAAATCGATACCCTATTCATGACCAAAACGGCTGAAAAACCATACCATCGGGGCCTAACAGACCTATATAACCCATATAAGGGAGTTCCCCCCCCCCCGGGGGGGAAGCGCTACGTGATCGGTGAGTGAGGAAGTTATGCATGTGCGCGTGTCAGACCAATCACAGTGTGGGTTGTATCAAAGAACGAACAAAATTGCCTGTTAGAAAATAAGATGGTATCTACATTAATCTGGAGACGTGTCAGATTACTGTAGTTTGTTCAGTCAAACATTTTATGGCTTACTATTTAGTTATCTTACCATTACCGATGTAACATCGTATGTACATCATAAACTCCCAGTTTCTTTCTTGCTGTACATCGCAACCAAAAAACTTGTCAAATCAACCAAATCATTACTGTAAACAGTTCCATGAATGCTCCTATCTCTGAGACTTATAGTTCACAAAAAATAACGCTTGCACGCCTTGCGTGCCTATGTTTTATGGGATGCTGAGGGGGAAACCAAAATTCTAATCTGGTTTATTTGTGTTTTCTTCTGGTTGATTACCCATGACACCTAAGGGCCCATTAACCGATTCACGCGTGCGCTCGCGCGCGTTGCTATGGAGGTGAAATTTCACTTCCGGTTACTTGCCTTAGCCTGAGCGTGGAACACAAAAACAACTCAATAACTTGCAAAGTCGCTTACATTTTAGAAGTGTTTTCTTTGTGTTTCACAAGATGCAAAGTCAAAAAAGTACAAGCAAAGACACAATAAGAGAAAAACAGAAAAACAAGAGCAAAGGAAAGAGAAAAACTGACTCTATGTGGCTTTGTGTGATCTTACCGAAGTCAATCTCGTTCCCAGAGTTTTCGTTCTCCTTGACCAGCGGTCGGAAAACGAGAGCTTTGGGAGCAACCATTTTGAAATAACCGAATTCTGCCCATCCGGTTTCACTGCGCAGTCTGCATCAATGGCGCACGCGAGGCGCACGCCTGAAATGGTTGCTCCCAGAGCTCTCTTTTTCCGACCGCTGGTCAAGGGGAACGAAGACTCTGGGAACGAGATTGCACCGGAGCGCACTGGTAGAGTAAATTGCGTAGGCGTTGATAAGGTGAACTTCCAATATACATCGGGTGCACTTCCAGTTTCTTTAAATATACTAAAGGAAACGCGGTTTTTCATTAAATCCAGCCTTTTTCAACGAGTTACGATTAAAGCCAACGTTGAAAGCATAGGACACATTCCTTTTACGAAGTCACGCTTTTTTCAGAAAATTACGAATTTTTTAATATTTTGGAATTCTCTCAAAATCTGACCTTTTAGAAATGAAACAAAATCTATGTATAGCGTAATGAGGATATAAATTGAAATATTAAATCAAAGAAAAAAATCCCGATAAAGTAATTTGCCTGGAAGCCTTTGCATTTTTTTCAGTATTAGTCACATCATCAAGTGCCTGGCCTGATGACGTCATCACTGCTGTTCCTGATCATGCAAAAGTTAACACACATGAAATAACTCTGAAAAAGAGATTATCAAGGTAAGAGAGTGAATCCCCCATATAGGCCTTATCCCTAAGGTAATCCTTCTTAAGTTATTGTTAGACATGGCACCCAGTTCTTTCAAGGACGTTACTCGCGCGATGCGTGGAGAGGCCAAGCGACTTTCTCGCAACTATCTGAGACAAAATGGCGCGAAAAGCCGGAGGTCATTTTATATGTTTTGATCTTCAAAAGACGTTTCATAGCAGAGATATTTTCTGCACTCGGCCGTCTTTTTGTTCGGCTGGGCTTTCATTAGCTTTGTGCTCGTTTGGCTGTTCATTTTTTTGCCGTTTATTCGGTTTTAGGGAGTTAAATGAGTAAACCACAATGACAACGGCAACGTGTACAATGGCTGTGTAAGCGTGCGTTATAATTATTTGTTCATTTCTTTGCCGTTCTATACAAAACAGCAACGTGAAACAGTCACATCCTGCATATTCGAGGGAACGTGAACTACGACGGGCAATTTTTAAAATCTCTTTTTCGAATTTTGACGCTGTCTTACATATTTTGTTTGAACTATTTTTGACAGTGATAGACAAATTGAGTGAACCTAAATTCTCGAGAGATTCGTAGGTTGAATATAAAGTCGATATTTAATCGACAAGTTGCCTTTGGCGTTGTTATGTCTAAACTGCCCTTTGCTGCTTGGGCGCGAACGTCTGTCTGCATTTTTGACCCTCTGTTTGTTCGGTTGCCCAGCGTGTTCGGGCGTTTGTTTGGTTTGCACTCGTTTCTCTAGTCATTTCTCTGCCGTTCATTCAGTTGTTGTTGTTGTTTGGGTAGGGGAGACATCCGTCTCTTATTGAAACTCCTATTTAAGTTTCGAAATATATCAAAACATAGCGAGGGCCAAAGCTCCCTTGCTTGTAGTTAAAATATCAAAGAAGACATTCCCCAGAGCGTGAGAGGTTTTCCTTCGCTTTCAAATGAAACGAAGCGAAACATAAACAGATCCTCCACGAAAACATCTACGGAACGCGCGAGTAACATCCGCAGAAGAACTGCTTACCATGTCTAAGAATAATTTAAGTGGGATTACCTTGGGTAGAAGTCCTATATGGGGGATTCACTCTCTTACCTTGATAATCTAATGCTCTGAACTAACTACTGTAATATGATATTTATTATGGTTATAAGAGAATCAATTTTCCTTGGCAACGGCTCGAAAAGATCAGTTAATGGGCCCTCAAAGAGGAAACTATACAAATTTATAGTATATGCAGCCCTGTAAACTGTAACCTTTCGCATGCTTGCCCCCTGGGAATCCCATATGCTTTAAATTAATCATGACACCTAGACTATGTGAAAGTTCTTGGATTGAATGTACTGTTACAAGAGATTATCAAGGTAAGAGAGCGAATCCCGCATAGAGGTCCTCTAACTAAGGCTGATTGGCTCAGTGATCTGAGAACCCAGTTGAAGGCGTTTGTGGGCGGAGTTTGTTTGCGAAGCAAGAGATTTTTCTTAGCTCTGTTTTCTCGATTAAATTTTTTGGCTTGAAGCGGACACTTTAAAGAGTTACAACTCAAAGGGAACTTCTTCGATTGCACTCAAATTTGGACAGTAGCTAGATTAACATATAATAAACCAAATTGTTTCTGCGAATCGTTTATTTCGAAATATTTTTTCTCCGAGAGCGATTTTTGTACGATCACTTCACATTTTTTAAATCCTATTTCGAACATGTTCTGTAACTTTTTACTACAATTGAACATGGCAAAACGCAGACACGCTTTTTAGCGCTTTTTGTCCTTAAACCGGGGGAAGAATAAATTGGCGAAAAACAAATTCGCTTTGACTTGTAGCTTCCAAAAGGTGATTAGGGCGCTCGCATTTAGTGGTCCTGAAAAAATCGGCAATTCATTTCATTTCAAAATGTTTGGTATAGGTTGATAGCCAGCTCTATAAGCTTTAATTTCATATAGTGGTTTAGGAATCTACCGCTTAAACCGGACGCGCTACATCGCTTGGACGCGAGACACCTCTGAAGGTATACGGTAACCTTAAGAAGGATTACCTTAGTTAGAGGACCTATATAAGGGATTCACTCTCTTACCTTGATAATCTCTTGACTGTTACTAATCATTCGCGTTACTTCATGGAACTTGATAGTGACAAGTGCTTCGAGCATATGGAACAATGTGATATATAATTTGTTGAACAAAACCCACAATTTAAACGAAATCGATTCAATAAGTTAGTCGGTCGTTGTTTTCAAGGTCATAATTTGCATCATCGAATAACGGTTCTGTGCACGCTTCTAGCTCATATCTTTCTTTCCTTCCCAACATTTTTTTTTAATTTTTCAACTTGAAGAGAATGAGTTAGTACAACTTTTAATTATTATTTGCCCACTCCGAATTCACTTGCCCATTCTCGTCCCCATAGCCCTTTTCGCTCCTCTTAGCCGGCGGGGCCTTGGCACGAGAATCGAAGGGCTCTGGAGACATAGGATTTTCGAATTTTTGATTGGCCGTTTGAAAACAAAGAAATCTTGAACGGAAGTCAGAATGTTCGAGCCGATTGCTGGCGCGAAAATATGAAACAGCTGTGACCAACGGTGTTGAGCGGTGTTTAAAATGGAGGACATGGAGGACACGGAGGATTTGGGCCATATTGTTTAACTCACGGCTCAACACTTGTCGCTGTTGCAACAAAACGGTTTTTTTAGAAACCCCAGTTGATATATTCGGCGGGGAAAGCAGCAAAGAGCCGGAAATTTTAAAAGTGCTTGAGTTTTTAACTGGGTAAGAAATTAAGTTTGGCGATGGTTCGAACCATGTACAGAAAGGTGAAGAATATTGAAGAATTCCGTTCATTGTTGCTGGCACCACTTTCTTCGCAGGAATTGTCGATCGTAGGGTCTTGTGTGAAAAGAGTTTGTGGCTCGCAACAGGTTGGAGAATCACCTTCGTCGAGTCAGCACTCGACGAAGAGTGAACCGCGGAAGTGTCGAAAGTGGTCGGAGGTGTCTTTTCCCTGAGGCAGCTTGAGGGCGATCAACGTCACAACAAACACGATTGCACTACAGCGCCTCTCACAATTTTAAAAAATTGGAACCTTTTATAAATGCGGACTTAGGGTTGGTGTTTCAGAAAATATGTCTAAAATATATTACTGTTTGTACTTGAAGGAAAACGGTGTGTAAATGGTTTTGTTTCCTGGCGAATAATTGTTAGCATATTTTTTGCTTTTGCATCAATGGAAGGAACCATGGGAAGGTCAATGAGTGATTTCCACTTTTCGTTGCTGGCGCCACTCTCCAAATGGGGAAGTGGAACTGATGATAATGATGATGAGTGGATAATGTTTCAGCTATGTACTGATGCAAAAAGTTAGGATGTGTTCCTTTTGCAGTCATGTATAATTAAATGATTTAGGTGAAATTAGGGTTTGAAAAATCCGGTCTCAGCAAGGCATCAATTTCAAAACAAATCTGTCACTGCATAAAACTATACACATTCAATTCTCAACTCTGATATATGTGCAATTGGAAACAGACATTAAGATATTCTTTTTGTGTTTACCACCTGACAACTGATCACTGAGAGACTTGCAATCAACGCCTAAAAATGAAGAGACCTCTTTACCAACATTGAGGGTAGAAAAATATACCCATTTTTTCAAGTCTCATATGAAAAATTTGGAGCAATTTGGCTTTTACTAAATAAATGAGACTTGATTTTTTCATTTCATGGGTACTTAAAAGATTAGTAACTGAGGAAATGTAAACATTAATAGTCTTATAAATAAAGTTTAAAAGTTTACAGTGGATTAGAAATTATACAATGTGTTCATCACTTACAAAATGGGGACTAAGCAATGAAATTTTCCCTTTTCAAGAACAAGTGGTCAATCTATAATTTCTCCTTTATACTATAGCAGTAATATATTTTCAAGTAGACAGGCCAAGTTAAGAAAATTATCAACCTAAGGATACTGTTTTGAGGTCACATTTTCTAATTATATTGTCAATGTACGACGTTCACAATAAGAGTATGTAAATTGGAGTAAATCACTTTTGGGGGCATCCTCTCTCTCGTAACTTGTAGTTTTGCTATGTACAGGAGAAGCAGCACTTTGATTTTGCCATCACTAGTGTGTGGTCATGTTGAACATGTGTACGAAATGTTCTGCCTATTGGGGTTCACTGCAATGATTTCTGGATCCTGACCATTCCAAGGGAACTTTGTATAACATGTATAACATAATAACAGCAATAATATGTATGACATTTTGTTTGCTCAGTTATTGTTGCTGTCAGTGCAACTACAGGCACCATTGCAAATTTGGCACCTAGCATACCTAGTTGGGCATATGCAGGCCAAAAACTCTTCTTGTAAATACAATGTATGCACATAGCCAGAAATCCCGTACAGTCAGCGGCTCGAACGGCGGGCGCGTAAATTTCTGCATTCAAGATGGCGGATAAACGAAGAGGAAAGCATTCCCAAGGCTATTATCGGAGCTTAAATGCTCTCAATACGGCAGATTTCATTGAGAGTCGGTGGAAAAGGAAAAAAGGCCCTTACTTTCAAGTGGAAAGAGTTTTAAGCTGCAGGAGAAATAAAGGAAAGGTAAATAAGACGCTTGTTTGAAGCACGTAACGTCACTAATGAACTGATAACCTTGTGTACACTTTTTACCGCACACATAAACAAGTGTTCTATGTATTTTGTCTTTAAGAATGAGTACCTAATTCGTTGGAAAGGGTACAGTTCGCTGGAGGACACGTGGGAAGTGGAGGAAAACCTTAATAAAACCGCAATAAGGTGCTTCTTTTAGCATTAGTTTGTCCAGTCAAAATTAAACGTACGAACTTAATTTTTTACTACTCCTCGATCTAGTACGAAATAGTTTGGGACACGAGAAGAGAAGATAACAATTTTATGTCATCTTTCGCATTATAAGCAATTTTGTTAGTGTTTTTATTTGGTTATTGTTTCACTTTCTGCAAAAATATTGCATGTATTTTAGACAATAATGGATCCCAACTATTTTCTTTAGGGCATTTAGAATGTCCAAACCCTCAGAGGAAAGAATTAAAGAGGGATCTGATCTACTGGCAGTTGCTATTCTCCAGCATCTCAAGAGCAAACATCAGACAGCCTCAGCCACAACTGTAGTAGAAATTAGACATGATGTTTTTAATTATATTTTTAGAGGACGAGGAAGACCCAGCACAAAATCTGGTTGTACTTTGTTAGAGAAGACTGACTTTAACCGCTGTTCTTTTTTAAAAGAATGTCCCGACTGGGACTCTTACATAGACAACCTTGGAGATGGCACACAAGTCATATTTCCAATTAGAGCAAAACCTTTTGTGAGCTTGGGACCACAGACACATAAACTTGTGGAGGGGAAGCTTGTACCTAACCCCAGATACCATCTCGAAAAAGTAAGTTTAAGTTTTAACAAGCGCTCAATTACAGTATTGTGATTGAAACTGAGAATGTGAATGCATGCTTTTAGATGGGTTTAGGTACAAGCTAATACCCTGCTTATTAAGCGCATTAATAACCCTGCTTCTAAGAAATTATGTTGTTATGTCAAGTCAGAAAGTTACATAAAGGCTTTGAAATTGTTGTTTATATTTGTTTATATTTTGAAGATTCCTCTGTTTATGTGCATGCTTTGTAGCTGCTCAGGCTAGACTCTTTTTTTTCTGTTTTGTTTGTTTACCCTTTCCTTTCCCTTTTCTGTTTCCTTTTCCCCCCATCGTCTATATGCCTTTTTCTTTTATTTCCCGGCCTTTCATGATCTGTGCCATTTCTTGCTTGGGGTTGTTCATTCTGAACTTGTGATGTAGATGTGTCTGGCGAGTTGTTGCTTTCCATGTTGGGTATGTTTGCTTCAGGTTGTCTCTTTTTACCTGCACGCTTGACACTGATTTCTTGCTCCCAGTATTGAGAATTGTGTTTTGTGTACTTTCTGCTTGCTCTTTCTCTTTCTCTTAGAAGCCATTGTCTGTTTTCAAGTCTAAGAATATCTCCAACTGAGTCAAAGTGGTTTGATTTTCGAAGCACTACATTCCTTGCTGAGTCATTGTTTTTCTCAACTCCTTGACCAGTGAATACTTTTAGAGATTTATGTGTATGGAGGAAATAAGGGACATGAGCAAAAAGTACATGCATATATGGAGTAATTCTCTTTCTTTCATAGCCAATTCTCTTTCCTCTGAGAGAAATAAAGGTCTCCAACCAGTTTTGTGCCTTGTGCCAAAAAGTGTCGACAGATTTGTCTGAGGACCAGGAATTTGTGTCTTCATACAAACTTCTGAAATCACTCCACACCTTGGATATTTCAGTGCAGGTATTTGGCTGCAGCACTTTACAGAGATTTTCTGGTAGCAAGGAGAGAATTTTCTTGTTGTCGTTTCCAAACAGACTTGTAAATTCATACTTTCCAGTGCCTTTATTGTCAGCTGGATTTCGGAGTTCCCAAACATCAAAACCCACACCATAGGATCTGATCTCACTCACGAGCTTTTTCAAATGGATGCCTTGAGGCTCTTTGGATGATTTTTCGAAATCTTCAATCTTATCCCAGTCAATGACTTCAGTGATAATGTTGTCTAGCATCACATCCATTACACGTAGCAGCAGGTGTAACTCATCTACAATGACATGGTCAAGGTCTATGTTCAAAAGTGGTTCCTTCACACAGCAGTAATCACCTTTTCCTTTCCTCACCAGCTCCTTAATTTCCAATAGTGTTCTCATCATTGGTGGTGAATTAAAGTGATGGAAATGCTTGTCTGTTTCCCACCTTTTGTCTTTATGGATTTTACACCATAGGCAGGCATATAAAGATGTAGCCCCCTTAAGTCCCATGACTGTCAGTAGAAATTTATAGTCCCCTCCTAGGAAAAACTCAAGCTTAACTTCTTGACCATCAACACTAATAGTGCCTTTGTCAATCAGAGAATTTATTTCTGAAAATGTAGTCTTGAAAGATACCTGTAGTGTTTCATACTTTTCACTACCATTGACTACTGCAATGGTATGATTTCCTTTGGCAGACATAACTTCGTCTTGTTTCTGGAGTAGTGCACAAGAGAGAAGAATGTAATTAGATTTCTGTGTCATTTTAGCTCCATCCCCACTGATTTTTATTTTTAGTGTTTCATTGCCAAAATCAAACTCTGGATTTTCCTTTTTAAAAGCTGAAATTTGCTGCAAGAGAAGTGATTCAAATGATACTTGTGCACCTTCATTTGTTCCAGGAGTAGGTGTCACATGACAAAGTTTGTCCAGATCATTTCTGCATTGTTTAATCAGATAAGATCTTGGAAGACCATTTTCAATCATGCTAAATTCGTGGTAAAATTCATCACTGACACAGAATTTATCAAGAAGATAAAGAATTTGTTCAACTTTTTCCATGTCGGAATCGTTTATGTTAGTAACAGGATTTGAACATTCGCCTGATTTTTGTGCTTTGGTTTCAACATTTACTTCGTATGTTTTCCCTGTGTCTGCCTCTTTAACTCTAAGTGATTCAACATGAAGGCCAAATGCTTGTGAAAACCACAAAGCTGTTTCAGCTCTAGTCAGGAAAGCCTTCAATGTGCGCTGTCTGTTCTTAGTCTCAGAAATTTTTTTTCCATTGTAGGAAAACCCTTCATCTTTCTCAAGGCATTTGATATACTCTTGAAGTTGATTGTTGGTATTTTGAAGTTGACATAGTTCCTTACCCATTCTGTTGATAGTGTCCTTCATTTCATCAAAAAGGTTTTTTTTTCTGCCTCCAGGTTTGCATGTGCTGCTTTCCATTCTTGTAGATCATTTTGTAGAGAAACTACCTCATCTTCAACCTCTTGAAAAGAAGCTAATTGGTCTTCATGTAAATGAAATTTCAATGTTTTCTCATCCAATTGCTCCCAGTTTCTCTTACCTTTATTTGTGCGATACAGTGATAGAACATTTGCTGCTCTTTTTGCAAACTGCTCATGGACATTTTGGCGTGTACCCATGTCATCTTTGATTACAAATGCATGTGCTGGTGTACACATATCAATTAAATCTGGAAACATTAGCTTTCTTCCATCATTGACATAGTAAAACTTGGCCTTCCCATTGCTTTTGGTATATAGAATTCCCTGGAGGCCTCTATAGTTCCAGAGGAAGTTGATATTCTCAGAGTTGTTTGTAGTTTCTAAAAGAAAATTTAAAAAAATAATCAATAAAAACAAACATACTCTCAGGCATAAATCAATCAATCAATGGACAGTATAGAAGAGAATCCTGGCTTTATACACTGTAAATAATCATATTTACTGAATATATATTTAAAAGAAAATTAAAGGTGAGTGAGATTTGAACCCACAAAAAAAGTATCCACTGAAAAAAGGAGATCCTGTTGATAATAAAGTGTATGGTAGATCACAAAATAATGAGGACAAAAATGATGTATTTTGCTCTCACATCACCTTTTTTTAGCTGGATAGACTGGCCTTCATCAGGGTCATGTTAAGGCCTCGGGAAGTACATTTTATGCAGCTGAAATGTTGGTGATGATTATATATATATTTTTTTATGTTATGTTACTTTGTATCTTTCATCTTATGGATATTCCCTTCCCCTTTCACTCTCTACCACCCCTACCTTCTTATCAAGGAATCACCAGAGAAGGTTAAGAAAATATACCAAAAAGTTTACAAGGTTGTAAATATCAGGACAAAATTACTCACCTTCTTGATGAGAGGAATTAGCATCTTGACCCGCTGTGTTACCGCCGAAGAACAGTATTTTATTTTTGTTTTATTTTGATCGTGACGTTTCGTGTCAATGACATGAATTAGCTTGCAAAACTTTGTAACCACCCGGCCGGACTCACGTGGAACTGATTTTGTAAAACTTGGACGTGTCTTTGGTTATTAAAAAAGTGGTAAAATCAAATTTGTTGTCGTTATGCGAGTTCATTGGGGACTAAAGAAGTAGCGGCAACATTTTCTGGTCCTTCGAGCCGGATGAGAACGAGCGAATCGAAGAATTTGGAATTTGGTGTGGCGAAGATTTTGGAATTTGGTATGGAATCGACCGAAGCGACTGATGGCGGTCGCCATCTTGGCCATTTGGATTCAGCTCGTACTGTGAGTACTAACATTGTTACTTTAAAAAACAAACGGGCAGCCGTCAAAAGAAGGATCACGAACACGTTGAAGAAATTAGAGTCCACCATCGAACAGTATGGTCGAAAAGCGATTATACGTGGATATGTCAACAACTTGCAGGAATATCTTAACGAAGCGAAAGGCCTCAATGATGAACTCGTCTCAGTGATCCCAGAGAACGAGCACGAAGCCGCAATAGATTGGTATGAAGAACAACTCGATAGAGTCGAAGACGCTAAACTTCAGGCCAACGCACATCTTGACGAGCGGGCAGAGGAAAGTTCTAGCGGATTAAGCTCGGTGAAATCATGGAAAACTTCTTCGACAAGAAATGTCTCCCAAGCGGCCGAAATTCGCGCTAAAATTACTTCAGCAGAAATTAAAGCAAAACAACTTGCCTTGGAGGAACAGCGAAGAAGAGAGGAGTTCGAAAAACAACTGGAGGTTAAAAGGAAACTTGAACTTGTCCAAGATGAAGCTCAAAGGCTAAAATTCATGGCTGAAGAAAGAAGAAAGACTCAGGAAGCCAAGGACGAGGCTGCACGCCTCGCAGCAGAAGCAGCAGTGTTACAAAAGGTACAAAATGAAGTTAATGATCCGGAAGCTTTGTCTAATCGATTGCTTGATTTTGAGGATGATTCATTGAAATTTGTTCCATCATCTAATCTTGATGAACCGTTAACAATAATTCCTCCACTACTCCCTGGTTTGTTGCAAGGAACTGGAGCAAATCATGGAACTGCATTGCCACCTGACAACCCTACAAAAGTTGTTACACGTTCACCTTTGTTACAACAGCCAAAGTCAGCTGTTTCATTTATTGCACCTCAGGGCACGAAAAAACCTAATGAAACATTGCCTTTGTATCACTCGTGGATTGGAGATTTACAAAGTGGAGTACAGCATCCAGCTTTAACTAGTACGGACGACCGAAAAACAACCATTTGTGGTCATTCTACTCGTGACTCTCTTCCAAAGTTACGCCTAAGTAAGTTTGATGGTGACCCTTTACACTGGTCTGATTGGTCCTCAATGTTTAAATCAATTGTTCATGATGCTAATCTGTCCCTTAATGGCAAAATGCAACATCTTCAGAACTCTGTTATTGGTAAAGCTAAGTCTGCAATTGAAGGATATGGATACAGTGGAGATTCCTACTATGAAGCACTGAAAGAACTGGAATCCAGATTTGGCAAACCTTCCCTTGTTGTGAAAGTCACACTTGACAAACTGAAAAAAACAGCTCGATTACAAAATGACAAACCTCAAGAAGTGAGAAATCTGTCAGATGTTGTGTCAACTACTGTGTGGACATTTAAGAAGTTTGGATATGAAAGTGATCTGAAAGCAGAAGCTAATGTTTCCCTTGCCGTTGACAAACTGTCACAGGAGCTCAAAATCAAATGGAAGGACAACACCAAAGCTACCAAACTGGAACGACCTAGTCTTGATGACTTCAGTGTGTGGTTAAAAGGTCAGGCAGATATTTATGATGATTGTTGTTACCCAAAAATGTCAAGTAAGTTTCCATTCCAACCTCATAAGAAACCTCGGTCTGGTGGATCAAATGGAATGACTGAAAAACAGAACACTTTCTCAAGTAACATTTCACCCCGCCCCTGGCCAACAAAGTCCTCTTGCATTATGGGTGATGGGCAGGAACACAAGTTATCTTCTTGTCCCAAGTTTAAGGCTCTAAGTGTGGAAGAACGCCTAAATGAAGTACAGAAACATAAGTTGTGCTTTTGTTGCCTCAGTCCTCGACATTGGCTTAGCAATTGTTCAAATCAAAAACAGTGTGGTGTAAATGGGTGTACGCGATTACACAATGCTCTGTTGCACAACTTGAGAAATGTTTCGGTGGAAAGCAGTGATGCAGTGTCTGCTATTAACCCAGTAGCACAAGCCGAAGTTGGTTCGTCTACTGAACATTCTAACACATCTCACAGAAGCAGTCACACCTCTGTTCTGTTACAAGTAGTACCAGTAACCCTCTATGGTCCAAAGGGATATTTCAACACATATGCTATGCTGGACACAGGAAGCACTTGCAGCTTGCTGTTAGTAGATGTTGCTGGAAGACTTGGTTTGGATGGTCCTTTGGAAAGTGTGGTCTTAAATGGAATTCAGAAAACATCTAAGCTTATGACAAAGCGTGTTAATGTACAAGTCAGCCGATTGAATGACCTTGGTACCCAATTTGATGTGAATGGAGTTCTTGTAGTTGATCACCTGAATGTGCCAGAGAAGAAAGTGAAACTTGATGAGCTACAAGAAAGATGGCCACACCTATCAGACTTGGAGCTGACTGAAGTCGCTGGGACTCAAGTCACTTTGCTCCTTGGTAGTGATGTCCCGGAACTTATTGTTCCCCTGGAAACTCGACATGGTCCAAAGGGTTCCCCTGTTGGTGTTCGCACTAGGATTGGATGGACTGTTACTGGTCGCTTACCTGGCCATATTCAAGAATGTGAATCTGTTTGTAAAGTTCATGTGGCGACTCCGGATGAGGAACTCAATGACACCGTAAAAACTTGGTGGCGAACAGAGAACTTTGGTTGTCGTTATGACAATGATACCCAGCGCTCAGTTGAAGATGAAAGAGTCATGAAATTCTTGAATGAAAGTACACGTAAGGTGGATGGTCGTTATGAGGTTCCTTTGATTTGGCGTGATGACAAAGTCAAACTTCCTGACAATTTTGCTGCAGCTGCTCAACGTCTGAATTTTCTGGAGAAGAAGCTTAATCGTAATCCCGAGATGGCAGAAAGATACAGGAACTGCAACAAGAACTTGTTGAAATGCTAAACAAAGCAGCTTTTCACTTGACCAAGTGGATCTCTAATGAGACAGAAGTGATCGAGCGAATACCAGAATCGGAAAGAGCGCCCTCTATCAAAGTTGTGGAGGAAAGCATCGTAATGCCTATGGAACGTGCTCTTGGTGTCGTTTGGGATACCAGCTCAGATTGTTTTGTCTATGAAGTGGTGAAGAGAGACATTGCGGACACGCGTCGGAAGATTCTGAGCTTGATAGCATCCCTCTTTGATCCGATTGGATTTCTAGCTCCATTTCTGGTCAGAGCAAAAATCTTCCTCCAGCATGTGTGGCAGTTGGGTGTTGGATGGGATGATGCACTGCCACCAGAGTTTCTAAAGGAGTGGTCCAAATGGCAGGAAGAGCTGGATGGAATTGCACAGTTTCACATTCCCCGTTTCTATCGTCACATACCAGACAACCCGTCTGTTATTGACCTTCACATCTTTGGAGATGCCAGTGAACAAGCATTTTGCGCAGTGGCTTATTTCAGATTCTGCTATGTCAGTGGAGCAGTGCGATGTGCATTTGTTACAGCGAAGACTCGGGTAGCCCCGAAGAAACCCTTGAGCATCCCAAGGCTTGAACTGCAGGCTGCTGTTTTGGGTGCAAGATTGGCTGCTGTAGTGATTAAGGAACATGATTACATCATTGATTCCACCTATTATTGGACAGACAGCAGTACTGTGTTTCAGTGGATTCGTGGAGTGTCTAAGCGCCACCCCGCCTTTATTGCTAATAGAATTGGAGAGATCCTGGACAGCACCGAACCCAACCAATGGAACCACTGTCCTGGACAGATAAATCCTGCAGATGATGGCAGCAGGGGACTTCCAGTGAGCTCTATTACTTCTGGGAGTCGTTGGGTAAATGGCCCTGCCTTCTTACACTTACCTGAAGAGAGATGGCCAAAGGGAAATGCAAAGCTTGAAATTCCCAAGCCGTCCGATGATGACCCACAAGCCCAAGAAATGGCCATTACTTGGACTGGTGTGGTGAAAGGTTCAAAGAACGATTTCTTATCTCCAGCGAAATACTCATCTCTAACAAAGCTTCTCAGAGTAACTGCTTACCTGAAACGGTTTATATATAACTGTAAGCACCCCAAATCTGAACGTCACATTGGTTCTTTGTTGGTTGAAGAGATGGAGCAAGCTCGAAAGTTTTGGATCTGCGTTGCCCAAGCAGAATCCTTTCCTCAAGAAGTTGCAGTTCTCAAGTCGAAACAGCATGTTTCAAGCAAGAGCAAATTGGTATCTCTCTCACCATTCCTTGATGGGCATGGAATCATTCGTGCAGGTGGTCGAATTGAGAGAGCCGATATTCCATTTTACAGTCGTCACCCTGTGGTACTAGCACCAGATCATGAGTTGACCCGTCTCATCATCATGAACTGTCACGAGAAATTGAAACATGAAGGAGTGGACCAAGTACGAAATGAGTTGAGACAACAGTATTGGATCTTACGCTGTCGTGCTACAGTGCGAAAGATCCTTCATCAGTGTTCTTACTGCAGAAGGCGAAAAGCGAAACCAGAAGCACCCTTGATGGCAAGTCTACCATATGATCGCTTAAGTGTTGCACCACCATTCTCGAAAGTTGGCGTGGATTTCTTTGGTCCTCTTAAAGTGAAGCATCTTAGAAAAGAGGAGAAGAGATATGGTTGTCTCTTTACTTGCTTGGTGACTAGAGCAGTTCATTTGGAGGTTGCATTTGACTTGTCAACCGATTCCTTCATCATGTGCCTTAGGCGGTTTATGGCTCGAAGAGGTAAACCAACTGTGATTTACTCCGACAATGGAACAAACTTTGTAGGAGCAGACCGTGAGTTACGTGAATGCATCGATGTCTGGAATCAGCATAAGATCGGCAGTGAGTTGAGCCAAGAGGGAATTCAGTGGGTATTTAACCCGCCTGCCGCACCTCATATGGGAGGTGTATGGGAGCGCCTCGTACGATCATGCAAGAAAGCCCTTAATGTTGTTCTACAGAAACAAGTTCTTACTGATGAGGTGTTGCTTACCGCCTTTGCTGAAGTGGAATGGGTTGTGAACAGTCGTCCGCTTACTGAGGTCAGCTCGGATGTGGATGACCTTGAAGCTCTGACACCGAATCATTTCCTCATTGGAAGAGGATCTCTCAACTTACCACCCGGTATCGTTGACGACAAGGAGTTGTCAAGTCGCAAACGTTGGCGACAAGCACAAGTGGTGGCAAATCATATTTGGAGTCGTTGGTTAAGAGAGTACCTACCTGGTTTGATTACTCGAAAGAAATGGACTCAACCTACTGTAAATGTCAAGGTCGGAGATTTGGTGTTAGTGGTTGATCGGGCAGTTTCAAGAGGTTTCTGGCCCCTTGGCAGGATCGTAAAAGTCTTTCCTGGACTTGACAGTATTGTAAGATCAGCAGACGTGAAAACGAAGTTTGGAGTAATGAGACGCCCTGTGACAAAACTTGCCGTCCTTGAAGAGTGTTCGACCAACTAAATCGGGCGAACACGGGGGGAGGATGTTACCGCCGAAGAACAGTATTTTATTTTTGTTTTATTTTGATCGTGACGTTTCGTGTCAATGACATGAAGTAGCTTGCAAAACTTTGTAACCACCCGGCCGGACTCACGTGGAACTGATTTTGTAAAACTTGGACGTGTCTTTGGTTATTAAAAAAGTGGTAAAATCAAATTTGTTGTCGTTATGCGAGTTCATTGGGGACTAAAGAAGTAGCGGCAACACGCTGCTTGAAACTTTTCTTGCTCCCTCACAAGATAATACCACTCTTTAATGGTTGAATATGCCAAAGAAATTGTTAAGGCTACCTTTCTTGTTGCTATGTTTCTTGCATATTGCAAAGATTTATCTACAATATCGATTTTCCAAGGTTGAAATGATTTATTTGGTGGTAGTTCAGACATGGCATTTATAAATATTTTATTTTCCGAAGATTTTCCCGCAATCTTCCCGCTTTTTTCCAAATCCTGCCGGTTCTCATGTTCAGCGGCTTTCCTATTGCAAGAGGGAACACCACTGACCAAGGAAACGAGGAAAAACAAAATGGCTGTCGAAGAGAACGAAAACAGACAGGAGCAACGGCCATTCTTGCCTCAGTGTAATGGCTCTCACTTCGTTGATGACATTTACAGAAAATAGCACTTTTTATCTTGAAATGGCACTGCCTTAGCTGCTGTTTATATGGGAGAAAATATCTTAATTGGCGAGCTTTTCATCTTATCTTTCGAATGCAATGCTGGGGAAATGTGTCGGTACGACGATCTTTGCATCAAGAGCTTAAGAAAATATGAAGGTAACCACCATTTACAGAGACTTATGGGAGAAAGGTACGCTTATTTCTGAGGTTACGTACCAGTAAAAGGCACCGACTAAAACAATTTTATCATCGCATGTTGTTCGAATAAACTGTTGTTTATACATTGTGTTTCGCATTTTTAAGCTGGGGAAAGCTGTGTTTTAGGCAACATTAGCAAAAACTGGCAAAGTTTACATTACTCTCCACACTCTCTCTATGTTCGGCCGCCATATTTAAATCCACATGTGTGCCCCCTGCGCATGCTTGGCAGCCATGCTGTATGGAATTTCTGGCTATGAAATGTTTGCTGATTTAACAATGATTCCACCCTCAATTAGTGAAGGCGAGGCAAGACTAAATAAAGAAGCCAAATTACATTTCTTGCACACAAAAAGTCATCTACAAGAAGACATGTTGACTATTTCAAAAAAGGTACAAAATTTTATTTGTCACATTCTTTCTCCCCAAAGCATACTTACTGAGCAAATTCGTTCGCTTACAAAAGCCCTATATCATACTGTAGTACATGGGAATAACTCAAGACAGATATTAAATACTTGCCATTCTACAACGAGATATGCTTCATCAGTTACGACAGCTCTCATATTGCGTCTCACATCTTCACAATCCAATAACTTCCTTAATTTTCCAACAAATGCGTCCGGGAGGTCATAAATTATTGGATACTTCGTTTGCTTGATATCTTCAATTTCAACCTCGCTCAATGACTCAGTATTCCGAACCATTAGACAGCTGACCTGCAAATCGTTTTGCTTCACGGTCTGATCTCGCATTTAAAGGTGAAACAACGAAAATAAAGGATTCAGTCAGCATGCCAGGAGTCAAAAACAAAGGGTGATAACTGAAAAATCAATGACTTGCCAAAGCAGGTAAAAAAATTAGTGTCTTTCTTCAAAACAACAATGTCCCTTATCGCCTCTTTCTGTTCAACACGGAAGGAAACATTCTCTAAATTGATACCACTCAAAGATTCCTCGAATCCTGGCTCGACGGCCGCCATTGACAATCCCATACAGTATGTAGACATTACGACTGCATACATGAAGACCGGAAGTCCTAGAATCTAGGACTGGAAAATCCATGGAAAATCCTATGTCTCCAGAGCCCTTCGATTCTCGTGCCAAGGCCCCGCCGGCTATGAGGGGCGAAAAGGGCTATGGGGACGAGAATGTCACTTGCCTAATTCACATTATAATATGAAAACAAACTGGCGGCTATCGTGAATAAGCTCTATTTGCTCATAGAACAAAAGCCAATGGAATGCCGCTCTTTTGGAAATGACGCCAACCATCGGGATGAGATTGAATACAAGACACATGCAAGTAGTTCTTTACACTTCATCGTGGTTAGGAGTGGAAAATCTAATGCGTGCTTGCTAATATTTCACGTGCAAATTTGAAGATTTCCTCCACACTGATCTGCAAAATTCAAGTGGATATCCAGACCACCATTCGGTCTTGTTGTTTAGGCTTGACGCTTTTATCCGACAACGTTAATTGAAATAGCTGTAGATCAAACGTATTTTAGATTTTTCAAAACCTTACTTGACAAGTATCTCTCCACGCATATGTTAACCGTTATACCATGCCATAGAAAATACTCGACGGTATTACACTCAACCTTCGTATCGTCCGCAGCGCGTAGCTCGTATTGATTGTGCTGGCCACTGTATTTTCCATGGCATGGTATAAAATATAGTTACGGCTGAAGGCTTGATATTGATATTCTACGGTTTTGGGAATTGCGGGACAAAAAAGACTAAAAAATTAGATAGAATACTCTTATATCGTCCTATGTTGTTTATTTCCTGGAACTGGTTCTTTAACATCCTTTTGTTATTGGTAGTTGCTCTTTCTATGGAAAATATTCATCATCAGCAAGGCAATGTACCGATACATAAGCCATAGTCAGGCAGGGTGCAACGACAATTTAGCTTATCACAGAGGCCAGCCATCAAAAGAGCTGAAGAAACGCAATACTAAAGGTAATTCAGGTTGCGATAATTTCTTAATTAAATTAGGAATCTTGCCATAACATCTTTATCCAGTTCATTTAGGTTTAGCTTTGTTCCATTTAACTTTTTCTTTCTGTCAAAGAGTGAATTTTAATCAAAATTTCCTTTTCAGTTGAGCTATAATGACGGGAACTCACTTTACTCATGCGATGAAAAACAAAATTAAAGCGCAATGCCTAAAGTTGCATGGCCGTGCGAAGTAACGGCAAAAAATGACGGAAGCATTCATTTGTTACCACAACGAGATCATTTCCAGCAATGTTTTCTCTTGGCTCGGCTGTAGCGCTCTCGTCCAGAAGATATTTCGGCCTGACCCATCCACCCATAAGCTTGTTGAAGGGCAACAAAAATCAGCCAAAACAGATGTACATCTGAACTGTTCCTTACGAACAGTCAAAGAACGAAAACAAACTTCCATCATTTAAGAGACGTATCTCAAGCCGTCCTTTTCGCATCAGAAGTGTACGTAGCAGCTCTCGTAAGCTGCCATTCTTTTATTATTGCAGCAGCTGTTATTGTTTTAAGGCCAGGGACATTGTTTCTGTTGTTTGTTTTATTGTTCTCTCAAAGGCTATCAAGCCGTTTATGTCAAAACGTACGAGAGCTGCCTCATGGTCCTTTCACATTGAGGTCCACCCAAGCGTAATTACTTTTACAAGTTGTTTTGGTTTTCTATCTCATTTGACTTGTCCGTGTTTTAAATCTTCGTTCAAGGCCGGCTCGAAAATACTAGTTCTCTTCAATTTCCACCTCCTAAATGGTCCTCCTGACTACTTTGTCTAATACTGAAGATAACGCTTAGTTTATTCTTTCAATATTTTATTAACACGGGCTTGGCGGACAGAATAAGAAATAATTTAGAAGAGAATATCGTTGGAGGAGCATCATCTGCCATATTGTTTCCTTAAGTGAATGGCAAATTGATTCGATCAACCTTTTTTATAGACATGGGACAATTATTGGACTCGCTAACGCCTCGGAGACGCATCATCGTCTATCTAGTCGATATAATCTTATAATTGTCCACGTTCTTGAGTCATAAATCGTCGAATAGTTTCTGTGTCCTTTCGGTTGCCAGGCAGCAACATGATAAAAATTCCGCATTTGATGGTTTTTGGGTTGGTCAGCCATAAATTTGGACTTGCCCCGGCTATGAAAGGTTAGTATAGTTGCTTATTTACACTTTTTTTTTTGTTATAGCAATATTGTTTTTCCGACCGAGGCTGAATATTCTTATTTTTCTGCCGATTTTAGGCTAAAAATATTCTTGTGAATATTCTTAGATTATAAGCCATTATAGCGTAGGACATTTCTGTGTTCGAGTGTATTTGGTGTCTGGATGGTGGTAAAGTAGGTTTAGAGTCAGCATTTGTCTATTTATTTTAAGCATTCAATGACTGACCCTAAGGGAAACAGCTTTGTTATCCCTGGACCCTCAATTAAACTCTCTGTTTCCGTTGGGGCCAGTCATTAAGGTTCTGTTAAACTCTCCAATTCAAGATAAAAACAGAATGCAAAAAAAATATATGCTTGACGCCGCGTGGCACCCAAATTTACCGTGGTTTCAAGGCGTACGCCCTGATCACGCGCAAGTCGAAAATTCAAGTTGTTGTTTCCCTAGGGAGTTAGTGAGTTTTGACCCATGACACGTGATTCGTTCACCTCAAATCAGAAAACGTATTTGAGTTTGGAGGTGGAACAAATCTATTTGTTCATTTATTTATTTTTTGGCTTTCTGTGTGTAGACCGCATTAAAAGTCAGTCATATAAGATTTGCAAAGAATATCTGTTCTCTTTCAACCTTCTCATAGGCATGGGCGGCATGTATTCCTATTACATATGACTGATACATATCAATGCATCATTGCAACGAGCGCGCATCTCTTTACTATTTCCATTGGCGGGTCGACACGAAGCCCACCTTTACTGCCTAGATTGCTTTGGAGAATGGGAGAGTGCACTAAATACTCAAGAAAGTTGTGACAAAAACATCGTTTCCGAGGATTGCGAGGAAGAAAACTGGGTGTGTGGGGTGGAAAGTTTCCAGACAGAAGACGGTTTTGAATTTAATTGTGGATGTTAGACCAAAGAGGAATATAAAGAATACGCAGCTGAAAGTGCAGCCAGCACTAAAGGAACTTCTGTTGTAGCAATGTGTGATACCACCAATTGTAGTCCTGATGAACTGTCTGTAACTGGTGGTAATTGAGGGCAAGAATTTGTGTGGTAAGTGCCTGTTATAACAGAGGAAGTAAAATTGCTGAACGTTAAACATTTTTTCCGTTTATTTGGCTTGAATCTTCTAACTTTATTATAAGGTACGAAAACGTGAGACCCTTTTAGAACTGTTACTAATCTTCAGTTGTTCAACAATCATCGCATGAGAGTAAAACACAAAATGATATCACTAGAAATTCAAACAATGTACACAAAATACGTTACACGACACATGACAATGTAAGCATATTACAGCCACTAAATTCGGAAAACATTCGCGTCTAGGTGTTCTCTAAGAAATACTTATTCTTTTCACTTTTGAATATTTAATTTGAATAGTCTTATTTTCTGAAATGACTAAACTGTTGTTATTTCCTGAATTTACTATTAATTTGTGATAACTTCTAAGATTCTCAAAACCGCCCTATAAATTAATATGTTCAAGTCTACAAGATAAAATAGTAGTTTCGAATATTGCGGATTCATTTTTAAAATTATGTTTGCAAAAGCCTTTACGGATACACAATGACACGACTCTGATGCTATATAATCAGACGAAAAGCATTTTCCTACAAACTCAATGTTGGCCAGTTAGCTTTGTACACTAAAAAAGCTAATAGTATTTAGCAGTCACGTAATAACAAATCAAAAGAGTCTTCCCATCAGTATTGATAGATGCACTGAACAATCTAAAAGGTAAAACAAAGCAACACTGTTAGCTCCTATTCAGTGCAACGTTTAATCACTTTATTAACTTTCTCTCAAGCTTTTGATAATTTCATTTCCTTGCAGGAACAAAGAAAAGCGTCAAGGCGACCACAAACGCACAACGCAAGTATTGTAGTATTTTACATGATAGATTTGCACTTTTGAAACACGTTTTAGGTATCGTGTAAATTAATTCGGTCATCTCAGATCTTCAAGAAGTGCCAAAGTATTGGATTTGTGCGTGACAAAGGAAACTGCACCAAGTCGAAACTTCAATAATATTACTTAATTTCCGATTGTATCATCTCGACATTTAACAAACACTTAAGTACCTTTAGATGTATTGAAGTTCATCTAATCGCCTTTAACAAAGTCCAAGGTAACATCATCACCGATGAGTACAAATGGAGCCCAGTGCTTCACTTCGCTAAATTTCTCAGACTCCCTCAGCCACGCCATGGCGCGCTTTAGAGATTCACCGGCGCTTCTTCCTTCTGCTAGGTGAAGATAGAAACTCTTCATGAACTCCAGAGTGGCTTCGTCGTCAATTGCCCACAGGGACACAAGAACAGAACGAGCACCGGCACCCAAGAAAGCTCGTGCAATTCCAACCACACCCTCAGCCTTAATCTCACCAAGGCCACTATGGCAACAACTTAGCACAACCAGTCCTGCTCGCATTTGAACTCTCATCACATCACTCATTCTTAGCAAGAACTCTTCTTCAACAAGGATGTGGGATTCTCGCGTAGGGTTTGGTGCCAGAGCAATTTCTCCTGTTTCCATTCTACCATGTGCTGCAATGTGCACCAAAGCAACTGAGGGGAGTTTTCTCAACACTTGGGCTTTTGTTGCCTCCTTTCCAGTGAGGGGAATAGTGTTGAGTATTTTCCCAATCATCTGTACTTCCATCTTTGCAAATGGCAGCTCTTCTAGCTTTAACCCATAATAACGAACTTGCTCTAAGCATGGATCACCCACAAGCAGCGCCCCAGACTTCTTGTGGTAATCTGGTAAACAATCTCTGATCAGTTTCAAACTATTCAATGACGGAATGACCCGGATTCTGAAAGACTCGCTTAAGTACTTTGAATTAGAATCCATGAATGCAGCATAAGGAGCCAAGCATAATGGACCTTCCGGAACAAAGATCAGTTCATTGCCATTAATCAAGTCTTTGATGGGGCTAATGATAATGTCATACAGTGTTCTTAAAGGATTGGTATCTGAGTGTGTTTGAGTGTGTTGATCCCTCTTCTTTAACAGGTGTCCCCCGCTTTTCCTATCCAATGAACGATCTTCGCATTTCACACCACTACTGACACCAATTCTCTCACGAGCATTGTGGATTAAAGACTCCAACACTCTGCTCGCATTTTCCTTCGAATTATTATCACTGATTTCTTTTCTTCTTAATTGAAGATCCTTTCCATTTTGAATAATCCAGAAAATTATTTCTCTTTCGTGAACTGCCATAAAGACTGTATCTGAAGGGAGGCAATTTAATGTGTCGCAAGTCATTTTTTCCCCAGTATGTGGTGTTTTAGTTTCGTACTTTGAATTCATAAGATCTCTTAGAGCTTGCGCACGTCCTTGCTCAGCAGCAAACAAAGCCTCAACAACGTCACCTTGTTTTAAAATCAGGCGCCATAATCTGGTATAAACCACATTATGAACATTGCGGTAGCTAATTGTCCACTCATCTTTACCTTCCAGATTCTGCCTAAGATCATTGAACAATCCGACGCTAGAACGATAACAATCAAGGGCTTTCTTCAGAGAACATTGAGATTCAAAGTGAATACCAAGATTACCATAGGAAGTTGCTTCTCCAGCTCTGTCTCCCACCTCTTTGGCAATTTTTAGATCTAGTTCATGGTACTCGATGGCTTTTTTGAAATCTCCCAGACGCCCATAAGCATTGCCAAGATTACCATAGGACCTTCCTTCTCCAGCCCTGTCTCCCACTTCTTTGGCAATTTTTAGATGACGTTCATGGTACTCGATGGCTTTTTTGAAATCTCCCAGACTGTCATAAGCATTGCCAAGATTACCATAGGAGCTTCCTTCTCCAGCCCTGTCTCCCACTTCTTTGGCAATTTTTAGATCTAGTTCATGGTACTCGATGGCTTTTTTGAAATCTCCCAGACTGTGATAAGCATTGCCAAGATTAGCATACGACCTTCCTTCTCCAGCCCTGTCTCCCACTACTTTGGCAATTTTTAGATGACGTTCATGGTACTCGATGGCTTTTTTGAAATCTCCCAGACTGTGATAAGCATTGCCAAGATTAGCATAGGAGCTTCCTTCTCCAGCCCTGTCTCCCACTTCTTTGGCAATTTTTAGATGACGTTCATGGTACTCGATGGCTTTTTTGAAATCTCCCAGACTGTGATAAGCATTGCCAAGATTAGCATAGGAGCTTCCTTCTCCAGCCCTGTCTCCCACTTCTTTGGCAATTTTTAGACGACGTTCATGGTACTCGATGGCTTTTTTGAAATCTCCCAGACTGTGATAAGCATTGCCAAGATTACCATAGGAGCTTCCTTCTCCAGCCCTGTCTCCCACTTCTTTGGCAATTTTTAGATCTAGTTCATGGTACTCGATGGCTTTTTTGAAATCTCCCAGACTGTGATAAGCATTGCCAAGATTAGCATAGGAGCTTCCTTCTCCAGCCCTGTCTCCCACTTCTTTGGCAATTTTTAGATCTAGTTCATGGTACTCGATGGCTTTTTTGAAATCTCCCAGACGCCCATAAGCATTGCCAAGATTACCATAGGAGCTTCCTTCTCCAGCCCTGTCTCCCACTTCTTTGGCAATTTTTAGACGACGTTCATGGTACTCGATGGCTTTTTTGAAATCTCCCAGACGCCCATAAGCATTGCCAAGATTACCATAGGAGCTTCCTTCTCCAGCCCTGTCTCCCACTTCTTTGGCAATTTTTAGATGACGTTCATGGTACTCGATGGCTTTTTTGAAATCTCCCAGACTGTGATAAGCATTGCCAAGATTAGCATAGGAGCTTCCTTCTCCAGCCCTGTCTCCCACTTCTTTGGCAATTTTTAGATGACGTTCATGGTACTCGATGGCTTTTTTGAAATCTCCCAGACTGTGATAAGCATTGCCAAGATTAGCATAGGAGCTTCCTTCTCCAGCCCTGTCTCCCACTTCTTTGGCAATTTTTAGATGACGTTCATGGTACTCGATGGCTTTTTTGAAATCTCCCAGACTGTGATAAGCATTGCCAAGATTAGCATACGACCTTCCTTCTCCAGCCCTGTCTCCCACTTCTTTGGCAATTTTTAGATCTAGTTCATGGTACTCGATGGCTTTTTTGAAATCTCCCAGACTGTGATAAGCATTGCCAAGATTACCATAGGAGCTTCCTTCTCCAGCCCTGTCTCCCACTTCTTTGGCAATTTTTAGACGACGTTCATGGTACTCGATGGCTTTTTTGAAATCTCCCAGACTGTCATAAGCATTGCCAAGATTACCATAGGACCTTCCTTCTCCAGCCCTGTCTCCCACTTCTTTGGCAATTTTTAGACGACGTTCATGGTACTCGATGGCTTTTTTGAAATCTCCCAGACTGTCATAAGCATTGCCAAGATTACCATAGGACCTTCCTTCTCCAGCCCTGTCTCCCACTTCTTTGGCAATTTTTAGACGACGTTCATGGTACTCGATGGCTTTTTTGAAATCTCCCAGACTGTGATAAGCATTGCCAAGATTACCATAGGAGCTTCCTTCTCCAGCCCTGTCTCCCACTTCTTTGGCAATTTTTAGATCTAGTTCATGGTACTCGATGGCTTTTTTGAAATCTCCCAGACTGTGATAAGCATTGCCAAGATTAGCATACGACCCTCCTTCTCCAGCCCTGTCTCCCACTTCTTTGGCAATTTTTAGATGACGTTCATGGTACTCGATGGCTTTTTTGAAATCTCCCAGACTGTGATAAGCATTGCCAAGATTAGCATAGGAGCTTCCTTCTCCAGCCCTGTCTCCCACTTCTTTGGCAATTTTTAGATGACGTTCATGGTACTCGATGGCTTTTTTGAAATCTCCCAGACTGTCATAAGCATTGCCAAGATTACCATAGGACCTTCCTTCTCCAGCCCTGTCTCCCACTTCTTTGGCAATTTTTAGATGACGTTCATGGTACTCGATGGCTTTTTTGAAATCTCCCAGACTGTGATAAGCATTGCCAAGATTAGCATACGACCTTCCTTCTCCAGCCCTGTCTCCCACTTCTTTGGCAATTTTTAGATCTAGTTCATGGTACTCGATGGCTTTTTTGAAATCTCCCAGACTGTGATAAGCATTGCCAAGATTAGCATAGGAGCTTCCTTCTCCAGCCCTGTCTCCCACTTCTTTGGCAATTTTTAGACGACGTTCATGGTACTCGATGGCTTTTTTGAAATCTCCCAGACTGTGATAAGCATTGCCAAGATTACCATAGGACCTTCCTTCTCCAGCCCTGTCTCCCACTTCTTTGGCAATTTTTAGATCTAGTTCATGGTACTCGATGGCTTTTTCGAAATCTCCCAGATGGTAGTAGGCGTTGCCAAGATTACCATAGGAGCTTCGTTTCCCAGCCCTGTCTTCCACTTCTTTGGGAACGTTGATGTAATAGGTTCCTTCTCCTGTATTAGCTTTCATATCTTTGGTAGTATTCGGTGAAGTGGTGGTATTTTTCTATGAGACAAAAACTTATGTCAGTTAATGACGAAAGCGTGAATATTTACCCAAAAAGTGTACAAAGTGCTAAATTCGGGATTTATATAGCTGAAACTATCCATAACGTTCCAAAACAACGCTTTGGTGGTTAAACAGGTCTAGCCTGAACCAATGAACCGGTGAAAGTCTTGGGAATCTTTATTTCGAGTGATGGTATGGGCAATGAACGGAAGAACTTTACTAAGAAAGTGGATAATCTTAAGACAAAAGTTGCAGCTTGGCGTTTGCGTAAACGTTCTCTGTTTGGGAGTGTCTCAAATTCTTTACTCAGTTTCCAAACACTCCAAACAAATATGCATCTCTAACCCAATCGCTACCTTTCCAATTCTTATGGAAAAACAAAGCAGATAAAAGCAACAGAGAAGTTTTATATCAGGATTATGGCGATGGTGGTTTGCAGTTGAAATTAAGTGCCTGCACTTAACGTGGCCGCTTAACTGATGACGAAGAAGATGATACTTGGTCAGCAATTCCAAAATTTTATTTTATAAAATATGGGGTTGTTTTACCACGTTTTTTACCACAATTCCGTTGAAATGGGTGTCTTTACGCTGCATGATGTAATTGACGCCCACGGTAGTTTTTTACCAATTGAACTGTTCCAACAGCGTTATGGAATTAATTGTAATTTTTTCAAATATTTGCAAGTAATCTCTGCGTTCCCAAGTGCCTTACGGAAAAACGCCAAGGAGCGTGCTAAGCCTAATGTCAACTTTTTATTCGGCAGCACGTTATTTCAATTATCCTCGGTCTTAACCATCAACTGCTTGAAACTTAGCTGTAAAGACTATTATTGGCTTTTTCTCAATGAACGGAAGCCTCAGGCCACTGGTCCAATAAAATGGGACCGCAACTTTGCTCCGACGGCTTTGCCATGGAACCAAATCTTTAATAGAGTGAAGTCTATTTGTAGAGAGAATCAACTGAGAGAATTTTACTTTAAACTAATTGATCGCATTGTCGTTACGAAGAAAGAGCTTAGTCTCTATGGAATTACAGACAATAATAGATGTTTCTACTGTGGTGAGCCTGACTCAGTTCTTGAAACATTTCAAAACTGTAGTAGAACAACTTCTTTTCACAATCGGCTGTTGAACTAGTTCAATGAGATGCATAACAACTCAATATTCCCGGAAAACTACGTATTATTGCTTGGTATGGCGTGTGGGAAGGGTAATAACAATGTTAGAAAATTTAATCTATGTTTATTATATGCTAAATATTACCTACATTATCACAAGGTAAATGAGAGGAATCTTGACTGGATTGAATTTACTACAAAAGTAAATTACAAGTTAAGAATAGAAAATCAAGTTTCTGGTATTCTTTTATGATGCTTCTTCGCATTTTGTCCTGTTAATGCTTTTAAAAGGCATTAGATTGATAAAAGGACATGCCATTTTAAAGATAAGGGTAAATTGCAATTCGAAAAATACATGTATTGCCGTTACGCATGTGAAGCTCCTTAAAATAATTGTTAAAAGTAAGTAGGGTGAAGAAGCTGTCTTGTACTGCAAGTCGTTTTTATAGCTCTGTTGTATTGTAAGTAGTGTACGTAGCTTTTGTTATTGTTTTAGTGTAAAGTAGCAGCAAAAGTATCTTAAAGTGTAAGCAAACATAATAACATAAATCCATAAAAAAACCAAAGTATATTAATTTTGCCCTTGGATTGCGATGACTTTGTTTGAAGTCTAATGTTAGAATTACAAAAATATAATTATGCTGACAATTATTCCAGGGCGCTGCCAATCAATTTACCCTTCTTCTGTATAAGGTGGCTGGTTATAATATTAATAATCTTAATGTTTTACTTCCTTAGCATAGAGGAGAGACGTCAAAATGCCTTCGTTTTGCTGAATGCGGCCTTTGTTTAGTTTAACAATATAGTTACAGAAAGAGTGAAAAAATTGTAAATAGTAAACACAAGGTAAGATAATATATACATGTACTCGTTACAAGATAAAATAAAAGATAAAACCACCCCTCTCCCCTAATCACTGATGAACTGGCCCTTAACCCGAAGCGCACCATTCTTTCTATCAATAAAATGGGGGCAAGGGGTGGTCTCAATTTTTAATTTAAATTGTCCAACAGTGTAAGTGTTGAAGTAGTTTGATTAGCAATGGCCGCTCCCAGTAGAAACCATGCCTTGTCGCATTTCCAAACAGCGAGAAGAGAGGTGAAAATGTGATGCGGAGCGGAGTGTTGCCGAAGATCTTCATACATCTTCATACACGTTCTTGCTGGCAAATTGACGTAAAGATGAGCACGTACGTATCGCGGAATTGATGACTGCCGTAGTTTCCATTCTCTATCTCCTCGATACCGTAAAAAAAGATCGCGGACGATGTTTATTCATATGCTTATGCTTTCAGCAGCGCGTTTTCATTTGATGTAAGCACAGGCATAAGTTTTCCTTTTTGCGTTTCCATTTGACAATCACATCATGAGCTCGAGATTTCTATGACTTGCTAGATGACGAGGGCTCAGCTCCACTCAGCTATCACGCCTACAAATCGAGACCGAATAATCTAATTGTTTGAGTATAAATCTACAAGTTGTTAAAAACTTTATCTAAGTTCTTTTCACGGACACTTCGAAAAGATAAAGAAGCGGCCGCCATTTTGTTAACAACCGCAGGCTACAAGAGTACTCGCACTCTACAATTAGATTATGAGCTCGAGATTTTTTATGAGGTAATAGTTGATGAGGCCTTCGGCCTCGTCAACTATCTCCTCATAGAAATCGAGAGGGAATAATCTAATTTTTTATTAGAATTCCGACTGAAATAAACGCAAATAACGGTTTCTAATTATTTTGCTACGCATTATTAAACTTTACGTTTCAACGAAATCAAAAGTTCAAAAACTTCGGAAAAACGTCCACAATAGTACATGAGTAGCTCAGCCAATCAGATTGCAGCATCTGCATTAGTATAATAGTAGAATTCTACTAAAATAAAATAGATATTAAGTAGCGTAATCAATAAAGAGAACAGCATCAGTGACAGAATGCTTGTATATATAGAGAAAACGGATACAAACAAAAAGATGTTTTCTATTTCGTCTTATTTTAATTCTCGAACTGTAAATTATCTTTGCTCGAGTCATTGTTACGTTAACAGCTCGTGCTAGCTCTTTGCTTCTAATTAAGCAATCCACCACTCTTTCTATTGGTTTACTGGCGCAATAAACTACGCGGGATGTTGGGAGAACACGAGAAAAGTTTGTAAGTCACTCGCCTAACGGCTCGTTATTTACATACTTTTCGAGTGTTCCCCCAACGTCCCAAGTGGTTTATTGCGCCGGTGAACCCAAAGAAAGAGTGGTCTATTGCTTTTATGAAATAACTATTGAAAAAGTCTGTCAATGAGGAGAAAATTTATTGTACTTTCGCGATCAAGTTGCTTATTGTCATCAAATTCATGACATGACGCGACAAACCAATCACAGCGCCTGAAAGAATGAAAGCACAGACTCCGGCCCGGATACGAAATCCGCAGAGCAAAGCGACGAAAACATTTCACGCTAAGAAAGTTTTAAGAAAGGAAAGGAAAAGGTTATCGGTGAAAGGCAAAAAGCATATTAATTAACTCCAAGGAATCGGTGGACTCGGTCATCACGAAAGTAAAAGGCTGTACGAAAAGTGTGCAAATAGTCCAAACTTCATGTGCTGCGAACTGATTCAACGCAATTTTAAACGATAACTTTCCAAAGTTTTGCGAATGGAATAAAGGTTAGTAACAGAAACGCTGCCTCCGAAATTTATTCAGAATATATTTACTTATGCTGGAGGCTATGAAGTCCGTGTTTCTCTCTGTATTTTGCTAAATGAAAACTATTGCTTGAAAGCTAAGCTTGTGGAAGTCAAATTCATTTATCGTGTTATGGATGCATCCATTGAGTTTAAACTCAAAATTTCTGATAGGAAGAAATCTTTTCCCTGCTTTTTTGACAACCCAAATTGATCAGTCAAACCCAGATGACTTCGTCCTCCACAGACCGTGGAAAGTGCCGAAATAGGGGTTTAAAACGTCCGTAATCTTAATCCAAGCGTAACCGAAGTCGGCGTAAAAGTTTTGCCATGGAAAAAAAGATAAAGCTTTATATGACCAACTTCTGGTCCTGTTTTTCCCTGCAAATTTCCGTGTATATGTTGAATGAAAAGATATTCGTGTTATTGATATCTCAGCCAGCGAAAGGCAAAACTGTTTATTACATTTGTTATCGCTAGAGTTCCGAGTTGTCTAGTTCCCGCGTAGAGCTGCCATAGATCGAAAACCGTTGTTTACCGGTTCAATAGAACATAGGTTTAGCAACTCTATTGACCAATCAGAGCGTGCGTAGTATCTCAGGTATTTTATAATGAGTAATAGAAGTATATCTCATTACACGTTTCCGTACAAGAGTTTTCTTGTACAACATATATCAAGTCCGGCATTATTTAATCTCCCCTTTAAAGCCGAGAATATATCTTCCTCTAGCATTACTTACCTGGCCCTTCACGGAGAGAGTTTCGGGATTGCTCTTTGCTTCTTGTAATTTAACTCGATCTCCAACACACCTGGCTCGTAAATCTAGTAATATCTTGTTAGTCTTGTCAATCTGCTTAGGGTTAAGGCACATGACATAATTAAAATACAACGGGTCAAGTGACTGAATATTCCCCCAGCTTGGGGAATATCCGAGAGATGTTCCCCAATTTTCAAGACTGCGCGTATTACGAAAAATATTTGAAGGATAATAAACACAATAGCCTACATTTGGCGCGACAATATGCTCGGATATTCGTCAAAGGACATTATATAATAGCTTCTCGGAGCAGATAATGTCCGTGGAAGAATATTCGAGCATATTTTCGCGTCCAATGGAGACAGTTGTTAGATATACTAAGAAATTCGTTTAATAACTTCTATTTATGTTCATATTATTTATTGCGTTCGACGAAGGAGAACGCATAGTATTCCCAGGGGATTTAAAATGTCCCGCGGTTATCGATCGCGGTCGATGCCATATGATTTCAGGGTTTGGACGTCATCTTGGAGTGGCTGCCTGCCTGGCTGGCTGGCTGACTGCGTGGCACAAATGGCCTCGATCTCATGTGAGACTTTTTCGGCCGCCGGGAACTTGTAATGGCGCGTTGCGTGTCAAATCTACAAATCAAAGGTCTTGTTCTCATTCATAACATGGAGAAATTATTGCTTTGAGATTTAAAATAGAAAGGAAAAATACAAATCAATGTTCAGGTGGCCTCAGAATGGAAGATCAACGAGTACAGAGTCCTCAAACCATAACGATCGGTTGTACGTTTTCAAGTAAGTTAAGTTCTGAATATCGATCGCGGAGTTAAAGCAGTTTCCCGGACTTTAGAAAACAAAAATAGTAATATACATTATTGTATGGCCAGCTCTGTGAGCGGGCAAGATGAATCAAATCCTGCGCTGTGATTGGCTACCCCAGCGGGCAAGATCGAGCTATCTTGCCCGCTCGGGACTACCCGCCGTGTCCCGCAAGAAAAATTTCCCCGAAAGCCACATAGTAAATCCTTTATTGACCAAGCTTGTTCGGTCAAGATAACTGGATATTGACCTCGTTCTTTTTTTGCGAGGTTATGGACCTCGACTCTGTCTCAGTCCATAAACACGCAAAAAAGAACTTAGCCAATATCCAGCTATCTTGACCTCACACTTGGTCAATAACCCATATGTATTACTTCGAAGTTGAATTTAACTTTTGGAACGATTGCTAACGCCACGGCCGATAAAATGAATGCAACAGTCGGAGACGTCGTCGGCAAAAGCTCAAGCTTTCGCTTTAGTGTGAAGAATTAATTTGAACATGCTGCTGTGCAGTGAAGCGCGTTAGCGAAAATTTTGAACATTTTTTGCTTTTACATAGGTTTCTTCACCTCGGGTGAATAAAAATTCATTGTTATTGAGCTTGCTGTTGCATTTCTTTTCAATTGGTTCCGTGTATTTATGAATTTAGGAATTTAGGATTTAAAAGTGAACAGAAACTTGTTGCACGCTGGATTGCTGCATATTTAATTTACGGCGACCTCCACGCGGTTTGTTTAGTTTATTCGGTTTCATTCAAATATATTTTTTGGAGTCTTATACAGCTTATCACAGAACTGCTGAGAAAAGAACTAAGTGGCCACTAATTTAATACGGTTGAAATACGATTGATCTGAAAAATTGGCTTGTTTTTGTCGCGTTTTTGATTTACAACTTTCATCTTTCATTCGCAGCGCTGTAATGTTTCGTCATGCGGCGAAGAAATTATTTCATTTCTTGGTTTCAAATTGGTTTTTACTCGTGTCTTTCGCTTTTATTTTCCTTTGTTTTCTCAAATGTTGGCCGTTATATATAATGCAATAATGGAAACTTTTCGTTTTGTCCTCTGAAGTCAATGAGTTAAAACTTATTTCCCCTATTCAGTTTTCTCGGCTTCTGTTGGGCATTTTGTCGCACGGCAATGAAGTAATATAATTTCTTGTTTTCTTATCAGTTTTACACATCAGGTCGAGTTCTTTTTGTTGATATTTTTTTAATATTTTAGCTCTTTATTTATTCAACTTTAAATAAGCGACGTCGACTTGAAACCTGATCTTGTGTGTGTGTGCTAGTTTTACATACCAGTTTATGAACAGTGTGCCAAACACCTCATTTATCATGAATTTGTGTAAGTATTACAATTAAGTGTTCTTTTGGTGTAGAAGTGAACACTATTATTCAAAATATGTGTTCGTCATGAAAATCAACAAAAATAAATCGGGTTTCAAGAGTAATATTTATTCTGAAGACAGTATCCAAAGGTTTTAACTGTATTGACTCGAACGCACTCAGCTAATCCATGATTATTACTAGTATTATTTATATCAAGAGGGCACGGTAACGAATCCTACAATCTGATTGATTTTTTAGCGTGGTCCGGATTTTCCTATCTCTAACTTTGGTCTCGGTAACGTCTTCATATCGGGTGTTATCGTCGTGTTGATCAATTTTCGTGAGTGAACTAACTGTAATCGTGTATCTTTGCCCTTTTGTACACTTCCATCGACGATTTATCAACACAAGGCAGTGGCGGATCTAGTCCCCGGATCTAGTCTAGTACTTTTGTTACAATTACACACCTTAATCTTTAAGTTGTTCTATGAGTTGCCAAGCAACTGAGCGTATAAAAATTGGCTTTCAAACTGTATATTATTTCCTAAAACTATTCTTCCTTTAAGTCGGAGATGGCTACTCGTTTCTCCTGATGAGAATTTCAATCAAGTCGCCCCTTGAGGTAACAACTCAAACTCCCAAGATTGTACAATGGAGAAGGGGTTTGATAGAAGCCTCCTTAGATTTTTGCAATTACAATTTACTTTGAAATCATTGTGACTTTTGTAAATAGCCTGAAGCTACCATAACCACAGCTAGAGGGCTTCTTGACGGCCTATTATGCTTGGCGGGATTTTAGCGACATTTACTTATAAGGCAGACAGAACACAACTTTTTCTAATTTACCCCTTAACAACATTCGCTAAAATCGCTGTAGGTAACACAATAGTTCCTTTTACAGCTGGCAAAGAACACGAATAATTGATGTTATAAAGGATACTACCAATCCCTTCTCACACCACGATATGGCGTCTCCATAACACTCTAGGTGCTCACAAGCACTTGCACCTACAATAAATAATTTAATATCAGGTCAAAAATACTATCTACAATGCGCAGGTGGAACCATCCAAGACCTGATTTATTCCTGTTAAAAGCCATATTCGTCATTTGGTATTGGAGTCGAAATAGCTTCAAATGAAGGCTCATGCGAGGGAATATCGTTAAAAAGATATTAATGTCATTTGCATTTGAAGAGTTCGATACGATAGCTGTCGACTTAGCAAATTGAAGCACGTTTTTCATGCGTCTGTCCTGCTATTGATCATGAATTTCGTCATAACATTGTCAAAATACCTGTGGATCCACGAGGTGATAGCCGAGTGGATCCGCAGACTGGCTACTTTGACAATGTTATGACGAAATTTATTGTCAATGACAAGACAGACGCATGAAAAACTGGCGTCAATTTGTTCTTTTACAATAATAAATTGTCAAATTCCGCTCAGCCGCTCTTGCTCCTCGCGTCAACATCGCATAAGTTATAAATTCAGGCGTCTCTTTGCATCTTGACAAAGAAAATTAGCCAACGAGCGCGCGATAAGTTCTGCAGTTATTGTAAAATTCATGTTATAAATCAGTTGAGTCAAGGATTTTACCTGTTTCTATGGCCTTAATCAAAGTTGGTTCCAAATTGACGGCAGCCGTTACATCATTCAGGGCCTCATGGAAATTCCCTGAGTAATAGAATTGAAAAAAACATTTCATGCACAGAAGACGAAGAAGTAGCGAAAAAGTAAAAGCGATAAGAGGTCACGAGATTGTAGAGATATGCAATGTGCGTGTCTTCTTTCAATGCTCAGACCCCTCTCAACTTAGTGGCACACAACGGATCTGTTCCGATCCTTGAAATACGGATGACTCCCGATAACTCAAACCTCCTAGGGGGCACATTATGGGGAGTCATCGGGTGATGGGAACAAACGACCGGGCAGTGGGGAATAAAACTGTTGCGTTTTAATCAGGTTTAATACTGAGAAAGAGTAAAACTTGAACGATTCTTTGCCAACACAACCAAGTAAATTAGATCTGAGGGGAATAAAATAAGACAAGCTAAACAGCAGACCAATAAGGTTTTGGATTACCATCGCGTGAAGCGAGCTGAATTGCTACATTTTTCAAAGGTCGTCTTAGATTGATAGTAGGGACATTCCAAATGCAATTAACATATTTTTTATGCAGCAGCATCACTTAGCATCTCTCTTGACTTGACAATTAAGTTTTTATTTCTATGGACTAATAGTTTTCCCCGGAAAGTTAGTTTCCCAATATAATCTGTTCAAATGATAGTTTCTATTATAATCATTGAAAGGCTGAACGCAAAGAAAGCAACAACTTCTCTTGATTGTTGGATAAATTTGAAAATGACAAGATCAAAATCTTACCGAGATGGTAATAAGCTGTTGCCCTGTTGCTGTACAGCTTGGCATTCAGCTGAAAATCCTTACAGTTCACATGAATTCCCTCTGTGTAGAAGTATATCGCGTTACAAACTTCTTTTCTTGTGAATGCTTTGTCACCTTCTTCCTGATAGACTTCTACTATCGCTGAAAAAGCAAAGCAGATTTGATTAATAACTTATTTTGTACGGCTAAGCATTGTTTAATTTGTTTCCCTTACATTGTCCATTTTCTTGCAGAGTGAGACAGGCCTTATGCGCCACTCTGGCGCAAGGAGTTAGGTGAACGAGAGGTGAACACAGCTATGCGCAGCTAACATTATGTATTACTAGATTTTATATCCGAGCCTAAATTAACCCTGAAAAACACGTCTGAATAAAATGGCATTTAAGTCTTTTCAGTTCTTTTCTGTGAAACAGTCTGTGAGTTGTCACTTTATTGCAGTAGTTACCATTTTTAACTAAATATCATTCTGTGAGTGTTTTATCAAAAAACACTTTAAGGCTTGTTTACAGTAGCGCATAAGCATAACCCGACATACGCAGACGCAGTAACATGTTGATAATTAGCGACTTTTGTTTGGGAAAAGGCGCTAATTATTACCATATTGCTGCATCTGCGTATGTCGGTTTATGCTTATGGCAATACGCTAGTGTAAACCAGCCTTTAGTCCACCCCAGTCTCGTTACACTACTACGTAGTGGAAGATAAAAGTGGTCAACGTGAACAGTTGTTTGTATCTCGGAGAAGCTTTACATGTAAGCCAAGCGGTTAATGATATACTCTTTTTTATGAAGAAAAACAAGATATCAAATCACTGATTAACAACGTGATGTGCCCAGCTTTTGGGTCGAATTAAAATACAGTATAAGTGGTACTTTGATCAAATTTTTACCCCTTGAATTTTTAGGTTAATCATACAATTCTACGAAAGATTATAAACACCGTTTACTGTATGCGGATATCTGCATTGGTTCTGGTGATATTTAAGTTCGAAAATGGGTCAACTATGCAAATGAGAGGACTGATGACGTCATACACTCAACCAAATATTACACCAAGTATACAAGTAGAGCTATCTCGGTCAATTTGCAGCAAAACCCATTGAAACTTGCTAAGCTATTAGTTCTACATGCAACACACCTATAACTATAATAATTTCAGTTCCCACTGAAACCCACTCTTTTCCAGTCCCCTCCAACCTAATTTCAATATTTTAGTGATTTTTAGCTCGAAAAACGTTAAACAAGGCCATGAACTCCACCTAAGATATTTATATGCCTGCTAGATCATATTGATCAGGTACCATTGGCAAATATCAATACAGAACGCTAAAGGTGGCCAGAAAAGCCTTCAATATCGGGGAGGTCTGGAATCAGTGTGTTGCCATGGTAACAAATATGTTAGGTTCATATTGTGGAGCACCTGTAGTAGAATCGTACTGCCAAGAATCAAACATTACTGATTCAACCTAGCTGAGATATCTTTGTTCAGCACATTTGATCAAAATATGGTTGAATTTATGACGTCATCACTTAGCCAATTTGCATATCTCAAAAACTTGAATGTCTCTGGAACGAAAAGAGATATTTGAAAATAGTAAACAGCGTTTTTCTTCTCGCAAAGACTACTTGTCTAAGTTTTAAAAATGGCTTAAATAGGAAGGATGCGATTTTCTTCATAGTACCACTTAAATGCTTAATAGCTGGTTTTCATGTGACGTCACTAAAATTCAAACTACAAAACTAGTGATCTTCCTGAGATTTTACTTTAACGATTTATAAGAGCAGCTGAAAAGTAATATTCATACAAATTTTCGCTCCGAATGGGTTTTTGGTTTTGTGATACACTACGCTTGAATTTCTAAGCTTTTGCGTGACGCGGAATTTACATGACTGCCTAGAGAGTGTTCATGATGGTTAAAAAAGTGACTTATTTCGGGGAATTTGCCTATCTGAACAGTTCATGTCTTACAAAAAGTATTATTTTAATGTTTTAGAGTTCCTCGAGGGACAAATTCACGCTTTTGTAGTAAAACTCAGTGACAGATGTTTCTGTTGGTTTCCGGCCGCCATGTTGGTGCCCATACGGATGGACACCAGCATGACGTCTCCGTACAAATCTCTATAAATTTGGGTAAAAAATTTCTCCGCATATCTTGCATAAGAAAAATTGCTGTGACTAGAATCTTGGAGAGAGTCGTTGAATATTTACTTTCTTTCATTTCCCAGATTCTGGACTTTATCTAGTGAACGGTTTTGATTTTTATTTTGATGTATTCTGAATGGCGTGACACTGAAAACCAGCAATTGTACCTTTTTGGTACGCTTCAGCCTCGGCGATATGGCAGCCCGTTTGATCTCGTCAATAACTAATCAAAAAAATATTATTATTTTTTGTTATCCAAGGGTTCCCCCGGCGATCCAACCGCTGACCGGAGGGCTTGGGTCGTTGGCCATTGGCCATTTCCGCATCTCCCATAATACACCTTGTTAGCCCCCCAAATTTCTGCATAACCTTTGCTTCCCATTTCTCCTGGGTGTTACAGTCGTCCCAAGAGAAACTGAAGACGATACTTACGCAAAATTCTGGGGGGGCAAGCAAGGTGTATTAAGGGGGATGTGGAAATGGCGAATGGCTCAAAATCCCACGAAAACTAACTGAACAGGTTCGATTTGGTGTAAAATTAATAGTGTATTATGTAATAAACTAATCGGCATTTATTTTCTTACCTCTTAGAGTATCATCATCAAAATCAAGTTTTCCATCAGAAGGGCCTGGGCCTGGAGCTGGGCCTTGGGCTATGACTGATAATACGTCGGGAAAAGAAACTTCACTGTTTTAATTAAAAAACTCTTTTATAGAGCGGTTTTCATTTGAGTGTTGAAAAATAATTGGTTTTGTATAACTATACGCTATACGATTGGCTGAAAAAACTTGTGCCACTTTCACAGCCAATCAGAAGAGAAACCAAATCCAATCCTTATTCGCTCGCACACGTTTTCCCGCGCTTCGCTTCAGTTACATGTTTTTACTTAGTTTTGATTGGTTCACTGGATTGTCTGTGATTGGCTAAGGTGATTACTTTGGTTTAGGTTTCATAACGATACTCAATTGAAAGCTGCTCTATTTCATAACTGCCAGCAATAACTGACAACACAATTAACATTAATGACAATTAGTAACAAATAACGTTGCAAAACAGCAAAATAGTGCGGTAAAAAAAAGGTCTTGGGTCTGTCTTTTGTCTTGTTTTGTCTTATTACATCTTAAGCAATTTTTCTTTTTTACCGTCTCGAGGTATTAAGGGCATCCAACCTCACAAATTACCAGGGGATGATATTAGATTTCCATAGTCTGCATTGTAGACCTTGTTCAATACAAAATAACATTGCGCTTCAAATTCCACGACTACTTTAAAACCAGTTAGTTTGCTTTAAAATATTTGATACGTTTACACCAGCCGCACACTGAAACTGATGATAAATCCTCCATTTCTTGCAAAGGTATTTCCAGCTTTGCCTTCTTACCTGCTAAAACATCTTTATCAAAATTCACCTTTGCTTCACGTGACTTGATTTCACTTTCCGCCATGACTAAAATACAAAAGAAAAAAAATATTCGTATTCTTTTTGTTCACATTAACGAATCTAGCCATATTAGTCTTTTTCTAAACCTCACTACCAAACACCATTTATGAACATGACTGTCTTGAACTTGCTTAAAGTCAAACAATCCCGTTTCAATTAACTTCCATGGCAGCAGCCCGCCAGACTCAGTCAATTACAAAGTTGTTTATTTACTTTTTGAGAGCCTGGACAAAGGAAACAATTCTAGAGCGTTGATTTCTACAATAGTAAAAATAGGTCAGGCGATAGGGGGTGCACCCAGTATTTAAAACAATGATGTGCCTCGTGACCATACGAAAGGATGACCGTAGTACACGTGACAGAACGTTCTATAAGAGAACGATGAAAGTTTCTATTAGAGCCGTCAAAAAATTGTATTTAGCCTTCGGCAGAAAGGCCAAGTTTTGAATGTAACGGTTGCCTGACTTGCATAGAAGTCACAAGTAAGAGTTACTGAACTAAGCTGGTTGTTTTTAAACACAAAACCGAAATAGAAGTTACTTTTACCTTGATTCATAACATTTACATCGGCACGGACAATCAGGCGTAAAAGAGGTAAGATTAAAGAAAGAAGTCAAAACGTATTTCTTCGAACACGCAGAAAGTTTGCACCAGCGCCCCCCCCCCCCCCCCCCTTCACAAATTTAGTTGACTAAACGTTTTGCATATGCATTCTTAAGAGGCGCTCTCTGTAAATTTCAACTATGGCCATTTGGACCAGAAAAAATCAAATTCTTCAAACTTTCTCAGATGAATGGTCTAGATAAGTGGTTCACAAAAATATAACTTTCAGTTCAATTCGATTCGTATGTTAGCGCTGGGGCCACCATCTTGGTTTTGCCCCTCTGAGAGGGCTTTCAGCGACCATTTTAGGGCACATTTTTAACAGTTTGCCATACAAAGAAAACGATCTAAATCTGGGTAAAAACCCTTTATTCGAGACAAGCAAATGTTTCTTGTTACATTGAGAGGCTGTTTTGGCAATTTGATCATCACCTGATTTTTTTACAGAATTTTTAATTTCTTCCCTTTTGGACTACTCATGAAGCGCCATAAAAAAGGCGAAGTTTAAAGGAAAATATCGCCAAAAGTACATCACTTGAGATCCCAAAACTACCCTCCACTTAAAGAGCAATGTCTCACCTGTGAAAAAATGCAATAAAATTTTGGGGCAGTTAAAACTGTAAAATGTTAGAAGAAGAAGTTTAAGCTGTGCTTTTGTCAACAAAGACCGCCGTCCTAATTAGCATAATAACGTGAAAATAACGATGCACAAAGAAAATAATGATATATTCCACTTACCTCGCGACATGTCGACAACTGGATGTTCCACGATGCCTCATGTTATATTTCCAGTATGTTTCAGCCACATTTTCGGTGATTAGTGTACAAAATCACTCTCAGACATCGCCACGGTTAAGCAGATTTCAACTCTCCGAAGCCCGCTTCATAACACCTATCAATATTATTTGTCTTTCGTCTCATAAGCCGCCATTTACAAGAAGTTTAACAATTTGCTGAGATCCTAACTGACCCAGAAGTCTGTTAGCAGCCTTTAAAATCCTCCTCTTAATCGAGGATTCTCATCAAGAACTCGTTTAAGCTCAGTTCTGTTTTGATCTATTGTGCACCCGCCATTATTCCACAGATTGCGTTACATTTGGCAAATGCGCATTCCAACGGGTAGGGGTAGGGTGGGTAGGAAGTGAAAATGTAACCGACATTAGAGCCATTTTACGCATTTCTGTGGCTAAACTAGTAACTGGCTTTCCCAGAATGATTTGAACATGAGCTTCTGCTTGGAGGCATTTTCTAGGTTATTTTTGTAGGGTAGGTGGGTAGGTCGGTGGGGGGGGGGGGGCCGGGGTTCGTGTATTAAAAAAAAAAAGAAAAAGAAAAAAAGAAAACGATAGACAGTATCAAGTCGAAAGATTATGATCTGTGTATCTTGATCAGCTTTATCAGTTCATCAGTGAGGCCCTTTTAGGGGTTTTCAGGATCCTGCATATCCTGGTAAAAAATTAACATGATGCAAGAAATTTAGGGGAAATATCAATGGGGTAGAGCATGTTTAGATCAGATAAAGCGGGACAGTTGTGTCTTTCGCTGCCGGAAGTGCCGTCAAATTTTGCAAAAGACAACAGACTGACGAATAGTGCGCAGGAAGTAATGATAAGCGATGTTTTATTGAAACTTCTTACATTTTCTTAGCCGTTTCACTTTTGCATCAGAAAAGAAAATGCTCAGAAAATTACTGAAGGGCAGTTAAGGATGGTGCCTTCTTTTTTAGGCATGGTTTAAACGCCAGGCGCGCGCTTGGGTTGGAACTAGTGACGTAATTAACCACCCTACCAAGCGTGCGACTTAAAAAAAATCCTGTTGTGACCGAAACAAACTTCGCACTAAAATTACGAGCCTGTACTAAACCCGGGATTGCCAGAAAAGCAGCATATCGCTAAGCACTAACTCTGAACGGCTTCCAGCTGAAAAACTAGTTTTTATCGTATCCGTAGAAAAAATCATACTGAAATTCAACTGTAGATGGCATAATGCGCGAGCAAAACAACTGCGAGAGACGTCACTGTTTAACCTACTTGGAAAGTAACAGGAAAAAATGCAACGGACACCGACAAAGTTTTTGAAATGATGAAACAACTCATTTAACTTTCAAAAAAGGGGTGATAACAGCTACATTTTATGGTATGAATTGGAAGTGGTGAGCCTATTCGACAATGCATTAGTTTTTGGCTGTGAGGAAAAGTTCTGTAGACTGTATTTTGGCTAAGCTAGAGGAGTGCTGTCCAGGGACGCTCAAAGTGCTCTTGCGACGATTCTGTTATTAAATACATATCAAAAGTGGTTTTTATGTTACCACTTACCACGTAGTTTAAAGACGTTTTTTAATTGTTTAGTTTTCTGCGAACCTTAGGAGAATCTGTGAAGAAATATCTTTACCTTTTCTTCAGAAAAATGCTACCGTCAGCAGTAGCTAATTATCTCGGAAAAATTAGTGACTACCCCCAGTTTTCTTTGTGGATTCTAATAACCCAGGCTAAGATCTACTTTTTCCATGTTTTTTTAATCTGGCGGAAACACGTTTGCATTTTGTAGGCACCATTCGTTATGAGCCTGGGGCACCCCACATCCGCTAATGTCGTTCAGTTCTGTGATGGAGCACAGCTGCATGTCTGCACAAGACTAGTTTTCAACCCTATGCAGGGCGCTTTAAAATACCCGCATCTATCAAGTGGAGCACTAATGTTGACGCTTAGCCTTTTAAAGACATCATAGATGCGTTTAAGGCACACAAGTTGAATGAGTCATAAGCAATTGGATGAGTTAGCTGACACTTATCAAAAATATTTGCAGCTTGATTCTCAGCGGTTGTTGTGTCTTCTTGGAGGACCTTCTCCTGTCTGTTTCTGAGCTTTGAAGCCATTCTCGAGAGGAAGGATTAAACGTGGCAAGGAGTCAGGAACTCATCACAGGTGAACCGTCTAATTCTAGCCTCATCTTTTGAGCGCCTCATCTTTTGTGCTACAGTAATTGCTTCGACTTTTATGGCCGTTTCCTGACCTGAGAAAAACTTTTCTTGCGCACTGCTTGTCAGTCTGTTGCCCTTCGCAGCGTTTGATGGCATTTCGGGCAGCGAATGACAAGTATAATGCTGAACAAAAAAGAAAAACAAGGAAGAAGCTTTTTACTGGAGTTCTATCCGTATTCTATTTGTAATAAATGAAAATTCTCGTCAAAAACTAATGGCTGTCAATGAGATTAAGATAGTTGTTTACAAATATAGTGTGGAATGTTGTGCCTCGATCTCTTTGCAGACACAAAGGTTGCAATGTAAGAAATTCGTGTTGAACGGTACAGAATTCGGGACACATTTCATTCTGTGTTTATTTCTCCAGCCCCGTCTTTATCTATCTATTAAGTGTAACAAGTGTGGGCTTCGAAATCGCTAACAAGGAGCTGCGTTACCTAACCTTAAAATCTGATACAAAACTTTCATATTCCACAGTGATATAAGTACTAAGAGTCCAGAATAAATGCTTATAGCAGTTGACATACATTTATTTTATCCTAAATAGCTGACCATTGTTGAGGCCCCATAGTGGGAGAGGGGGAGGGGGTGTCTCCCTTATCCTATTAATTTTTGTCCTAAATATCTTGTATCCTGTTCAACCCAGCTCAACCATTTCCTACTCAATTAATGTCCTGTTTTATCTGATCTAAACATACTCTACCCCATTGATATTTCCCCTAAATTTCTTGCATCCTATTAACTTTTTACCCAAATATCCAGTATCCTGAAAACCCCTAAAAGGGCCTCACTGATGAACTGATAAAGCTGATCAAGATACACAGATCATAATCTTTCGACTTGATACTGTCTATCGTTTTTTTTTTTTCTTTTTCTTTTTTTTTTTTTTAATACACGACTCCCCCCCCCCCCCCCGACCTACCCACCTACCCTACAAAAATAACCTAGAAAATGCCTCCAAGCAGAAGCTCATGTTCAAATCATTCTGGGAAAGCCAGTTACTAGTTTAGCCACAGAAATGCGTAAAATGGCTCTAATGCCGGTTACATTTTCACTTCCTACCCACCCTACCCCTACCCGTTGGAATGCGCATTTGCCAAATGTAACGCAATCTGTGGAATAATGGCGGGTGCACAATAGATCAAAACAGAACTGAGCTTAAACGAGTTCTTGATGAGAATCCTCGATTAAGAGGAGGATTTTAAAGGCTGCTAACAGACTTCTGGGTCAGTTAGGATCTCAGCAAATTGTTAAACTTCTTGTAAATGGCGGCTTATGAGACGAAAGACAAATAATATTGATAGATGTTATGAAGCGGGCTTCGGAGAGTTGAAATCTGCTTAACCGTGGCGATGTCTGAGAGTGATTTTGTACACTAATCACCGAAAATGTGGCTGAAACATACTGGAAATATAACATGAGGCATCGTGGAACATCCAGTTGTCGACATGTCGCGAGGTAAGTGGAATATATCATTATTTTCTTTGTGCATCGTTATTTTCACGTTATTATGCTAATTAGGACGGCGGTCTTTGTTGACAAAAGCACAGCTTAAACTTCTTCTTCTAACATTTTACAGTTTTAACTGCCCCAAAATTTTATTGCATTTTTTCACAGGTGAGACATTGCTCTTTAAGTGGAGGGTAGTTTTGGGATCTCAAGTGATGTACTTTTGGCGATATTTTCCTTTAAACTTCGCCTTTTTTATGGCGCTTCATGAGTAGTCCAAAAGGGAAGAAATTAAAAATTCTGTAAAAAAATCAGGTGATGATCAAATTGCCAAAACAGCCTCTCAATGTAACAAGAAACATTTGCTTGTCTCGAATAAAGGGTTTTTACCCAGATTTAGATCGTTTTCTTTGTATGGCAAACTTAAAAATGTGCCCTAAAATGGCCGCTGAAAGCCCTCTCAGAGGGGCAAAACCAAGATGGTGGCCCCAGCGCTAACATACGAATCGAATTGAACTGAAAGTTATATTTTTGTGAACCACATATCTAGACCATTCATCTGAGAAAGTTTGAAGAATTTGATTTTTTCTGGTCTAAATGGCCATAGTTGAAAATTACAGAGGGCGCCTCTTAATACCGGCGAAGGAGACTGCAATTCTGCACTTTCACTGTCGTCCGTTGTATATTTCCTTTATCTCGACAGAGGGTTCAAATCAGAGAGCTAAGCAATAATCATATAGAATACCTACCTCAGGCCTTCAGCTGGGCTAAACAGAAAACTATAATTCAGATGACTCGCTAGCCTATGGAGAAAAATTTACAGCAATTACTGCACGGGTCCTTGAGAAACACTGAAGGAGCTTGAGTTTCTGAATCTTCGAAACTTCTGCAAAACGTACGTTACCATACGTTGTAAAACGACTGAATGTGAAACCAAAAGTTTAATACAAATAATCAAATAGGGGTTTTTCCCTCATTCCATGAAAGATCAGCACATCTGTCTCGTGACCTAAGCTGCAATCTTGGACAAAATAAATGGAACATCTGGACCACCCCTCCCCCCATTTCAATGATGCCAAAATGGCGCGCTTTTGCTCCTTCGCGCCTTCATCATTGCTTTGGGGGGGATGGGGGATAATTGTTCCATTTTATTCTGTCCAAGATTGTCTGAGGACCACACTGGCGTTACAAGAAGCTATATTTGCTATGCAGATCACATCTGATCTGTTGTCGCACGTTCGATAACCAAGGGAAAAGAACGTCAGCCGAAATAAAATCTGATGATCTCTGTGAGCGATTGAGGCAGAATTGAAATAAAATCACGACATGGTTTATTTTTGGTGTGTCATGTACTTTATTAATATGAAAATTGAATATGCATAAGTGCGTGCTGAAGCGTTGGCCAAATGCAAAGTTATTTCTTTAACCAAGCCGAATATATTTTTATTGTTGGTATTGCGCGCACGGGAAATAAAAGTATTAAACGTTGCACATCATTGATTAAGCTCGCTTTCTTAGTTTTTCAGAATTTAATTTTGAATTGCCGTCCTTTTAAAAGTACCTTATCGATACCTTCACAAGTTGATTTTTTTTGGAGGGGGGGGGCACCTCTGACCCTGTGGCAATATGTGGATGGCAATGGTGCACGTGGAGGGAGGGTTCATTGATGTGAGGGAGAAAGAGTGAACTGATAGCAGTGCATTGGCACTGTTCGCCAGCAGATTTTACGACAAAAAAAAAGAAGATTTCAACTTACCCGCAGAAAGAAAAAAAAGAAAAGAAAGAAAAACAGCAGAAGAAGAGGACGGTCTCGAACCCGGGAGAGTTCTCACACTCCACCTTAACTCGCAACTTACGCGCTACTCCAGTGCGCCACTTAAGCCCTCACGCTTTCATTCCATTATTTTTAAAGCCTTAACTTTTCAGGCAGTTATTGGATATTTTTCTATTGAAGTATTTTCTTTCTGTAGAATAGTTTTCTTTATAAAAAAGAGTCTTGCACGATTTTTATCTACGTTGAAATCAAATTCAACGATTTACAAATTTTTATTGACGATTTTTTATGGTTTAGTACGGTTTTGTAGCAGGGCAGTAAAATAATATTCTTAGCTTAGTTTTTATTTTATTGATCGCTAAAATCGTCAAAAACCGTTTTAAACCGTCCAAAAACCAACTTAAATCGTAGGAAATATGTCGTAAACCGTCACTTAAACGTGTAAGCATCGTTTTAACATAGTGCAAGTGCCTATAGGAGAACGGTAGTTTTATTGACTTCAGTCTTTCGTGATTACTTCGTATTATGGCAGTGATGCGACTATTCATAGACTCGATAGTTTTATTGATCAGCTCCTGTGAAGTACGATAGATTGTTCTGAATTAAACATCTCGCTTAATGTGAAATTCGAAGTTGTCTTGTGGTATTTGTACTGAAACTCAGTGTTTCGTTCGGTATTCTTTTTTTTTTCAATGGCATGTTTGTACTGAGCTTTTCGAGCACTAATATGATTCGTTATTAATCCCAATACGACTCTGGAAAGTTGGGATAAGAATAACGTTTCTATTTATTCATTGTTATCAAAATACACTCTACTTGTAGTACCTAAACTTAGGCTATCAGCGTTACCATTGAGCTCTGACGCGCGTGACTGCGACAGACACCACTTCCTTGTACTGCCAATAAATGTGTTGACATATTAGTTCCTAATTACTGGCTCCCTTTGTCTTGTCACGTTGAGACCTTAAATACAATCTTGGACAAAATAAATGGAACATCTGGACCACCCCTCCCCCCATTTCAATGATGCCAAAATGGCGTGCTTTTGCTCCTTCGTGCCTTCATCATTGCTTTGGGGGGGATGGGGGATAATTGTTCCATTTTATTCTGTCCAAGATTGTGGCTTGTACACGTGATGAATAGTGTATGAGAAAGGATTCGACAAGTCGCCTGCATGTTACTTACTTGATCACCTGGTATTTTTTGTTAGTTTTTCATCTTTGATTACGAATACAACTTTATGCACAAGTGTTTAAACACTAAATGACTATAAGCTATGTCAATCCGTGACACATCCTGACTAGTTCCCCTTGTTCTCCTTTCCCCACCCTGCTCAGAAGAGCTGTAGAGACAGTTTCCTCGCAGGCTACTTCGCGAATATCACGAAAGCCCCTACAACAGCGGAAGTCTATCACAGGTTACTGCTCTCGTTCAGACATTTTCTTTTTCACTCTTGATTAGTTTCAAGGATTTATGTCGTAACAATGAGCAATTCTCAGTCACCAGCGAGTAAAGTCATCACCAAAGTACACATTAACACGGCTAAAAGTCGGCTGATACGACGTAGCTCGACTAAAATCACCTAACTTGCCTCCTTCCCCTTCGAAAAACACACAGTCGCCCTGCGAAAAATGACTACGAAACAATTGAATCATCGGCTATAAAGTTGAGGCCGGAAAGCACGTTTGATACGGGAAGTTGAATGACCTTCAATAAACTTCAGTGATATCAAGTGATCAGTGTCTGGATATTTTATACATATGACTGAGTAACGTTGAGAAAAAAACACACACAACAGCAGCATTTTGAAATATTAAGCAAAATTTGAATACTTCATTCCCCACGAGAAACCAGATCTAAGATACAGACAATGCATATGTATTCAAAATGCGTCAACAAAGATTATGCATCTATTATGTATCGAATACGTACCTCAGCTCAGACCTTCACCTCAGCTGATCAGACAGAAAACTATGATTCAGATGGTCTCAGATGACTTGCTAGCCTATGGAGAACAGATTACAGCAATTACTAGACGAGTCGTAGAGAAACATTGGGAAAGTCTGAGTTTCTGAATCGACTAGGCCCGTACCGTGTATAGAAAATGACTGAAAGCAAAACCAAAAGTTGAATTACAAATAATCAAATAGGGGTTTTTCCCTCATTCCATGAAAGATCAGCGCATCTGGCTCGTGACCTCATAGTATTAATCTGGCTTGTACGCGTGATAAACAGTGTAAAAGAAAGGATTCGAAAATTCGCCTGTATATTAATTACTTGATTACTTGGTATTTTGTGTTAGTTTTTCATCTTTGATTACGAATACAACTTTATTGCGCAAGCATTTAAACACCAAATGACTATCAGCTATGTCAATCCATGACACATCCTGTCTAGTTCTCCTGATGCTCTCCCTTACCCCACCCTGCTCAGAAGAGCTGTAAACACAATTTCTTCGCCAGCTACCTCGCGAATATCACAAAAACACCTACAACAGCGGAAGTCTATCACAGTTAACTACTCTCGTTCAGACATTTCTTTTTCACACTTGATTACTTTTAAGGATTAATATCGTGACAATGAGCAATTTTCTGTCACCAGCGAGTAACGTCATCAACAAAACACACATTAACTTCGCTAACAGTCAGAGATGACATAGGTCCACTAAAAATCACCTAACTTGCCTCCTTCCCCTTTGAAACACACACAGTCGCCCTTTTTAAAGTGAATACGAAACAATTGAATATTCGGCTATAAAGTTGAGGCCAGAAAGCACGTTTGATACGGGAAGTTGAATGACCTTTAATAAACTGCAGTGATATCAAGTGGTCAGTGCCTCAATTTCTGGATATTTTATACAAATGACTGAGCAACGTTGAGAAAAAACACATACAACATCAGCATTTTTAAATATTGAGCAAAATTTGAATGCTTTACTCCTCACGAGAAATCAGATCTACAATAAAGACAATGCATATGGATTCAAAATGCGTCAACAAAGATTATGCATCGATTCTGTATCGAATACGTACCTCAGCTCAGACCTTCACCTCAGCTGATCAGACAGAAAACTATGATTGAGATGATCTCAGATGACTTGCTAGCCTATGAAGAATAGATAACAGCATACACGAGTCGTTGAGAAATATTGGAAAAGTCTGAGTTTCTGAATCGACTAGGCCCTTACCGTGTATAGAAAATGACTGAAAGCGAAACCAAGAGTTTTAAGTACAAATAATCAAATAGGGAATTTTCCCTCATTCCATGAGAGATCAGCGCATCTGGCTCGTGACCTCCTAATATTAATCTGGCTTGTGCACGTGATCAATGTAATAGTGTAAGAGAAAGGATTCGAAAAGTCGTCTGTATGTTGCTGACCTGATTACTTGGTATTTTGTGTTAGTTTTGCATCTTTGATTACGAATACAACTTTATTGCGCAAGTATTAAACGCCAAATGACTACCTTAGTACATGAAATTTTAGCGACACGTTAATTTCGCGATTTAAAAAAAATCGCGAAATTTAAGTGACGCGACAATTAAATGTCGCGAAATTAACATGATGCGAAAATTAAGTGACTCACATTACGTCAATAATTCACAAAGCGAGTTTATCACCATTACACACGTTTATAACAATCATTTTGAACTATTCTGTGGTAATGTTCTGGTCCTCTTCATCACTACTGCTTTCCGTCTCCACTCCAGGTAGCACTTCTTTTGTACAATCCTCAAACTGTCCATTTACTGGCTCCTTGTAGTGCTGTTCCACTAGTTGCTTAAACCTTTCAATTACCTTGTAGACGCTGTGAGAACATCTCTCTTGTTACTGTTTACATAATCAGTTGCGTTTCTGTTTATTTGGACGTTGTTGATTAAGTTGTTTGATCAAATTCAGGGACATCTTAAATAACATTGACAAAGAAATATAGTGTGTCTCACTCAGAAACGCGAAATTAAAGTGAGTCAAAATGCAAAATTTTCGCAAAATCGGGAAAATAAGGTGTCGCGAAATATGCGAACCTCAAAATCGCGAAATAAACGTGTCGCGAAAATTTCATGTAATAAGGTATCAGCTATGTCAATCCGTGACACATCCTGTCTAGTTCTCCTTGCTCTCACTTACCCCACCCTGCTCAGAAGAGCTGTAGAGACAGTTTCCTCGCAGGCTACTTCGCGAATATCACGAAAGCCCCTACAACAGCGGAAGTCTATCACAGTTTACTGTTCTCTTTCAGACATTTTCTTTTTCACATTTGAATAGTTTTAAGGATGTTTATCGTGACAATGAGCAATTGTCAGTCACCAGCGAGTAAAGTCATCAACAAAGTACACATTAACACCGCTAAAAGTCGGATACGACATGGCTCCACTAAGATCGCCTAACTTGCCTCCTTCCCTTTGAAAAACACACAGTCGCCCTTTGAAAACTAAATACGAAACAATTGAATCATCGGCTATAAAGGTGAAGCCGGAAAGCACGTTTGATACGGGAAGTTGAATGACCTTCAATAAACTTCAGTGATATCAAGTGATCAGTGTCGCAATTTCTGAATATTTTATACATACGACTGAGTAACGTTGAGAAAAAACACATACAACAGCAACATTTTTGGATATTAAGCAAAATTTGAATACTTCATTCCCCACGAGAAACCAGATCTAACATACAGACAATGCATGTGGATTCAAAATTCGTCTTATGTATCGAATACATACCTCAGCTCAGACCTTCACCTCAGCTGATCAGCCAGAAAACTATGATTGAGATTGCCTCAGATGACTTGCTAGCCTATGGAGAGTAGATTACAGCGATTACTACACGAGTCGTTGAGAAACATTGGAAAAGTCTGAGTTTCTGGATTCAAAATGCGTCAACAAAGATTATGCATCTATTATGTATCGAATACGTACCGCAGCTCAGACCTAATCACCTCAGCTGATCAGACAGAAAACTATGATTCAGATGGTCTCAGATGACTTGCTAGCCTATGGAGAACAGATTACAGCAATTACTACACGAGTCGTTGAGAAACATTGGAAAAGTCTGTGTTTCTGAATCGACTAGGCCTTTACCGTGTGTAGAAAATGAGTGAGAGCGAAACCAAAAGTTTTAAGTACAAATAATCAAATAGGGAATTTTCCCTCATTCCATGAGACATCAGCGCATCTGGCTCGTGACCTCATAATATTAATGTGGCTTGCACACGTGATCAATAGTGTAAGAGAAAGGATTCGAAAAGTCACTTGTATGTTACTTACTTGATTACTTGGTATTTTGTGTTAGTTTTTCATCTTTGATTACGAATACAACTTTATTGCGCAAGTATTTAAACACCAAATGACTATCAGCTATCCGTGACACATCCTGTCTAGTTCTCCTGATGCTCTCCCTTACCCCACCCTGCTCAGAAAGGTTGTAAAGACAACCTCCTGGCAAGCTACTTCGCGAATATCACAAAAACCCCAACAACAGCGGAAGTCTATCACAGTTTACTGTTCTCGTTCAGACATTTTCTTTTTCACACTTGATTACTTTTAAGGATTAATATCGTGACAATGAGCAATTCTCTGTCACCAGCGAGTAACGTCATCAACAAAATACTCATCAACACCGCTAAAAAGTCGGCTGATACGACATAGTTCCACTAAGATCACCTAACTTGCCTCCTTCCCCTTTGAAACACACACAGTCGCCCTTTAAGAAACGACTACGAAACAATTGAATATTCGGCTATAAAGTTGAGGCCGGAAAGAACGTTTGATACGGGAACTATAGAATAACCTTCAATGAACTTCAGTGATGTCAAGTAATCAGTGTCTCAATTCTGATATTTTATACATATGACTGAGTAACGTTGCGGAAAAAAACATACAACATCAGCATTTTTAAATACTAAGCAAAATTTGAATACTTCATTCCCCACGAGAAACCAGATCTAAGATACAGACAAGGCATATGGATTCAAAATGCGTCAACAAAGATTATGCATCGATTCTGTATCGAATACGTACCTCAGCTCAGACCTTCACCTCAGCTGATCAGACAGAAAACTATGATTGAGATGATCTCAGATGACTTGCTAGCCTATGGAGAACAGATTACAGCATACACGAGTCGTTGAGAAACATTGGAAAAGTCTGAGTTTCTGAATCGACTAGGCCCTTACCGTGTATAGAAAATGACTGAAAGCGAAACCAAAAGTTGAATTACAAATAATCAAATAGCGAATTTTCCCTCATCCCATGAAAGGTGAGCGCGTCTGTCTCGCGACCTCATAATAATAATCTGGCTTTTACACGTGATCAGTAGTGTAAGAGAAAGGATTCGAAAAGTCACCAGTATGATACTTACTTGATTACTTGGTACTTTTTGTTAGTTTTTCATCTTTGATTACGAATACAATATTAATGCGCAAGCATTTCAACACCAAATGACTATGAGCTACCGTATGTCAATCCGTGACACATCCTGTCTAGTTCTCCTTGCTCTCCCTTACCCCAACCTACTCAGGGGAGCTCTAAAGACAGTTACCTCGCAGGCTACTTCGCGAATATCACAAAAACCCCTACAACAGCGGAAGTCTATAACAGTTTACTGTTCTCGTTCAGACATTTTCCTTTTCATACTTGATTAGTTTTAAGGATTTATATCGTGACAATGAGCAATTCTCAGTCACCAGCGAGTAACGTCATCAACAAAATACACATCAACACCGCTAAAAGTCGGATACGACAGAGCTCGACTAAGATCACCTATCTTGTTTCCTTCCCCTTTGGAAAACACCAAGTCGCCCTTTGAAAAATAAATGCCGCAAGAATTGAATATTCGGGTATAAAGTTGAGGCCAGAAAGCACGTTTGATAACGGAAGTTGAATGACCTTCAATAAACTTCAGTGATATTAAGTAATCAGTGTCTCAATTCTGATATTTTATACATATGACTGAGTAACGTTGAAAAAAAAACACACACAACAGCAGCATTTTTAAATATTAAGCAAATTTTGAATACTTCATTCACCACGAGAAACCAGATCTAAGATACAGACAAGGCATATGGATTCAAAATGCGTCAACAAAATAGCCTGCGAACAGGTTCCCAAAGGAGTAACCCGAAAACACTGACCGCCGGTCCGCGGACCCCCACAACGGACCGGTTCCACGGACCTCCCCTACGGATCTCCTCTACAGACCACCTCCACCCCCAAAAATAGAATAAAAATAAGAAATAAATACTTCACTTTTAAAAAAAGAAGCCTACAAGCTTCTTTCAGCGTAAGGAGATGCTGATGGCAAAAAGAAGGAAAATTGTTACCTTCTATTCGTGGTTTTATCTGACCGTGGAAGATGTGTTTTTAGGTCGTTCAAGCTTGCTTGTATCTGTAGCCTGGAACGAGCTCTCGAATACACGGGAGACTGAGCTGAACAAAATGGTGGAGGGGAAGGAGTACAAATTTCGAGGTTTCCCGGAGGCCTCCTGGAGTCCCGGGCCTGGAGGCGTTTACGGTCTTTCATATACAGTATGGCCACAGCAAAGGAAATGGCAACGTGTAATGATATAACTTGCGCCCGAGGCTGAAACCAAGAATGTCACATTTGCAAAATGTAACGTTCGAAATTTCGCCGACCCGATCTATTAGACAACCCATAACTGAAATATTTATTTCTTATTTTTAATTTGGGGGTGGTCCGTAGAGGGGGTCCATACGGGTAGTCCATGGACCAGTCCATAGGTAGTCACTACCCGGTCCGTAGTGGGGTCCGCGAACCGGGGGTCAGTGTTTTCGGGTTACCCCTAAGAAAGTCTAGACGGAGGTAACTCACTACACTGGTCGGTTGCTCGTCGCCATAATTGGGCGATCTTTTACATTTATCACCAAATTTACAACTTTCTTTGACAAAGAAAGGGCATAAATGTAACAGCTACTAAATCTTCTTTTAGTACATCCACCGGTCTTTCCAGCTTTAGGACAAAACTCTAGACGTACATCTAACTTCACAATCACTATCGTTTCCCCGGTCTGGTTTGACTTGAATAGTTGCGGAAACATTTTGACGAATTCCAGCGCGCCAAACTCTTAAATAAATTTACGGTTGCTTTGGGAAAGAAGTAATGCTGCACGGTCCAGATCCAGTTCTCCTCCATTTTCCAGGAGACACTTTACAAACTGTTCCAGTGCTGTTTTTCGTGTAGCCCCCTCCATGTTGTTTCCAAGAAAGTTTCCAAGGATTCCAAGGACATGTGATTTGAGCCTGCAAACGCTCCGTCCGAAAGCCATGAAACAGCGTCATGTAAGAATCATGTTATGTCACACCACTCTATAAGCCCCTAAAGCTGCAATTAAGGACGTTTTTAGGTCATACTGTTGCTATGGTAACCTACTGTGTCACGAAAATGATAACAACGTGTTAACCAATGATTGGGCAGTTTTTTGATACCGTGATTGTAGCATCAAGTGATAGAGTGGTTATAATGACCCATCAAATCTAAGTGTTGGAAACTGTTTTGAGCCACCTTTAAAGGGAATCCGAGCTTCTCAGACATATGCACTGAGCTTTGCTTTTGCACGTCTTCCATAAACTCAGAGCTCTTGTTCTGGACTCTCACCTTCTCATGCTCTGTACATTTTTAATACTTTTTAATTGATTTGAAGTCAATAATTACACAGAAATATCAAAATGTTGACACTTAAATTACACTTTAAAAAATCCAACTCACAAGATTTTGGTTGGTCAAATCAAACAAAACCAGCAAAACACTTCATGTCATATATAGATGTAGCCAAGCCTCAAAGCAGAGCTCCTGGACCGGGTTGTTCAAATTCCATTAAGCTAACCCAGGATAAGCAAAAATTATTTTGATATGAGTCTTGTAAATTTGCAGTGAGGTTTTCTGGGTTGTGTCCTGGTGTACTGGTACACGGAGGGAATAACCATTATACTCCTTTCTTTATGAACCTTTGTTTAGCTGCTGAACATTGTCGGGTCTTTTGTATCGGTTCTTGTGAACTGGTACATGAGGACAGAACCATTTTCTGTTTATATTGTTTGGCTCTCTCTTTTGAGTTTGAATGATGTAACACTGCACAAAACATAAGCAGTGAAAGACATTTTTTTCCAAGAATAATTCATACTTCAGTTAATGTTTAATCCTGGGTTAGCATTAACCGGCTTCCAAAAACCCAGGCCTGACCTTACTTGAGCCTGCAATCCATCAGAAATCCAGTATTTGGTCAGCAGTCAACTTAAAAACACATGACCTCGATGAGGTCTTAACTTGAGCCTGCAATATGATCAAGTGATACTGGTCAGCGAATACCTCATTTTGACAGGTGTCAAGTATTGCTAATAACATGGATGTCCAACATGAAAGACGTATGTTGTAAACCAATGCTGCTTGGCTTGATATTAGCTGGGGTATGGCTGCCATGTTGTGTGATGTCATCGCTGGGCGCACACACCCACCATCCATGCAGCTAGTCATGTTGACTATGAAAAAAAAAGTTGCATGGTTTTCTGTTTCTGTGTATGCATGTGATCTTATTCCTATAGTTACAGTGTGCTGCTTGGCAGCCCGGAGCTCTGCTATCACATAATTGAGGCTTATTCCCCTCACCCTATAACCCTGACAGCAATCCGATATGGATGAATTGTTCCACCATCTCCCAGGGACTTAACAAGATGAAAATTTCCAAGGCAAAATGAGGAAAAAATTTCATATGTACACATTTTTAACATGTTCTTAATTAGGATCTTGAAAAAAAAAAAAAAAATTCAAAAGAAATTTTCCAGTGCTCAGAAGTAAGTGTTACGGTTCACTGTTACAAGCTATGGCCCTATCTCCTGTAAAATTAAACTTTCACAAGTCAAAAAGATTGGACTGCCTTGGAAAAAAGGCTGCCCCTTTAAGTTTTGCAAATTCAAAATGCCAGCTTTACAATCAGTTGCTCACTAGCACCCACTAAAAACACCTTGCACACACTTCAGGCTGACTAACATGGGACCTTCCTGAGCAGGGAGAGGTGAGTAAGAGGTAAAGAGGTCAAGTCTGCATACGAGCCAAGTGGCTCATCAGGCCTGAGCTTATCCCAGTTTCTGTAGCGTGAAGTACTATTTCTATTCCACCCTGGATGTTAGTCCATTGTATGGTTACCCCTGCATTAAATTCATTGGTACCCATTTATACACCTGGGTGGAGAGAGGCACTGTGAAGTGTCTGGCCCACGAACACAACAAAGTGACCCCAGCCAGGGCATGAACCCAGACTGAATGAATAAATGAATGAATAACTTTGTTTGAACACGATAAATCGACCACTCAATCTGGAGCTAAGCGCACTAATCACGAGGCCACTATGCCTCCACAATTCTAAGAAGCCTACTTTTAACTTTACTCTACATGAATTGAAAACAATGAACACATTGTCAGACTAAAACATTTATTTCAGAGAACCATATTACCATATGGTTACTAGAAGTTACAACGGTAAACCTGTTTCATTGAAATCTACCCATATTAATATAGGTAAACCAATTACATGAACCAGGACCAAATGTAAATTGAAAGGTTTTTTAAAATGCTGCTTTCCTTCTTTAACCCTTTAACCCCCGTCAGCTGTCAACAGTCAACAGTCAGAAAAATAGCAGAAAACTATTCTGAGTTACTATCAAGCATACAATGAATGAAACAACCATTGTACCTCTATTGCAGCAAGTGAACCTCCAATTAAGCAGACACTCTTCATTAAATCTGAAACAAAATTAGCATCTTACATTTCCCTTAACAACTGAACCTAAATTCAGTGGACACCTCTGTCAAGGCAGCTTGCAAACACAGACGTAATTTTCTGGCTTACAAAAGCCGGAAATCCATCTGTGTTTGCAGGCTACTATTGAGGGGATGTAGAACTGTTAAAACCTCTATAAACACATACCAGCCCAAATTTACAGTGTGCAGTATTGAATTAACTGTAAAGCCATGATTGATGAAAGAGTCAACTGAAAATTGACAAGCCCACACAGTATGGAGAAGACAGATTACAAACAAAATCAAAGTTGTTCAAGAATTGAATTCAGGATAGCTAGGTAACAGCTAGTGCAGAAGTTTATTACACTGTGTAACCTTAGTGAAGGTTCTGTGTGTGTCTGCTTAATAGAGGTTTCACAGTATTATTGTACTGAAGATCTCGCAGCAAAAAGAAGACAGAGATAACAGCTGATTACAATTTAAACAATCAAGTCAAAATCTAAGGAGGTACATTGCATTAAGCCTTTAAAATGACACCAGTACCTTCTTTGTCCTATTGACATTAAAAACAGATGTTGTCACTTGTGGTTTTAAGAGTTTCAGTTCAGAGGGCCTAGGTCATGTAGTTATATTTTGAGATTCTGCTAAAACACGTGGTAGGTTAGAAACATAGTGTTGCTATGTGGCTGGGACCATGTGTTTAGAGTGCGTTTTCTGGCAGGGATGTGCCAAATTATGAGAGAGTTCATCTCTACTCTTTCAACACTGTATGGAGATTGCAATATGTTGTCAAGTTTAAGTTGCAGCTCAGAACTTAGTGTAGGTGGTGTTAACTAGTTGCTAACAAATTCTTGACACTCTGCTGCGGCTGTGTGTGAGCAAACCATTGCAAATGTTGCACATTACATTCGAGTCCTAGTTTATTTCATCTGATGATTTCTCTTAGTCATTTGAAGCCTTAGTGAGAAGGTACAGAGGCCGCTGAAAACCTGCAATAAGAGGAAAAAACACATCTGTTATTGCTGTGCTATTAAGACAAATTGAACATCCATATTAATATTAAATGGCTTCTCTAAACTGTTGCCCATCACTCTCGCCTTATTGATACATGTACAAGTACACTACTCCTAGCAAGCAATCAGCCTGAGTAAACTTTTATATGCAGTGGGCTTGGTTTTTCAAAAGCCAAATAATGCTAATCCAAGTCAAAGTTAATCAGAGTTTTAACTACAGTTCAACTCACTCACTCAATCCTGCTATGCCGAAGTGGCACCAAGGCCTCATTAACTACAGTTTAATCCCACTATTTCCAACTCTCGGGGGAAATGAAAAACAGTTTGAATAGCAGGAGTTTGAAATAGCTCATAGTAAGAAGACTGAAGGGCAAATCAAAGAGAAATGGTTTTGATTGGAATTTTACATGCAAGTACTGTAGTTTACAAATCAGTTGGTTTAAGATATTTACCATGTGACTGCATGAGTCTTGTACTGCAAAAGATGTCTACGCTTTTCTTCAAGTAAGAACAGGCAACTACTTTTGTTTCCATAGAACATGGAAATTTGCCTGTTGTCACGTTCTATGAAATACCCTGATTGAAACTTTGATACTTTGTTGTTTTTTATTTCTAATTCTGCATTACAGTTTGACAATGCCCTGATTCAAGATTGTCACACATGGATATAAGGTAAAAAAATAAATTTGATTGTTGACAATTAAATCCTGTGTTATCTTGAATCTGATTTGATCAACAGGGCACAAGGATGAGAGATGAAATATAAGAGTAAGCCATCAAGTATCTGAGCATTCAGGAGAATGCGGAATGGAGAATATTACTTTATTTTTGTTAAGAGTGAATGCCTATAAAAATGGACCTAAATCACCTATCAATGGCACAAGTCAAAAGATTGATTTCTCTTGTATTTTGTCCATAGATAGGTCCTAGAAAGAATAGAAATGGACCATAGTTCGTTTCTACTAATACAGCTTTCTTTGGTAGAAATATGCCAAAAACGATTTCGACCCGATTGGGCTCAAAATCTACTTCCGGTTTTGCTGAATTTTCCAAATATTTGATTGCTTCGTGCTCCGCAGAACAGCTACTTGAGAATCTTTCAATGGATTTTATATTCAGTTCAGGTCTTCGTGGTATGACTGAGCGAAAAATAAAATAAATCAAAGTTAGTTTTGAGCCCGAAAAGAGATCAAACTGACACGCAAAATTTTACAATGTGTCGCAAGAAAATTATTACATAAAAACATCGCCATATTTTTCTATGGGCTGTAACTTTAAATACCATAAAAACACTTTCTACGGGTTAAATATACACCCACCTGTTAGGATATCAAAAAATATCTCTGGGCAAATGGTTTCAAGTCGTCTACCTTGGCCTGTGTTTCTCATAGATTTTGCCCAAAATCTGCCGTTGGAATGTAAACAATTGCGTGACATGGATAGCCACTCTCAAGTAAATATTCGTTTCCAGCAATCCGATGAAAGCAATTTTTGAAACGTTGTGTGGATAAAATAATGGAAAATGTTTCCTTTTTTTTTTCTTTTTTTAAGTTAGTATAAATATATATATTTTTTCATTTGCATTGCAACACCCACGACATCCCCAATAAAGAATGTTACTACAGTACTCCGGGTAATGATTTTAACACTTGTTTATTTTATTGATTTCCCTGATAACTTACAATACAGTTTCAGTTTTAGAGATACACTTAACCAATCCTCTATGGTTTATGGCAATCGAATCATTGACTGACAAATAAAGTCAAGTGGAAATACCATAAATTCTATAAACTACTAACTGCGTGACGGCATCTCAGCTCTGCTAGCTGTGTAGAAAATTTGTACCTACACAATATACTCAAACTCAGCTAGAAAACCCGGAATTTCTTGAATTGAATTAGCTGAGGAAGAAATTGCATTTAAGTTTCAATCATACTGGGAAAAAAATCCATCTTTTCTACTTTGGTTGTTCGATCAATTAACTGAAATTTGCAGATCATAACACTGGTAGACAAATAAACATTACAGTGGTCGATCTAGGACTAGGTTTACACTAAAGGAGTTTTTTTGGACTCGTAAACGTTCCCGGATTCATCAATTTTAGAGTATTCGGATTAGTAGGGGTTTACAGTGAAAGGATATTCAGATTCTTAACCGTTTACATACAACAATAACTCTGGGAACATTCATGATGGAATGGCTAACAAGCAGTTTGTTGCCTTGACAACAAGAAAAAAAAATGGCTCCGAAAATAAGGCTAGGGGTAGGTTGAGACAGTCTGAAGTTTTCTTTCAACTCGCTGACCACAGTACTGTTGTCCATCATGTCAGGTCCCTCCAGGTATTTATTCTGGTCTTTACTTGATATCTAGAACTGTCAAGGTTTTCGATCGTGCCATCGTCGTCATCTGTGCAGTAAAGTATAAATTGGGTTTCCGAGGAATATGGCATTACCCATTATAAAAGTGATTACCTACACCTGAAACAGCACGAGGTAATCATCCAGCGACCGCCATGAAATGGCCATCAATGTGCCTACGACTCGACTACGACTGGATCATGTAATCCGCCATTTTCGTTCCACCGCAAACTCAAAAGATCACAGGCGGAAAAATATCTGGATTCGAGTGAAATTGTTTACACGACTCTCCGGATTCAAAAGTTTTCGGATTCAAAGTTCCCACTTTAAATTCCGGATTCAAAATCTCCGGAGACACGACCAAACCGGGGAGTTTTTATTTCGGATTCGTCCACTTTTGTGTCAGGTAAACGGCAAAATCAATCCGGCACTAAAACGTTCTGGATTCATCACAAATCCGGAACAATTTCCTCTAGTGTAAACCTACAATCCTGGCCATAAGTGGTTGGGACACCTCCCCTTTTTGTGCGCTAAAACCAACGATTTCAACTATGTCCTTAACGTATTACAACAAAAGATGAATAGAAGCAAGTACAATTGACCCCCCTCCCCCCTAGCAATGTTGTAAGAAAATGAAGCTATTCTGAAGACTAGATCGGATGTGGGAAAAAAGGAAAAAGGGACAATAGAAAGTGTTTAGACAGTTGTGTTGGAACTGAATGCGATTGCTGAAAAATCGTTATTATTGGAATAAGACGTGAATATCTATCTTATCGTCTCTTTAGTTCGAGAATATTGTTCTAGGAGGTGAACAATTCATGAAACGTGGCTATTCTGGAGTTATTGTCAAAGATTTTTTTTTCTTCGAGATTTTTATCAACATTGACAGGGGGGAGGGGGGTAGGTGGGCTTGTGCAGTTTTGGTCTTAAGAGAGGCTGCCTGTGAAGTCATCTGCCGTAACTGTCCCAACACTTTTGACCAGGATTGTGGTCTTAAATAAACAGAGAACATCCATCTTGTTTTGTTCGTGGAAGTCGGCCACGGAAGAGCAAATTTCAATGAAATATATATATAATTTGATTAAGTAATTAGCCAAAAATAGGTTGGCCACCAAAACAGTTTAGGGTTTAGCCTAACTCTAACCTTAAGTTTTAAGACTGAAGAAAAAAAGAAAAAAAGCATTGAGCATTTCAGTTGTTTGAAACAGAAACATTCGCGCACAATCAACTATAAATTATGTATAGTACGTGCGTAACCTGGAAAGCAATCCGTCCAGCACAGTAATTGTTCAAATTAACAGCTTACCGAGACACTTGCACTGTTGATGCCTCTTATTTATGATTTAAACTTTTAGGATTTGTTTACTTTACTTTTTCCAACTTTATAGCAGGAGAAAAGGCACTAAATGTGCTGGTACAAATAAAAAAGTTTAACCGAAAATCGATCCGTCCAAATCAACAAATACAAATTTAATCACTGTAGCGTTCCTTCAGATCACGTAAGGCTACAAACCAACAATATCAACTTGTCATTACGCTTAACAAATGAACTTAGAACGATTTTCTTTCTAGAACTCGTTCTTGTAATTAAAATGATCGAAGAAAGAACGACAGCTTAAAACGACATAGTAGTAACACCCGAACTCCAAGTAAATTGCTTTTAATTGGTGTTTTCAATTAACGAAATTTCCAAAGCGATGACTTTCAAAATATTAAAGTTAAAAGTGGTCCATTATGTTTTTCTTTTTTCACCCAAATGTTCTAAGATAGCCATCTGCAGTTTGTTGGAAACGAATTATGTATTCAGGGTGACCGCACGAATCACGCAATTGTTTACATTCTCACGGCGGTTCAGGGAAAAATTTATGAGAAGCACAGGCCAAGGCGGGCGACTTAAAACCATTTGCCCAGAGATGTTCTTTGATTTTCAAACAGATGGGTGTACAGTTAACCCGTAGAAAGTGTTTTTATGGGGTTTAAAGATATAGCCCATAGAAACATATGGCGATATTTTAGTGCTATAATTCGTTTGCAACACATCGTAATATTTCGCGTTTCTGTTCGATCTCGTTTCGGGCTCAAACGAGACCTCGATTTATTTTATTTTTTTTTTATTTGAGCTGAATGTAAAGACCATTCAAAGATTCTCAAGTAGCTGCTGTGCCACATGCAAAGCAATCAAATTTTCAGAAAATTTAGCATAACAGGAAGTAGATTTTGAACTCAATCGGGGCAAAATCGTTTTTCGCAAATTTCTCCCCAAAAAAGCTGCATTAGCAGAAACTAACTATGGTCCATTTGTTTACTAGCTAGGGCCAGTCTATGGGCAAAAATGAGCAAAATCGATTTTTCAACTTGTGCCGTTGTTTGGTCCATAGTTATGGGCACTGGCTCTTAAGAGGAAATTTGTAATTTGGTACTGATCGAAGGCAATTAGGAATTTATTTTAAGAGACTAGGATTGTTTACCATTTGCATAGAGAAACCACTTTGTCAATAGTTTGTACAAATGGTAAGCAAAAATCCTTGGTTGTAAGATCCATCTGGATTGGCCATTTACCATTTACTTAACAACCCCCAAAGTGCCAAGAAAGCCTGGGATGAGTTTGCACTGATCGTAATTCCAAGATGACAGCTGGAACTGGTGAAGAATTGCAAATGGTAAGCACACTTTGCCTTCAAATATTTAGGTTGGAAATTTTGGACTACCTTTCATGGCATTCCAATAAAATTTTCTGGTTGGTTGAGGCAAAATTATCTCACCATTAATTATTTTACATTCTGACCAAAATTTCTAGAGTTTTTGGGTAAATGGTTAAAAACAACCTAGGACTTCATGAATTTTTTTCTCACCAGATGCTTTGTGTTGTGGAACCTCCAGAACTTCAAAAGTGGCAAATCCCACTGCTTCAGACAGAAGGTAGTCAACAAAGTGCTCAGGGCGAAACCTAATGGCATCGTAATTTGAACGGATCTTCTCCTGGGAAAATAATGTTCAGAAATAGTTATAATAAATTCACACATAACATAGCAACAGTGCTTGATACAATGCATCTGTTATTGTACAAGTGATCTGATCCAGGGGAAGAACAGCACAGGTGAAGATTCAAACAATAAAGCTGTATTTTCATTGAGTGGTGAAAAACCACAACTTGTTATTAGCCAGCCCCCTCAGGTAATTGTAATCAAACAAGCAGGAGATGACATTCTCAGAACTGACAAAATGAAGAAAAATTTACCACTTAGAAAAAGATCATTTGAGTTTTGCAAGTGTCTAATTAATTTCCTATAGTAAACACTTACCGTCAAATTTCTCTTCTTTTTGTACGATGAGAATGGCTGTGGTTCAAGGATAAGTCTTCCACCAGGATGCAGATTCATGAAAATTCGTTTGAACATCAGTTTAAGCCCTTCATCTCCCCAGTTTAGATGGATCCACTTTGTGAGACTCAAACACAAAATCATGTCATATATAGGCCTTTGCTTGGAAAGTCCATCACTGCTGCTTGGAACATAGTTTTCCTGGAGAGATATAACAACCAAGAAGTTACAAAATAAAGGAGTTACAAAAACAATTATTTTGCCATCACTTAAATCTTCAGATTATTCAGAAAAATCCCACATAAGGCTTCAATAAGTTGAACAAAGAACCCTTGTAAATACTGGAGGAAATGCTTTTCTCTGGATTTATGGTGGTAATACAAATATATTAAAATATGCTGTATTTTACTGGCAGTTCCTCTTATCACAGTTCTAAGTGGAACTTAACTGAACTGTTGTATGTTAGGGAAGGAAGAAAGTCTGGAGAAAAACCCTCCAAGCTAGGTGACCGACAACAACAGACTTCACCTATGATCCCCAGTAAAAATAATAATGATATTATTATCAAACCTGTGGAGTACATCAGCACTTACCTAATTATTATTATTATTTTTTTTGTAATATAATGTTTCATTTGCATTATTGGTGAAGAACACTGTACCACTGCCATGTGAGATAGTTTTGATCGACCTTTGACAACTTTTTGCCAACTTTCTGATGGCTTTACTTTCAAATGAGTTATACCGAAATGTACATGTATGACAGGTGGAGTTGTCAGCTCTGTATTTGTATTCTGACAATTGTCATCTCTGCTTCCTGGTTACGACAATGTGATTTGCTAGTTCATGCAGAGGCCATTAGGAAGTCTTTTAAAGTTATCTTATCACGTGGTAACAGTAGAGTGATGTTACCTGTAAGAAGTACAACATGTGCATTTTCGTTATTTATAACCAACTACTGTATGCCATCTCTACTCCTGTTTAGTGCAAATCTGCCAGTGTTCTGTTCTCTGATTGGCTATGCTACTCACTATCAGTTTCTATTCTGATATTAAGTAACCTAGAAATGTGTAGTTGTTAAAATGTAGCTACTTCCTTGCATTTTCAAAGCATCTGCGAAGAAGATTGTTGTTTAAGTTTTAAACAACTGGTAGATTTGTATATTAAAACAATTGGATAATTCGCTCTCGATTTCTATGCTAACAGAAATCTCAAGCTCTTAATCAAATCACTAAATAAAATAATTAACATTTATTACCTGTTTGAAAACAACATTATGTGGAAAGGCAGTTTTTTCTTCACTGCCTAGAACAACAGGAGCAGCCAGTGGTCCACTTGTAACAGAAAATGACATTGGAAAATCTATTCCTCTTCTCGAAGTTCCCGACACTGAAACTTGACTTTGCACATAATACCGCAAATTGTTCTTTGCTGCCTTTATTAGGCTGGGATCAATGTCTATTCCAGTGATGGCTTGTGGATTAAAGTCTCGTGCAATTGACAGTGTTACATGACCCACATTACAACCTAAGTCTAAAACAGCCTTTCCTTGGAACCACTCCTTAATGAAGCATTTTAGTCTTAAATCTTGACTGCACTGTGGGTTTCTGTAACCATAGTATCTATTGTAGTTGCCGTAGATAAAGAGTTTCTCCTTTCTCTTATGTTTCCCGGATGAGTTTTGTTTCTCTCTCTTAGGATCCTTGCTCTTGTGCGATCCATGACATTTTCCGATTTCTCGATGTTTCTCCGAGGTCTTTACAAGTTTAACAGCTGAAGAAGAGTCTTCTAGTTTAGTGATAGCATGATTTATGTTATCTACCTCCACTGAAGTCTTTAAAGAGATAGAAGCCTTCTTCTTGGGTGATGGTTCAAGTTCTTCTACACTTATTGACTTATCATTGGTTTTTGCTGACTTTGCAGCACACTGATCAGTATCGCATATGCTCGCTTCAGTAACTTTTTTGCCATGAGACAATTCCTCTGCTTTTACAGGGTTCTTTTTTCTCTTCCTTTTGCCCTCAGAAAGTGTCCCATGTTGTTGACTCAATACACTTGATTGCTCTTTTGGTCCTATTTCATTTTCTGTGTCATGCTGAGTATTCTGAGGTCGCTTCTTCTTCTTGCGTTTCTTTGGTGTGACATGAGCTGTATTGTTTTCAGGCTCTGGAAGAAAGCCTTTCAGATTAAGAGGGTCAGTTTTATCACGTGGTTCCAACACTTCAACTGGGGATTCACTGTGTACAGACAATGGTGAAGCCTGTGGAGTCACAATGGCAGGATCACGATCTATTAAACTGTTCAAGTTCAGTGGGTCTGCACTGTTCCCTCCAAAATGAAACCTGACAGCTGCACCTTTCTGAGGCTTCCTCCACGGTCTTCCATGGTTAGGTCCCAGATCTCCTCTTTGCTTGCTCTGCTTCACGGGACCAAAAGAGCGAAAATCTTTCAAACTCGCTTTGAAGCGAGGAGGAATACCTTTAGTAACATATTTCTGATTTCCCAGGGGGCTTGAAAATCTCCGCTTCACAGGACTTTGCTGTTCTTTTGATTTCGAGGCCATCTGTGATGCGCTGGCGATAAAGATGTTTGTTTATGAAATATTAATAAGCAAGTAAGCTTATATCCACTTCACACTCGCATCAGATGTGGACTCAAAGATTTCAAAGTCCACGCCTTTGCACAATTCGAAGACAGAAATCTCTCTTTGTCAGCGAAAGAAGTCTCCTCTTGTTGAGCGATGACCTTACGTCAAAGTCTGTTCAAAGTGTCTTCAATGCTCCGAACTTGTTTGGAATACGAGAGGGTGTCAGTTACAAATAGTGGCCTCGCCTTCTGGCGAACTCCACTCCGATCTCGAGATAAACTTCGAACACGCCAAAGATGTTTTCGCGTCAAAAAAACCTTTCTTGACTCCAGCTAACGAGGCCAATATTTCAAAAGAACATTACTTTTTCCATTTCCACGTAAACCATACCAGGTCACACAGCCAGTGGCTTCTCCTGAAAGCCCGTTCTTTCTCTTCTCGTACTGCAGCTTCTCTGCTCTGCAACGTGTTTTCATCGTTCCAATGGTTTGCAGTGCGCAGGCGTAGACTGGGATGTTTTTTGCTACACCTTGTTTAGTGTATTTGACGTACTAGGCTAAGTAGAAGGTTGCTGCTGCTGAAACTACGGGCTCGGCTCAGGTCAATCCAATATCGACTCCAATATCCGGAATTTGCAGGTCATCTTCAGTTATATATTAAACTCCTCCGAGATAATGCAGAGATCTCTATAACGACATCGGTAAGTAAACTGTCTGCAACGAAATACCGATAATTGCCTTGTCCGCCGTTGTTTTAAAGAGTTGTATACCTCGCGAAGTACTTGAAAGGAAATTCACGATAAATGTATTAGCAGCTGCAGGCAGCCGCGCGCGCGGATACATGGTGTTTTTCCTTTATATCTTTTAATTTAAACAATGTGCTTTTTACTCTGCATGCTCTGTATTCACTACAAGAGCTGACACTGATCTTGGAAGCTTAAAAAAATAATAATGATGAGAACCAGAAATAGTGCTAGTATGGTGATTATTGTTCTGTTGGACATTGTGCCAAGCATCGCGTAAGCTTAGCTAATTTCTGAAAAGCAAAAGTGACATGTACATGGTAATTGCGATCATGTACCTAAAGTACTTTGTCAAGGATAAAGAGATACTTTAATATTTGAAAAATTACATACGTGTACCAAAATTGACAATGCAATTGTTCCACATTCGTAGTGCTCGATATTAACTGGTTAATTAATAATAAATACGGCAAAGTTTATACTATTGATCGCTGGAGCGACCGTTTTAGGATCAGTTGGACAGAAAACAATATATATTTTGTGTTAAGCCATTTCAAACGTAAACAAGTAGTCTGTCCAAGAAGAAAAATGCTTTTTACTATTTTTCAATATCTCTTTTCATTCCAAAGATGTTCAAGCTTTACAAATATGCAAATTAGCCAAGTGATAACGTCATAAACTCAACCAAACTTTGATCAAACATGATGAAGAAAGATATATCTCAACCAATTTGTATCAGAAATGTTAAAATATATGTTAGGTTAAGTTCATGGCCTTTTACAGCTATAGGCGTGTTTCCTGTAGATCTATTAGCCTACTAAGTTTCAATGGTCTCTGCAGCAATCGCAAACTGCCCAAGATAGCTCTATTTATATACTTCATGTATTATTGGGTTGCGTGTATGACATCATCAGTCCTGTCATTTACATATTTTTCACATTTTTCAAACTTTATATCCCCAGAACTAATGAAGATATTTCCAAAGGGTAAACTGGGTTTTTAACCTTTTGTGGAATTCTAATGTGCATGTATGTGATAGACCTAAAAACTCAAGGGTGAAAGATTTCATCACAGTAGTACTTAAAAAGTCTAAATAAGTAATCATATTGCCTGAAATAGGCAATTCTTTTGTTTTTCAAATTAGCCAAATAGTGAAACAAAAGAACATTTACAGTACCAAGAAATTCAGAAAGTTTTCTTCATAATGTAAGTGGTAATACATTTTTCACCTGGGTGGAGAGACAAGAGTTAACCGTCTGGCTTACGCCAGAAGTGGTAAACCAGACCTCTTAATCCAAAAAAATTGTTATCATTATGCCTTCTTTTTGCAGTTTTCCAGCACAGAAATACATCTTATGGAGTCTGAGTTGCAAATGTCCGTCATTCAATATACAGTTTTTTGCTGATAGAAGGACAATGCTATAACATATCTATACCAAATCAAGACTACTACTATGGAAATATCTTCAAGGCATTTAAAATACATAAGAACGTTTGTCTGTTAGATGCAAGGCAGGTTTCTCAACTCTCATCTGATCCACACTGGCTTCCCACATGGCTCCAATTGTCGCAAAGAAGACTCACGAAGGACCATCACAGAATTCATTGTCACCAAGGCAACACAAAACGTTCACCTTTGAGATAAAGGAGACATTTGTGCGGCAAAGTGTTATGATGTCACTTTGGTTTGTCTTCAGTTTTGGTTCTATTATATCAAACAAGTACATTTTATCAACACTAGATGGCGATGCTGGCATACTTGGAGAAACCCAGATGGTGTGTTCTGTGCTTTTTGGAGCACTCAAGATGTATCTGCCATGTTGTTTGTTCCATCGGACTTCAGGCCATCATCAAGATGGACATAGATTTTATTTTTTTCGTAACATGGCAATTTTGGGTTGGATGAGGTGATTATTTTTACTATTGTCTTAATTGATTAGTGCTGTTGGTCCTCTCCATGGGATACAGCTGTTTTTCTCCTGACATTTGGCTATTTAGGGAGCAGTATAAAGGAAGAAGACCCATTGCCTTATTTTGCACATACCATTCTTTTTACTGATCCCAAACTATCTAAGTGTCTCACTCTGGAATAGATCACGAGTAACCTAGCAACATAATATAGGTTTCTCACTGTACATTCAGGGCTTGAAAAAAACTCGAATTCCAGCTTGCCCTTGTGAAAGGTAGCTCTCAAATTTTGCTTGCCCTGGACAAATCTTAGTTTGCTCTTTCAATGATTTAGCTGGCAGACGACTTGCCTGATCCCTTGTCCATTGGGCAAGGGAGAATGAAAAACTACTTGCCCAGAAGAGAAGTCTACTTGTTCTGGATGACTGGACAGCACTTTTTTCAAGCCCTACACGTACGCTCAGTTCTATTCCTGTGGAGGAGATGCAATGACCCTGGCCAGGGTGCAAATCTGAAATGGTCACTGCACTTCCCATGGAGGGTGTAAGGAAGAGAGATCTAAATGAGACTGGAATTACTTATTTATAGGGAATGTATTTACTGATGCCATTGTTTATATTTTCTCCCCATGAGCATTTGCCTTTGCTGAGAAAAGGCATTAAACTAGATATAAATTGACTCCAAACCATCAAAGAGCGCTTCAATTTTAAGTAGTAATTCAAATTGGTGATTTGAGCTTTTAGCTCTTTGCAGTTAACTTAAGTTGAAGGAGATATTGGCTTTCAAACACTGATAAACGTTTGGCTGGAAAAATTCTAAGTCCTGAATCTTTCTAGAATCTGGAGGTTAAAAACCTCTGTCACACAAAAAGTACTTATTGATTGTCCTGGGCTCAGATTTCTTGGGATGTACATGTACTAATACCATTCTCGCTCAGAGTTAAATTTTTTTTTTTTATATAGCTTGATCCAGTCCTTATGCAAAATTGTGAAGTAGTATTTTGAGCAAAGATTTCCCCAGTGTCGTGAAAAAGGTTGCAGATCTGAATCATCATTGTCTTAACAGCTGTACAATAGGTATACCGTAATCATGAAGCAAACCAGTGAAGAGATTTACACAAATAATAAATTAAGGGATGTTCTTTTGACGTGCCACTAAAACATTTGTTAGATTGAGGAGGCTATTTAATAGCATTAACTAGTGGTGGATAATATTGGGAAGCCACTGCAATGGTGCTACATCCAAGAGTGGTTCCTACCAGAGTACATGTTTAAGTTTGGCTATAATCCATGGATACAAAACTTTCATTGATATCATATCATTTTATGTGCATTTTACAAGCCAACACCCCTGGGTCAGAGATTCAATCTTGTTAGACCTGGTCCAACCTAGTCTCCTTTGCAGCCGTTATTAGGGTCATCACATAATGCATCTCCCCCACTAACGGCTACTTAAATCTGAACCGCACTTGTTTTCCTTTGTTTAGAGTTCAGGTGATGACTACAGAATGCACCAATCATGCGATGCCTATTGCTCGTGTTGAAACCAATCATGTATCAGTAGTTTGTCAATGACATCAGTTTCCCATGTAAATTCACCACCTCCTTTACGAGATTTTGCCAGACATCTCAGAGATATCCTATGGATCTAACTCCAAAAAAAATAGTAGAAAGTTGCTCTAGGTGCTTGATTTGTTTGTTGGCTTCCCACAAGAATAACAAAATCTTCAGTTAGTGGGGGAGATGCGATGTGTGACGACTCTAGTAACGGCTGCGAGGGAGGGTCCAACCACCACTGACAGTAATTGCATGGAATAACTTTTTCAGTTTTAAAAGGGAACGCTCAATGAACTTGGCTGATTTCTTATTCAGTTACATCAGATCTCCATAGCAATTTTGATTTAATTTCGAATTTCAAAGTTTTTTTTCTTCTATTTCTTTTCCCAGGTTTGCAACAATAGTGTGTTCCCTCATTACTTTGAAGTATGTAGCTGTTTCTTTCTCTGAAACTATTAAGTCTTCTGCACCAATTTTCACTGCAATAATTGCTTGGCTTATGCTAGGTGAGTATCTCACTGACTTATATCAGACTATTAACCTTTTATCAATAATAAGTGTTTTCAAAATCCAGTGAAAACGTGCCAGGCTTTAAAGATTGAGATAAGTTGAATTTGCCATTTGTTTAAAACTAAGCAAAATGTTTTTGCCTGTAAATGAGCAGCTCCATATTGAATTCCTTTTTCACTTTATCAATATCATCATTTCGTCATGTGCCTGTTAAAGGACTTCTCTGACTATCAAAATTTACGTTCTTAGAACAATTCTTTTTGTACTGAAGATAAAAATTGGGTGAAGGGTAGGGGTGTATAGAATACAGTCAATCCTTCCTGACACCTCACTCAACCTTACAGTCAGTTCACTTGGTGCCAAAGAAACTTAGTCGCTTGTTTAGAAAGCTGCACCTCTATAATAATGACACATCCATAGTGTGGACACTCATATTTACACTTTTGGTACTTAGCGTTGGCAGAAGTGATTGTTACCTGGGAAACTATCCGACAATCTTTTGCCACATTTACTGAATATGTGTATCTGAATTTTGATCCACGCTTTCACCTGGCATGAAATAATTGCTGTTGGCACTTCAAGACAACATTTTCTTTTGAGAGCTTGCCTGTGAAAATGTCAACTGCCCTTACTTGAGATAATAATTAAACATTTGCTTTTTAATACTACCAAATTCTGAGAACTCAGATTTTAAGTTTAAGACGAGTATGATAGCTACTCAAGGCAGTGATATCCATGACCTTGCTCACAAATTTTGTCATGTTGTGTTACAGGGGACAACTCAAGTCTATTTGTAAACCTTTCTCTTATTCCCATTATGGCTGGCCTCTCACTTTGTACCGCTACTGAGCTCAGCTTTAACATGGTTGGATTTGTTTCTGCTCTTTTGAATAACGTTATGGATTGGTGAGTTGCTTCAGACATTATAACTCAGAATTTTTAATCAGCACATTTCTACTTGATTGAACATTGTGGCATTCCATAAATCTTTTAGTGTTTCAGCTGCAGCTCTTATTCAAGAGTGGCATGGCAATATTATTTGAAGGTGTTCTTTAAGAAATCGTTATGATAACATTTGTCAATGATGAACAAGGAAATGTTATCAACAAATCAGTAATACAAATGAATGTATAGAAGACCATATATTTGAACTGCGGAGAAAGGTATGAAGACATGACTGATCATTGCAGTTGTACACAACTTAAGCAGTTGTGAAATTAAAGCCTGAAAAAATATTCAGGCCTGAATGGGATTCGAACCCATGACCTCTATGATACCAGTGCAGTGCTCTACCAGCTGAACTATCAAGCCATCTGGGAGCTGGTCACGTCGTGAGTTTGTAATAGACCCGTAGATGGTGAAGATACAAATGATAATAATGTGCTCTCCCGTTCTCTGATTGGCTACACTACTTACTATCTATTCTGTAGTAGATAGTGAGTAGCATAGCGTTGTGCAGTTGTTAACAAACCGGCAACCGCTTCTTTGCATTTTTGAAGTGTCTATGAAGAAGTTTTGAACAACTAGGAGATTTATACTTTGCTGAACAATAATAGATTATTCGTTCTCGATTCCTATGAGTGATAGTTGACTCGGGTTATGCCTTCATCAACTATCAGGCAATAGAAATCTCGAGTTCATAATGTAATTTTTGAATAGAAATACAGTTTTTAGCTAATCAGCACACATATTTTCTTTGAGCTATTTTTTAAAAGTTATTAATAAAAAATTAATGTTATTCATTTTGTCATGAACTTGGAATTAAAAAGAAAAAATCTTAACCACAAGCCTGGTATCCAGAGGGACCTACAATAGTTACCCATTTAAAAGCTAATTACAGTTGACAAACTGGACTGCACTACTGATGGACTGTATAAAGAATGTTCATGACGAAGTTGAAGATCCTTAATTTACAGACTGGAATTAAGAAATCAAATTTTTCCCTTATTTCACAGCTTTCAGAATGTTTTTTCAAAGAAGCTTCTTAGCAGCGATCATCCTTACAGGTAAGAGTTGAGACCTTCCTTTGCTAAAGTGGACCATGGTGACCTGAGCACTGTCCACCTCCCAGAATTGACTGAATGAGGGATTGTTCATACTCTATTATTCATTACATAGTTTGATCAAACAGGGATAGGGATGAGCAGAAGTAAGTGAAGTTGAAAGAGGGATTGCTTTCTTCTTGCAACAGGAAACCACCCTGACCTTACCCAATAACATTATTTTTTTTGCTAGGATGGGGTCATCATTTACCAAGATAACAAATTTCATCTGACCCTGTTTTTGGCATTCAATTTTCTTTGAAACCAAACATAACGAAAAAATTATAACTGACAAAGAATCAAGAAAATGCAGTCAAGCAAAAGTGTTATCAAAAATCCTTTTGTCCTTCTAGTCCACCAGAACTTCAGTTTTATACAAGTGTTGCTGCTATTGCTGTTCAACTTCCTTTCTGGTTCTTTCTAGTAAGTATAATTTTTCTTGAAGATAAGTATGACTGGAACAAGAATGGAATCTCTGTTTTGCATGATACATGTTGTGATAGTTTATTAGATTATTTAGTATCTTGTCAAGCATGACTGAAAATGAACGATTTATTCCATAAACGCAACAAAATTTATAACAATATTCATCTGCTTTTCGACCCGAACGTCCAGCTCACGTTTTTTCGTTTACAACATGTCATCACTCGGACCTAGTCTCCACTCGGTAAATAGGCAACGCGCCTTACACAAAATGAACACAAAATTTCAGTTCGGAACATCCTCCCGCCCGATGCAGGGAGTGCATCACTACATGTAACTTGTCAACCAAGTTCAATAGAGTTCAACTAAAATGTTCAACCAGGTCTCATAAAGTTCAATTAAGTTCAGCAGCTAAGTCAGCATCAGAGCTTTCAAACAGGTGTAACCGCTGTACTGGACGACGGGTAAGACTTCCAGATGAGGTCCGCAGGGTAACGGACCGGACAAGACCGTCACGGCCTGTGTGGGTGTCTTCCACTCGTGCACGTGACCACTGACCCTGAGCTACGCGATCCTCACTTACTAGGACCAAGTCACCTTTGCAGATTTCACGACCAATCTTGTACCATTTCTTGAGAGGTGTCAGGGATTTTAGGTACTCTGCATGCCAACGCTTCCAAAATCCATTTACAAGCTTCTGGTGATACTGAAAACGTTTGGTGAGGGCTCTTGAGGTCTGTTCTGAAACATGAGTGTCTTTAGTCGGACACGCTTGAAGATTCCTGCCAATCAAAATCTGTGCAGGGGTAATCACACTGTAGTCATCAGGGTCTGCACCAAGGTAAGTAAGAGGACGACTGTTCAGCTGTGCTTCAATTTCAGCTAAAATAGTAGTTAACTGCTCGGCATCCAACATTGCTTTGGCAAATAGTTTCTTCAGTGGCGTCTTGACACTCTTTACAAGACGTTCATAAAAGCCACCCCACCATGGGGCTTTTTCCACAATGAACTTCCACTGAATCTTCTTTTCAGACAAAGCACTTTGGGTCTGGTCTGATTCCAATACTCTCCAACATCGCTGTAGCTCCTTGTTAGCAGCCTTAAAAGTTTTTGCATTATCTGACCAAATAATGCTGCACATTCCTCTTCTTGCAATCATCCGTCTAAGAGCAAGGAGAAATCGCTCAGTTGTCATATCACATACCAACTCCAAGTGTATTGCACGGGTAACTGCACATGTAAATAAACAGATATAGACTTTTTCACCACTGTCTTTCAAATACAAAGGACCAGCAAAGTCTAGACCCACGTTAGTGAACGGTGGTGCAGGCTTAATTCTGTCTTCAGGAAGTGGTGCCATCTGCTGACCAAAGGGTTTTGTTTGGTAATGGCGACAAATTAGACAGTTCCTTAGTGTCTGACGGACGGTCGATCGTCCCTTGATCACCCAAAATCTCTGTCGCAAAAGTGACAAAGTGTGTTCAACTCCAGCATGTAGTTCACGGCTGTGAATATCATCAATTAACAACTTAACAACAGGATGGTTAGAAGGCAGGATAATAGGATGTTTCTCCTCTTCTGGCAACAGTGACTTGTGAATTCTTCCTCCAACACGAAGAAAATGACTAGTCGGACACATAAACGGGTTTAAATTGGCAAGGTTGCTGTCCTTCACTGGACCATGCTGTTTACATGACGCAATTTCTTCAGGAAAACCTGCTTCTTGTACATGAGATATCAACCATTCTTCTGCATTTTGTATCTCTAAACCAGTTAAAGGGCTGTCAATTCTTTCCTCTTCTTTCACTCTTGAGTTGCTAACGAATCTTCTGATCCAAGCAACAGTTCTTAGCAAGCGACTATACTTGCTGAATCTTGTGAAGTCAATAAACGGCTCTTTGGGTTGCACAACACAACTGACACTAGCTTTACTCTTCCTCTCTGGGTTAACAATTTCACTGGAGGGTTTTGACCTTAAATCCTCGGGCCAATCTTTTTCGGACTCTTGCAACCAAGAGGGTCCTTTCCACCACAAATGACTCTCTCGTAACTGACTTGCAGATAAACCTCGGGTAGGTAGATCAGCTGGGTTCTGCGGTCCTGGACAATACCTCCAAACACTGGGATCCAGCAACGACTGAATTTCAATAACACGATTAGCAACAAATGGTTTCCACTGTGAGGCTGCTCCTCTAATCCAGTGTAACGTTGAAGAATTGTCTGTCCAACAAACAATGCGGCTAATGGGACAGTCTATTGCACCTTTGACATAGGTGCAAAGTCTAGCAGTAATTACAGCAGCCATCAACTCTAAGCGCGGTAGGGTAATCTTCCTTACAGGAGCCACTCGGGTCTTGGACATCACAAGACTGGTAGATACCCTTCCATCTTCACAAACAACTCTCAGATAAACTGCAGAGGCATAAGCAACTTCTGACGCATCACCAAATGCATGTAGCTCTACTTTGGGGTTCTGACCTAATGGCAAATCAGTGTAACATCTAGAAATTTGAAGGTGTCCAAGTTCAGAAATCTCTTGAACCCACTGATTCCATTTCGATGAGACTTCCATGGGAATTTCCTCATCCCATCCAACACCCTTGGTCCACAAGCTTTGAAGAATTAATTTTGACCTCACTGAAAAGGGTGCGATTAGACCAATCGGATCAAATACATGTATCTTTGCTGCTAAAGACGCCACCTTTCTTTTAGTGTACACTGTCTTTGATCTCGACTTAACAATGTCCACATCAATTGTAAAGACAAGGTTGTCAGTAAGTGTATTCCACTTTAATCCTAATGCTTTTGTGATTGGATGTGCTTCTGCTAGATCACTTTCCAGGCTGACAAGACTAACTGCTGCTCTGTCCCTCTCTGGTATGGCCTCCATAAGCTCAGATGAATTGCTTGACCATTTTGTCAAATTAAAGGCAGCTTTCTGCATAAGCTCAGTAGCACTTCGCTGTAATTTCAGCATTTCCTGCACATTGTCTCTCCCTGAAGCAAAGTCATCAACATAAGTGTTCCTCAAGATTTCATTTGATGCAACAGGGAATGTTTCTTTACACCTTTTCACATGCTCTTGAATAGTGCCAATGGCAAGAAACGGACTGGAAACAACTCCAAATGTGACCCTTGTCATTCTGTAAATCTTAGGCGTGGCCTTGGGGTCCAAATCTCTCCACAGATACCGGTGTGAATCTCTGTCTTCTTCTTTTAACCGAATCTGCAAGAACATCTTCTCTATGTCACCCATGATACCAACATAATTCTTTCGAAAACGCAGAAGAATTCCGACCAAATCTGGCTGTAATGCTGGGCCTGGCTCTAAGCAGCTGTTCAGAGAGACACCATTGCTATCTTTCGCTGATGCATCAAACACAACTCTTGTCTTGGTTGTCTGCTTGTCTTCCCTGATGATCGCATGATGAGGGAGATAGAACACCGGACGCCCATCTGTTGGTGTAATTTCATCACAAGGTACTTCTTCAGCAACACCGTTCTCAACATACTTGTTAATCGCTTCTCTGTACGATGCAGCTTTCACTGGCTCATGGAGCAGCTTCTTTTCTAGATTGTACAACCTACTTTCCGCTTGCCGGTAATTATCTTTCAATGAAATGCAATCTTCCTTCCATGGTAAGGATACTTCATAGCGACCATCCTTGTATGTTAGTGTCTCTTTAAACTTCTTCAAGACCACATCTTCTGCATGAGTAGTAGAAATTGAACTTTCAGCAAGTCTGACACCAATGGACTCCAAATCCCAGAACTTTTGAAGTGTTTCATTCAATTGTTCTTCAACACTAATTTGAACATTCATAGACACAGTGCATTCTTGGCCATGACCACCTGTTGGCCCACAGAAGACCCAACCCAAAGTTGTGCGAACTGCAACTGGCTCACGGGAACCCCCTCTTACAATGTCTCTTGTCACAAAGGAATAATAGAAATCCAAGCCAATAAGCACATCAATCTCTTGTTCCTCTCTAGGGAATTCTTCAGGAAATGCTATGTTTCGAAGGTGACACCATCTTGTTGGATGAATATCCACAGCTTCAGCTGGCCGGCATATTACTGGTGTAGTAAGTGCCTCAATACATTGAGGCTGTCCAGATTTGTCAATAGGTGCCACAGTAAACGCAGTTCTCTTCCGCAAAGTGCTCTTGGTGGCCTCTCCACCAAATCCAGAAACAGCAATTTTGACACTCTTCCTATCAAGACCAAGCTCATCAATTACACTCTGCCGAACAAATGACGTTTGAGAACCAGGATCAAAGAAACATCTCACAACTTTTGAACACCCATTTGATCCACACAAAATAGCTGGTATGGTCTGCAGGATCACTTTTCCACCTGAGCTCACTGCAACAGAATTTGCCACAACTGAGGACGGCAAAGCAGGACCTGACGACCAGGATAGTAATTCCGGGGCTGATTCCACCTTGACTTCTTCCAAGGGAGGACGAGCTGAATCCTGATGCAGGAGACTGTGATGTCTACCTTGGCAATGCTTGCATGGAGGTTTCTGGCACACTTCGGCTCTATGACCAGGTTCAAGGCATCGGAAACACAGGCCTTTAGACGTTGCTTTTCTGAATCTTTCTTTCACAGGTAATGACAGAAAAGTGACACATGACTTCAAACCATGGTTTTTGTAGCAAATGACACACTTGCCCTCTTGCGTTGCCGCACATAATGCAGAGGTGGATAATTTTTGTGACCGGTTAAACTTGAAACGGTTTTCATGATTTCCAAGATTTTCCTTTGCCGGAGCTTTGGAATCAAGAGAAGGAGGCTGTGAAGACTCTTTAGCTCTTATCAATTGCTCCAAGAAAGTAAACAGTATTTTCACTTCCACACAGTCCTGTTTAGCTTTCTCCTCATTAAGCTCCAATTCCCATTTTTCCACAACTTTTTTTGGCAGCTTGTCAACTATTAGAGGCACAAGAACTGGAGCCAAAGTTTCAGAATTAAACTTTTCACCAAAGGACTCAACAGAGCGAACGTGACCTATCACTTCATCGTAGAATTTACGCATGGAGGTTGCATCATCAGAGCTCAAACGTGGCAAATGGATCAAGGATCTTACATGTGCATCAAGTATTAACCTTGCATGCCCGAATCTTTCCTTCAAGATTTCCAAAACTGGCTTGTAATTCGCTTGTACCACTGCAAAACCTTTCACCGCTTCAGCAGCCGAACCCTTTAGCGATCTCATCAAGTACTCTAATTTTTGGACATCTGCCAACGACGGATTGTCAACCACTGAAACTTTTATCGACTGATAATAGGGTTGCCAGCTCAAAACATTTCCGTCAAAGGTTGGTAGATTAATCTTGGGTAGCTTAACTTGTACTTGAGAGGACGACTGGGATACGGGTGGATTGCTTCCTAACAATTGTGCTTCGGGAACTTGTTTACTTGCCAAATAACTTGTCATTTTGGCCATGCTTTCAATTACACGCGCTTCGTATTCATTATGGCTCTCACATTCCGCCTCGATCTCTTCATCCTCTAACATTGTGCACATCGTGGCTTGCACTTCCTGCAAGTCACTCCACTTACTTGCGACATTATCTTTCAACACTTGAACTCGTGCATAATTATCTTGTTGTGACAGGGCTTCGTCGATTAACTTCAACGTGTCTGTGACAGATTTTCTCAGGAATTTTCTCTTTTTCTTGATAGCTTCTAAATCTTTCGACATTTTGAAAGACCACAAATTTTACTAACCTCATATAATCGCAACAATTACAGGTCTGCACATTCACAGAAGTTCCTCTCGTTCAAAGTGCTGATGCAATACACATGTGGTTTGTTTGGCGCCAAATCGCCGATATGCGAAAACCAACTTCTTCGCAGTAATAAACGGATCCAACTCTCCTTTTGCTCGACCAATCGTCGAAACTGTCTCTCCAAATCCAATATCTGGCTCGAAGGACCATGAAAATGAACGATTTATTCCATAAACGCAACAAAATTTATAACAATATTCATCTGCTTTTCGACCCGAACGTCCAGCTCACGTTTTTTCGTTTACAACATGTCATCACTCGGACCTAGTCTCCACTCGGTAAATAGGCAACGCGCCTTACACAAAATGAACACAAAATTTCAGTTCGGAACAATGACCTTCCAGTCAAGAAGAGTAGCATTACTTATTACAGCAGTTTTCGTCAGCTTGTCACACAAATAAGGTTTAGTAATCAATTCTGCTTTGTTTCGAGTTATAAGACCCTTTTGTATTACTTGTACACCTTTATAAACAAATTAAAATGATGTTTGACTGCTGACTCATTCTGCAATATAGCTATTTCAAAGGTTCCCCTAATTTGACCATCAACAAAAGAGATAGATCCAATTAATTAATGTGTAACAAAGTAGAGTGACTCAATTGGCAGAATTGAGGCCAGCACTGAGACCTGAGTGTCTGTTTTTCTTTTACCTTCCTTTCTTTCAGGAGTGGCCTGGAGAAATCAAGTTAACAGAGAATAAATATTTGATTTTTATGTTTCTATTGAATGGATTCATGTTTTACATGCAAAGCCTCACAGCATTTGGATTGATGTCTCTTATATCCCCAGTTACATTTAGGTTAGTGTTTTGATGCTTTGTTTGGAGTCATTGACTTGACAAAGTTGCTTTATAGGGTGTTTTCACTCCGTGGCCAGCAACCATGCAAATATACTAGAGCAAAGAAAAGTGTTTACATAAGAAAAGACTGCAACTCCCACAAGATTGGCTTGGCACACCAACATTGCCGTCGTAACATTGTTTTGGAACACCAAATGAATATGGCTGTGGTGACGTCATGTGAAAACACTCTATTCTCAGAGGTGTATGCCTATCTCCCCCTAGAAGTATAAAAATACACTGGGAAACTGGCTAGAGAGCTGGGAGGGGGCGGCTACTGTGAATGACTATCATTATGTCGAGAGTGAGAAGCAACATTCCAGGTCACTTTGAGGTACAGATAGAAATCAGGTCTGTGGCTGCTTTGACCTGAACACTTTCTTTTGCTTTGGATCTAACACTTAACTGAGTGATTAACATCTATTTTCTCTCCTTTACAATCCATATAACATCAAGCAGATGTGGTGAGAATAAAGAAAACCTTTACTGATGGCTTAGGAATATTGTCTTGATGTACTGTTAAATTCTCACAACTATCATAAATTAAAGAAATATAGGACATAGGCAAAGATGATTATTTCTATATTTTGAGATGTGGTCTGAAAGAGTAAGCTGCTTTCTGTTTCAGTGTGTCGAACACAGTGAAGAGAGCCTTTCTAATTTGGCTGTCTGTATTGGTGTTTGGTAATGAGGTCACTGCCCTCAGTGCTGTAGGAACTGTTATGGTGACTTGTGGAGTCTTTCTTTACCAAAGAGCCAAGAATCACCAGAAACAGCTCAAAGAAAAGGACAGAGAAGACAAGGAACATGAAGAAGTCTAAACAAATGCCTTTGGTGTCGCATAAAGCAATCAGGCAATATCAATTTAAAGAGGCTGACATTGCAGAGCATCAGTCAGTCTGGCAGCTGAGAATTTGTTTTAAAGACTTATTGCGCGGTCATGACTGTGCCGTAAATGCAAATCAATATATGATTGTGCGCATTTGTGCATAAGACTGTAGTCAGACAGCTAAACATGCAGAGCTGTGGGTGATCTCACAGCAGGTCTGCACTTGATTGGACATACATGTACGCGACAAAATTCTCAGCTGCAGATATGCCTTCTCTCAAGTAAAGGGAAACTGAAGTAAGTAAGCTTTGTCAGGTCTGGGTGTGAGGAGTGCTAATACATTACTCTGTTAAAAGGGGTTAATGTGGGCATGAGTGGAATAATGAAGTGACTCATGGCAAATAATAATGTTTACATACTGTAAATCAGTAGACCCTCTCCAAGTTACCTTGTGTCTCTGTTTCAAAAAGAGTCTTTGTGCAAAACGTTTATGAAAATGAGTTTGATCTGCATGAAAAGTGGAACTCATTTTCATATGAATGGTTTTGCATATTCAACACTTAGTGTACATATAGAATTTCCGAGATTGAAAGTGACTTGAAAGAATAACCAAACAGGAGCTTATTTTCATCCTGTCCTTTTCAACCTAATTTTTAATGGGAGAAAACACCCATGGGTCCATTGTCCAACTTGTCAAGTAATGCTGACCCAGACATGTGCCTTTGAAAATAATTCATTAGCTTGGGAAATTTGAATTTTCTTTGCGATGAAGTGTTTAAGCTAGAGTGGATTTTTGGTGAATGTGCTGCTTCAGAAAATATTGATACCCCTCCCATGAAAGGATTTTTGGTTTCAAGCTTCCACCCTCTCAAAATTCCAGTTTAGTTTCACATTTTCTTGTAAAAAGGGTGGCTTTTGATTTGCCGTACTCTCCCTCAAAATTCGCAGTGACCATCCTTGGGGTTTCTTTTTCTTGTAACGAGTGTGTCCAAAAAATATTCAACCTGACCCTACAGAGGATCACTGGGAATTCCAGTGGATTGGGGAGAGGGGGTGGTGGTGGTGGTGGGAATCTCGAAGGCCAAACATTTGAAAGCAAAGTATGAAGTTAAACTGGAATTACTAGAGGGGTGGGAGAAGGGGTTAAACCATAACCTCTCTGGGAGGGTATGGGTTTTTCTGAAGTAGCATGAGGTGTCTTTTAATGTACATGTATGGAGGATGAAAATGGGCCACTTTAGTAAGTTTGAATGGTGTTGATTGATTAACTAGACCAACAAAGGTGCTGGGTAATATTTCAATTCATTGTCAATAATCCTCCATCCAATATTATTTTTCTTTCTTGATCTGATTATTATTTCATGTGCACCCTTCCAAGAAAAACAAGCAGACCTATGTCCTTTGCTGATATTTCTTAGAAAGGGTTGTGTCAACTTGACGCACACAGGTGTGAAATTCCTGTGGATGTGCTGTTTACATCATTTAAAATGAATAAATTTTCCAATTCAGAGGTTAGGGGTCCTTCCCAAAATGGCGCCAAAAAACACAAGCTGTCCAATGAAATGAGAGACAAGACATGTTCTTAACACTTACAATGAAACAAATCTCTGTGCATGTATTGCAGACCTATGGATATTGGTTATATTTATAGGCGATTACCAGAATTCCTTTCATTTTTTCTCTGTTGTTTAAATTTTGAATTCCCAGTGGGGTTTAAATAACAATTACCCTAATTAACATAAGAAACAGAAAAAGGGAAGGATTCTGGTAGTTGTAGTCAAATGACGATAACATGCAGATCTGCTATTGGCGCCAGTCTTTGTTAAGGACAAGAATTGCGTACCAGTAACGTATGAAGAAACTTGTAATAATTAAGTACACAAATTTACAAAATTATGCTTTACTCTCCTTTCTAAAAGGATTTTCGGAAAATTTTCCAAAAAACAAAAAAAATGAATATAAAATGGTCTATTTCACCAAATATGGTAAGCACCCCAGATCCTTTCTTTTGGAAATTTTTTATGTTGCGGAACTTTATGAATGAAACATTGTGACATGATATATTGATGAAATACGAGTGAAAACTTTACTAAGTATGTTAATATAAATTTTCGTCTATATAGGCTTCAGAGCATTAGTGGAAAAAATATATTAGATATAAATTTTAACATCCTGCATATAAAATACTGCTAATAGGTGCTAATATTATTACTAACATGAGAAATGAAATATTATTTTATTTTGAAGTATGGACATCTGACTAAGCACATATTTTAGGGCCTATATTGTAAATAAAACAAGTTGAGTTTGTTTGATATTATTCTTGCTGATCATCTTTATTTCTACTCACTGTGACATCTGCCTTCAGCATCATGGTTACTTGCTTTTTGCTGGTAGAACCCATAAACATGCAAAAAAGAAAGAAAGATCAGGACCATTATTAGGCCATCTTGACCAAACAAGCTCCCGGCGGCAATGTTTTTTGTTTCCTGGTTCTTTGTAACCTTCGACGAGGAGTACCTTCCGATGAACTTGAAAAACCACGCAGCACGTGAAAAGACCCCTAAAGAATTTTACGTAAGACGGCGTCATTCAAAATCGTTCGCCATCAACTAAAACAACCTTTTTTCCTATTACAGTGCACTTTATAATTCCGTTTTCGTGCAGTGGGTTGTCGTATATCGTGATGTTCAGATGATATATACTAGTTACGCAATGCTTTCGAGTGGTATACCGTAGAATATCCCACAAGTCACTCGTATGTTCTTCGTACACACAAGCCTTTAGGCGAGTGTGCATACCAAGAAAATACAAGTGACGAAAAACCTTTGCATAACCATGCCATAGAAAATACATAGCCCCACACAATCAATGCGTTGCACGATGGGAAGTTTAGATGGACTACCAATTATTCCACGAGCGCGCGTTGGATATGAGATGGTAAATAGCAAACGAGGCGCGTGGTGCCGAGTTGGCTATAACCAATCTCATATCCAACAAGCGTGAATGGAATAATTGTTTTATTAAATTTAATTAAATTGTGAACGTTTCGAAATTGTAGCTGAATTTTACCTAAAAATTATCAGGCACTTGCGCGCGCGATCATTTCCATATGAGGTCAAACTGCAGTATATGAGCTGATAACCGTGATTTAGTTAGCCAGTCAGGACACTAGAAACGCAATATCCGAGGCTGAAAATTTAAGAACGACGAATATGCAACGGCTTTCTTGCATTCTGATTGGCTTTATTTTCTACGGCATGGTATAAGAAACTGTACCATACATAAAAAAGAAAATCTACATTAACACTCGTAACCATGCGATGGAAACGGAGCTTCCAATTTTCTTGTAAAGTTAGTGTTAAGCAGTCGACAAATTGAAAGTAATAGATGAATATGTACTAACCTAGCCAATGAGAAGGCCAGGAGCTGTTTCGTTTTTCCTTTTAGAGCACATTTCCACGCACCATTGTTACATTATGGCTACAGGACAAGGAAAGCACCTTGACTTTGATCGTTGATGGCACACGTTTGGGTGTGCAACAATCCTCATCTTAAGGATGACCAAGTCGGGCGGGGGCTAGCTCCTCCACTGACTGCAACTGTAAAAGTGTAACCACAAGAAACAAAAGTCAACTTCTTGTCCTCCAAAACTTTTACCACCCGTTAAAACGGAAGTATTCTTTCCAGAATTTAGGGTTATTAGTCAGTAGGTGATATGCTTCTGGTCAGTATTAAAGGTTTCGGTGTTGGGCTATTTTAAATATTTCATCACAAAGCTATATAGAAGAAAGAAAAGTGCACATTTTAGAACGAAGGAAATTAAAGTTTAATAATGTTAGCAATTCATCATGTCATTTGTGTGAAGACCTCTAACTGTTTCCTAAATACTTCTAGAAACGCAGAGGACACAGTCCCCTCTTAATTACTGTTCGTTCAGATAGCCTATAGGTGACTGAACATTTGACTCGATTCTCGATGTTAAACGTGTGATATTTCTCACCAATAGCCATTGTTCCATTTTCACCGCCCAAGCTGTGAGGAAACGAGTAAAGGAGTGGGTGGGTTCGAAAATACTAGAATGGCTTCTTCCTTTCAGCATTTCAGGCTGCCTTAGCTGACAAACTACACCCAAGCAACATGAGAACTGTTGGTTTGCATTGTAGCGAAACCACTTCCTGACAGATTCTGTGGTTTGAAATTAAATGAGGAATGGAAGCTATGTTTATATTCGGATTATAGCCACCATATATTTACCACTTGATTTGAGCGCCCAAACTCTAATTTCTGCCATTAAACTGTAACTGCTGTTGAACCCTTTAAAAAGCTTATAAATGCCTCTGGTAAAAAAAAAAAAAAAAAAAAAAAAAACGCCTGATGTACCTGGCCGTTCCTTCAAACTGTCGATCGTCCACACCAACGCCCAACTGCTACACCTTTATATACAAGTTGTATACCTGCAACAAAAATTATTCATTTTGCACCAATTAACGGTTCACTATCGTCCAGTCCTCTGGTTTCCAAGCAACATAACGTTATTTACATTCGACCCGGAATGTTCCTTCGTCATGTACATCGGGATACCCCTGTCAGAAAACTTGAATTTCACTCACGTGTTAAAAGCCTTTATTTTGGCCTTCATCGTTTTGAATCTATAACAGTACCTACTGCTGGGGAATTTGAGCCGCTCTTCTTGATATCATGGTAAACTCAAATCGTGTTCAGGTTGGGGGCGGATTTGATTCAAACTGAGGAGGTCAGTGGCCCATCTGTACACATTGTTGTAGACCATGTGAGCCGAGGCCCTTTTGGTCTTCCTAGAAAAAGAAGACCGAAGAGCTTCAGCTCCCACGGTAAGCGTTGTATTGCACTATTTTTAATACGAACTTTAGCGGGCATGAATGCAGCTACTTTAGCCGTCCTAATACACCCATACATCATATTCCCAAAGTGAAAGACGGCGCAATCGATTCGGCGAGAATCTTTTCACGCGACCGACTTCCAAGGAAAACTTCTTTCAAGGAGTTACCTTAGCGTTTTAGGTGAGCCCCGGCCTTAGACCCTGTCCACACTTACCCGTTTTGTTTGAAAACGGAGATTTTTTTCTCCGGTTTGGCTTTCCGCCCACACGTATCCGGCGAAAACAGTCACCAAAACGCATCTTTTCAAAAACGCTCTCCACAGTGGTGATTTTTAAAAACGCAGTTTTGCTGTACTCGTGTGGACGATTGAAAACGGAGGATTTTGAAAACGATTTCGTCACGGTATATTGGATCCAGTCTAGCGCATAAGAAAAATATATGGCGCGACAATCTCGCGGGCTCAGATATCAGTTTAGGCTGGCCTTATCCAGCCATATTTAATTTTTTGCTTTTCGAGACACCAATCGTGACACTTTGTCTCCTTGCGCCCTGAAACACGTGATATGGTGACGCGTAGTTCGGGGCGCAAGTGAGTTCAAAGTACGGAACTTGATATAGTGATGGGCTCCTGGAACAGGCAGGGCTCCTGGAACGGGTCATTTTGCAATTTATGTGCGTTTGGTCTTGGGCTGACGTTACATATCTTCGCTACACAGTGCTGACGAGTCCTAAGAAGGACGAAACAGCTGTCCACTGTTGCGATCCTGCTCTATCGATTCTTGTCATTTTGGTATCTCGAAAGTCTTTGACGTAGTATTAGCCTTGTAGTCTAGTGTTTGTCTTTATATATTTTTTTTTTGGCTGATCAGATTTCTTGTAGATCCTACGTTGGAAGCGTTTATCGTATGCGGTCCCTTGTAGTTTCTGGTTTCTCAGCTACCAGTGAATGTGCACGCTCTCATCGAAGATGGTACCGTTTTCTGTCCCCCGGGAGGGGGGGGGGTTTGCTTCCAGAAAAATCGGGTGGGGGTGTGCGGGCCGCTTTCCAAAACCCTCACCCTATTCATGACCAAAATCTGCGATATTCCCTACTCTATTTATGACCTGACCAAAAATTCGAAACCCTATTTATGACCTAACCTTTAAATCAAAACCCTGTTTCAGACCTGCGTTATAATTAGTTCCCTAGTTCAGAACGATGTTAAATTACCGTAAACATGATTTGTGAAGAGCTTTTGTTGATTTTCTTTTCAATAATGATGGAAAAGTGGCTTCTTTTTAAAAACATACCCATATCAAGGCTAGTGCAAAAACCATACCCTATTTATGACCAAAATGGCCAAAATCAGCTAAAATCAATACCCTATTTATGACCAAAAGAGCTGAAAAACCATACCCTTTGGGGCCGCACATACCTATATAGCCCATATAAGGGAGTCCCCCCCCCCGCCCCCCCCCCACCCCGCGCGAGTTTCTGTCACTGTTCCGTTTTCGTGTGGACGGGCAAGAACGATTCAAAGACGCAACATGTGGACGCGGTTTTTTTTTTTTGGAATCGGAGAAAAAAAAATCTCCACTTTTAAACAAAAACGGATACGTGTTGACAGGGTCTAAAGCTATAGAAAGGCAGGAATTCGGTTCGCAGATAATTGAAATTCAAGGATATTGTTAATGCAACGACGCTTCAGGTTTCTTTGGTTTGGGTTAACAATGCCATTGTGTAGTTTATCTGTCTTTGATTTTCTGAAATATATGAGATTTATTGTTTAGGATAAACCACAGACCAACTTTTTAAACATTTATTTCAACGAAAAGATAATCTAGGTGACCAAAACATTGACCAACAACCAACAAAAACCATGCAGTCCGACCATGCAGTATTGCAGTCACATTAGAGTGATAACAAAAATCGCGTCATGTCCAGTTAACTGAAAAGTCTTCTGAAATTCGGCATAAATTAAACAAAAACAAAACAATCGATCTTTGTAGGCTGCAACATTTATTTTAATGGCTGGAGATTTTAGCAGAATGATGGGTCAATGATTACTCAGTTTATTACATTAAGATTGACTGAAAACTAACTACCACAAAAAATACACTTGATCTCCCATAATTTGTCCTCCTATGGTCAATATGTATGCTTGATGTAGATCTTGTATTATGACTGTATTTCTTTAGTTAATGCAAAATAATTATTAGTGAAATAATTTGTCAGCGAAATGGGATCCAGTGGAACTTGGGGGAGCAACTCGATGATTTAGAGTTTGCAGATGACATCTCCCTTGTGTCAAGTAACAACTAACAAATGCAGGACAAAACAGTACGGTTAACAGCTAATTCCATCAAGCTAGGCCTGCGTCCAAATGTGAGCAAGACAAGGGTTATGAAAATCAACTGTACAAACAACAGACCAGTCACAATGAGGGATACCATCTTGGAGGAAGTAACATCTTTTGTCTGCCTAGGCTGTGTAGTCAGCAATGACGGGAGTCCCGATGAAGAAATCAAGGTCAGGATAAACAAAGCCAGAGTAGGTTTCAACATGTTGAGGAAAGTGTGGCCCTCCCACGTCATTTCACGGACAACCAAACTTAGGATTTTTAACACCAATGTGAAAGCAATCCTCCTCTATGGTTCAGAAACCTGGAGATCAACCAAGCGAATGACCCAGAAATTACAGTCCTTCGTCAACGAGTGCTTTAGACGAATTTTAAAAATCAGTTGGACAGACCAGGGTAACGAACGACGAGATGCTGTGGGAAAGAGCAGGTGAGGAACCTACTGAGATTCAGATATTAAGGAGGAGGTGGATAGGTCACACCTTAAGGAAACCGGCTAACAGCATCACCCGGCAAGCGCTATGTTGGAACCCTCAGGAAGAAGAGGAAGAGGGGTCGCCCAAGGAACTCCTGGAGAAGGGGTGTGGAGTCTGAAATGAGGAAGTGGGACCACACCTGGAACATACTAGGAAGGCTTGCCCAGGACAGAAGCCGATGGAGAACTGAAATGGTAGATGGCCTATGCTTCAGTTGGAGCTAAGGAGCAAATCATCATCATTAATTTGTCAGGTCAGTAAAATGTAAGTAAATAAATAGCACCTCGCCTTTCAAGTTTTTGCCAGGAGCAGTATGCATTTTTATTTCACAGTCAATCGAAACCACCAGAAATATTACATGGTGTAAAGTCCTCCCCGATATTGAAATGACTAGGCATTTATGATGATTTGATATACACACGCATTTACAAACCGAGTCACGCAATTCCGGCCGATCCTGTAACTGACATCCTAGTTTCGAATCAGTTTGCTAACACATTCAGAAACACCTAAAGGAAACAACACGTCTTACTTCAGTTGAGTGATGTATGACTCATGTTAAAGAGCCACAGAAAACCGCCTGATACTCTAAACTAAACGCAACTTGAGAATAGAAAGTGGAAAATTTCTGAGGTTGACGAGCAGTCGAGTTGATGTCTATTCACACGAACCAAAAGGAGCTCCACTGCGCTCGAAATTCTACTTTCTTTAATATGTATATGTACATAGGTCAGGCAGTTTCACTAATGCATGAGTAATGCATGAATTATTCTACTTGTAATGACAAAAAAACAAACAACAACATTTTTCCTCATAATTGCGTTACCTTGGAGCGTGGTTTGCTTTGGTTTTTAAATCTGAATTTTGACGAACACCGAATTCAATAAAACGTTTTCCAAACTCATCGGCAGTTACTGAGCGAGACCATGACTGCACCAAGTAGAATGTGGCCCGGAATGTTACCATCGGGAAATTTCTCCCTGATCGAGACATCATGATACTCTAAAACGAGCACGAGGAAACTATCCTTTTTTAAACCGAATTATGATGACCTATATCTGACCTATAAGTGAAGTCACAGCAAAAAATGAAGGGAAGGGGAGGGTAGGGACGATTCCCTTTTGGGTCGTGAACAGCAGAAAAAAAAAAGAAATTAAACGGATCGGGAACTCAAGACAACCTAGAATCAACTTATTGCATGGAACCTCTCCCTTTTTACCTGGCAGGCTACGGTAATTTGAAATTTACTACTGGAAGGTGGCCTTGGAGTGATCTTGTCTTTTCTCCTCTCCACAACCGAGACACCTCCCAATTTACTTGCTCCCGGTGATCAATTATCGTCGTATCGTTATCTGTTTTCGGCTTTATTTTAGCACTTAATGAATTCCACCAAGGTGCACTGTGCCGTGGAGACCTGAATTCTAACAAAGTCAGTAATAATAATGAACAGTCCGGCAGTTTATTGACAGTCTAAAGTACTTTAGGGCAGCCCTGTTCTGGAACGTTCGTCACCGGAAACCGACAGAAGAATTTCTTGGAATCGAGGTCGATTCTTGGAAAGCTTAGTCTCTCTACTAGCACTGAATGCAACGCATCAAGCGTCACATTTATTTGTAGTTACAATGGCAAACGTTTTCTTGGAAACCTTCGTCAACGAGCAAGACAGCGAGGTAAGGTAGAATCCCTTAGTAGATCTCACTCAGTTATTGCTTAAGGACAATTAATTACCTTACTTCGATTCGGGTGATGCATTGCTTATCTTCAGCGTTGGCGTCTGCGAATCAAATACTGTTGAGGCCCAGACCGATTCGAAACAACCTTAGATACGAGCTTAAATACGGTTATCTTGTCAAATCTTGCTACATCGATCCATCCATACAGCAAGTGGTTTCAGAGCCCCATGCCATATTGGGTGAGATCGCGAATATACGACGGATGAAATTTTGCTCTACTTTCTTGAACGGTATTTAGCGAGCCTGATAATTAACCAAATCCTAGAACTGACATAAAAGGAATAGTAATCATTCTAACTTAACCTGCAAAAAATTGCTTTGCTAATCTCAGGCATCAAATCGCGGAAGAGGGGCGTTCAGCGCTTTGGTGTTGAACTGCCATTTGATGCAAAAGACTGTGAGGTTACCTCAGTTCTGAAACCTTCGAAGCCCTTGCAATTGAGCGCTAATTCCTTTTGTTTTCCGCGTGGAAAATATTGTAAGGTATATGAACGTAGTTTCGATTGCGAGGGCAGGCCGGCTGGCCAATATCAGGTCCGAAATTCAGGTTTCTATTTAAGTTTCTGCTAGTTGAATTTCCAGCTTATGCATCCGAGCAGATAAACGGTGAATTCGTATGTTCAAGTATTCACTGGCTTTACAAGGCCATTGTGGTATACCATATCATGGACCGCAAGAGATGGAGTTTTGGGTATTCAAATGAAGATTACATGAAGATACATTCTGTTAAATAGAGAGAAGAATCCTCGGCTACTACAAAGAGGGCCGCGAACCTCTTGAAATTCGGGGTTCCCAACCTAAACATGCGATTACTTTGCTCACTTCTGTGTATCTTTTACACAGATTACGGACAGCCTTTATGGCCTAGGTTTTCCCTGATCTGGAAACAAAACAAACTGAGTCATTCAACGATTTACAGCCGGACTGAGGAATTTTCAAACTTCTATAACGTTGAGTTCTATGATTTCAGTGTTAAGCATGGCACTGGTACCCATGTATCTTTGGTCCCTCGATAGGATTTTTTCCAAGCTTTTAGTTTGTTAATTTGTCGTTGGTGGCGCAATTCAGTATCTTCAAAAGTTTTGAACATCTTGTTTTGATTTAGTAAGTTTATTTTGTTTTCAAATGTCGGCAAGACCATTTTTTTCCCGAAATTGAGGCTGTTTTCCGGGAGGACGATACGCACGCATGGGCACAGCGCCAATGTCTTCGACTGTTACCCTGTTACAAGGCTAACACTGATCAGGAAATTGTAATTTTGGGCGCTTATTAATCAGGTTCTCCGGCGAAAAGGGTAAATATACCATTGTTTAATAGTTTTTATAAGTAACACTTGGCTTTTTTGTTTCTGTTCTATGGCGGCAAACGTAAAAATTAATGAAAAACCAGCATGTCTTAATTTTAATTAGGCGCTGTCTGTGAATTCCGCTCGCACTGTGTTGTGTTGATACATGCTATGATAAGTTAGCTTTACACCACTTTCATCATTAATAACTGTCTTCTACTCCATACTGAGAGAAGTATCGTTAGGTTGTACGTCTTGTAGTGCCGTTCATTCATCTCAAGGATGAATATTCTGAATATTGGTTGAATTCACTGACTTTTTATTTTTAGTTTGATGCAGCGTCGGCAAACATGTGGAATTGTGTATCTTTCCTAGTTGTCGTCGATTGTTATTGCCAAGTACGAACCAATTTGACTAGTGATCGGCTTCGTTCAGCAATATAACCGGCAAAGTTATTTGAGTGTTTATAAGAGAAGTAAAAGCAACTGCGTGAAGATGAATATAAAGAGCCGTCGAAATGACTCGATGTGCATTGTCTCGACGGTCTGGCTTTCGTTACATCCGACGTTCACCTACGACTGGGCCGCATGATGCAAAACATTTTACGATTTTAACAGACAACAGCTAAGGTAAAATTCAACTGAAGTGGTAGCAAAGATAGAAATCAGATTTGCCACGTAATATCTGCTCAGTTCGAGCGAGTTTTTGCAAACGGAAAACTGCACAAATGATTCGATTCGTTGATGATAAATATAATCGGATATGCTATTACGCAAAGGAAGAGTGTACAATTTCTTTCACAAATAGATTTGTCATCAGGTGGTATCGTGTTAGTTTCAGTGCGTTTTAGCAAGGGGAAAATTGAAATTCCTTCGTTGAGAAACAGACTAAAACAACGCGTAAAAACAGTAATTACATCTTATCGTGGGCTGGTGCGCTACCAACAATTGCCAAACCAGGTGGACAATCTAGTCAAGCATCAATTTATCAGTTTAACCAGAGGTGACGGAAAGTTAGGAGAAACTCGGAGAAGTTCAGTGGTTATAAAGAAAGAAAAACGAGATTTATTGACAACTCAATGAGTTATTCCTTTTGTTTTTATAAAGATGGGTAAATCACCCTAGTTCCTGGTACTGTTTTTTTTGTGTTTTTTTTTTAAATATAGACCTTGATAACGTTACGAAGTTATGAAGGCATTGTATTCCATTATTTTGTCCCAAATCATCGATCAGAGCTACTTTTCAATTCCTTAGGATCAATCGTTTATTACTAACAAAGAAGTTCGCTCCGTACATCCGTTTAACTTGGGCAGGATGTTTACTTAACTTTTCATCACTTTTTATGTATGTTTTACTATTCCGTCTGGGGCGATAGTTTTTAGTACTTCATATATTTCCAGTAATATGCCATATTATAACTTGTACACCTGAGAATATGGGAAGCAGTGATACGCGATCGTTTTTTGTCACCTGAAAGTCAAATTTTCAATTCCCGCAAAAGAACCTTTAAGCTAGCTAGCTACCTCGAAAAATTGATACTGTTAGTTGTATGTTGCAGTGCTTCTCTCTCAGCATACAAGGCCACGGTACTGGCAACGTTGCGTCACCGAAATTTAGGTCGTGCTCGTCCGTATGCCGATCGTTCGTTCGTATGGGCTGGGACTAAATATCCTGCTCATGATAAACCTTATCAGTGAAATGGCTGTAGTGAACAGCTTAGCTTTGAACGTCTAACTTTATTTTAGTGATCAAATTAATTCAATCTTGGTGTGAACTGGTGCGTAAGTACTGTATTGTAATCTAGGCAGGCCAGTAACATAACAATTTACATTGATATTCCTATTTCATTTTAAAATTAATGGTAAGTTGGTGGGAAAAAAAAAAACACGTTCGTGTGATTACAGTGGTCGTAAGAAAGAGTTAAACCACTCTACATTTCTTTATTGGGGCAGTTAGCAAAGATATGACACTATTTTATGCTCTGCTGTTGTAACATATTTGTTGTACCACATTCTTATACTCCCAACCGACGAAACTTACTCAGTGATCTTGAAATGTAAACAAATACATGAAATTCACGGAGACAAGAAGAAAATGCTACCGCAACATAACTCAATTCTTGGTTTTCACCAGTCATGTGATCAAAACTAAAAATCGTAACCATTCCATAAGTAAATTCAAGAATCTAGGATATGATAGATGATTGCTATATAAACAACCTCGCTAAGAATCAGGTTTCTGCTGTTGTTCATTCGCCCGTTATTCGCAGAAGCGTGTCATCCAAATTTATAGAGCTTTGTATGGAGGCGCCATGTTTGTGCCCTTCGGAGGGGCACAAACATGGCGACCGTAAAATAACAAAAACATCCGTCCTTGAGTTTTGCTATTGAAACGAACATTTTTACTCTAGTGCTCCGACACATTGAAATAAATGCTTCTTCTAGTGCAAGCACCGTTTATTTAACAAAAACTAAAGCGATAACTCGTCTTTTGACCTACGCGACAGTCTTTTCTGGCCGCCATTTTCATGTCACGCAACGCAAAAGCTTGGAGTGCTCTGTTACAAAAAGAAGAACTCTGTCGAGCTAAAACATTGCCAAACGTCACGTTCCTACAGGGCCTTTTATCTGATGAAACTAAAACCTCAGAAGGAAGGATAATTTCTAATTTTGGAATATGACTACGTCACATGAAAACCAAGAATAGCTGTGGCTTTTCGCATTTGCTTTGGCTAAACCTCGCTGAAAATAATGAAATATCACACAAAACATTAGTGGTTAGTTTATTTTATTGTGTTTTGCAAAATGTTGTGAAATCTCTTTGTAGAGTATTGAGAAGTAGTTTTGTAAATTAAAAAGGACCAAAATGACGGAATATTTTACCATTTCTAAAGTGACGCTATAACATATCTATCATATGGGTTAACGAAGCCAGTGAGTGAGCAACCAGGATTACGATTTGATTTTGCAACAGCTCACAAGTCGAAGACACCAGAGCTGTTGATATGCGTGACTAATTGTTCTCGGAAAACAGCCTCAATTCCGGGAAACGTCGGTAGCATTTAAAGCAGAATATAGGATAATATGGAAATAGAGTCGTACATCTAATATCTAATCAGATGAGAATTCAACACCAAAACAAACAAAAAACAATTGGTCTTAAACTTTTGTATCGTATGGTGACCGGCAAAAGGTATCTTCTACACTTTTTTTATTTCCGCGCAACGCTAGAGCGACCGATTAATACGTTTTTCTAACCGAGTGGTATTGCAAAGTAACACTCTCCATCCAACATGATTGTTGTTTATCCTTTCAACTGTTGCCTTACTTATAAGCCCAGTGACGGGTTTACAGTTAATTTTAAAATGCACCACAATTCAATAAGATTTGAAAACTACCAAAATAATCTCGTTAATCTGCACGTCTGAATCAAATGGCTATTTGGGTGGACCCAAATGAAATAAATTTGACGTTGATTCAGACGTCGAATTTTATGTGTATCTCGAAAGTGCTGGGTTGGTGATAGGAAATACGTTGAAATAATCTATGTAGTAGATCCAGCGCATGAGAAGTTCGACGTCTGAATGAGAGTCGCACTTTAGCCGTTTTATGCGACTGAGCCGGTCGAATTCAATAGCTGGGCCGACCCAAATCAAATTCGTCGAATTTAATTGATTCAAACGTCGAACTTTTCACGCGCCGAATCAAATCATTTGATTCGGCGCATGAACATCTCGACGTTTGAACTGTGTTTCTTATTTGTGTCGTAGCAGCTGGAATAGTTCCACGTTTACAAATTTATCACTGAGTCCCAGCCGGGTTTATTTAGTTACTCTTTATCAGACCTTTTTAAAACGTGTATTGCATATCTTTTGGGGCGGTCAGAGCAAATAGTTCTCATCCTGACTTGTTTCTTTTAAGGAATTTGAGAAGATGACAGAGTAAAGCATAAGTCCAGCGAACGATCATTGCCATATGGGTATGTATCATTTATTCATTCTGTTTAGCAAATGTAAAAGACCTTTCAGTTTGCATGACATAGAAAAAAACGCATAAGAAAACCAAAATGATGAGCAACGCCTTTTCTTTCCTGCCATCCTTCCTTCCTCCCTCCTTTTTGCCTTCCTTATCAGTTTCTTCTGCTTCAGTCCGTACTTCCCTCCTGCCTGCCTCCTGCTTGCCTCCTTGCCAGCCTGCCAGCCTGTTTTCCTTCCTTTCATCTTACCTTCCCTCCTTTCTCCCTTCTTGTCCACCTGTCTGCTTGCCCGCTTGCCTGCCTTCCTGCCCGCCTACTCTTCTTTACTCCCTTTCATTCTTGGTTAAATTACACGCAAATGGTTTCTGTTTATGTAGCGAGCGGCGAAGACGAAGGGTTCGATTTGATTCAGCCATCGCTCATCCAACAGTTGAGGAAAATTCTAGATGAGTACCCGGATGACGGACAAATTCTAAAGGTAGATCAACTTAATTGTAATGGTTCCTAGTTATCCATTCTCACTGGTTAACGAGACATTGTCTGAAACGATATATAACCATTTGATTTAAGCACAAAGAACAGCATAAGGACTCTTCAGGGAAACAGAAAGTGCACAGTGACCTCTTCCCAGTTTGTTTAAAAATACTGTAATGGTAGTCAGAGGATAACATTATTTGTTAGTGGTTTGACGGTGACTACTTTTTTAGATGTAACTTCAAATACGTTTCGGCTAATACTTAAGCCTTCATCAGTTTAAAGATAAAGCTTTACACGTGATTTGGAAAAAAGAAGGCGGCAGCACGCTGAACGCGCGCGCTGGAAGAAACATTACGTGCAAAGTTTAAAAAACGTTGCGTGGGACTCATGCACGTGTCAAGGATTTGTAAACTTCTGGGATCGCGATGTGGTCGTTCCCAGACTGCGGATCCTTAATGGACAACCAAGCCTCCAGAAAGAGTCGCCCGTGGAAATTCGGTTCGTGGAAAGACAGTAGCTATGTTCGATGACGACTCTATAATTTCCTGTCATGTCCACGAAAAGAAACATCCAATGGACTTTCAAGCAGTTACAGTTGATGGACACAAACCAAATTTCCACGAGCGACTCTTTCTGGAGGCTTGGTTGTCATGGGAACGACCATATCGTGATCCCAGAAGTTTACAAATCCTTGACATGTACATTAGCCCCACGCTACTTTTTTGAAACTTTGCAGTAACGTTTCTTCCAGCGCGCGGGTTCAACGTACTGCCGCCCTCTTTTTTCAAATCACGTGTAAAGGTTTATCTTTTAAACTGATGAAGGCTTAAATATTATCCGAAACGTCTTTGAAGTTACATCTAAAAAGCAAGTCAGCGTCAAAGTACTAGCGCTTCCCATGATTTATGAGATTGATACTTCTGTGCAAACATAAACGGAATTCCTCCGAACAACAACTTGCTACAGAGATGTGGTGGCCTACTGGTGGCATAAACTACACGAAGCAGGCTAATTACAATTAGAAATACCACTCATCCTATTTGAATATCCAGTCTTCTCCTTCCAGGAGCTCATTCAAAATGCTGAGGATGCAGGGGCCACTCATGTCAAGTTCTTGCACGACAAAAACAGCTACGGGAAAGCACAACTTTATGACAAGAAACTCGAAAAGTTTCAGGTAAGAGAGAGGCTAGATAATGCATTAAATTTCCTGGCGTAAGAAGGTGTAAAATGTTTTCATTTGCCTAACAAAAACTAAATTCTTCTGTGAAAGAAAAGTTCTCATACTCGATCGACATGACTTGCGAACATTTGATTTCTGATTAGCAACTAGTACTAGCGCTGGCTCACCTTTAGTTCTATTTTCGTTTTCGTTTGCTTGTTTGTTGGTTTGTTTTTCACTGACAATTTGTGCTGATTCTCAACAGGGCCCGGCACTTTATGCCTACAACAACGCGCTCTTTACTGCAGCGGACTGGAAAGGTATCCGTCTGGTTTGTGACAGCATTAAGGTGGAAGATCCCATGAAAGTGGGCCGGTTTGGTTTAGGGTTCAAGTCTGTGTTTCACATGACAGGTATGCCCAGCAAGTGAACTTCTTACAGTACTGCATCTTAGCACTAAATGAAAAAATGCACGAAATTTAATCAACAAGCCTGCTCTCTGATACCTTTTTCCTGATAAACGTGTTCCGCTCCCTTCTCTGGTTATTTTGTATTTTTTAAAATCAGCCCATCAAATCGTCGTCTTTTACGATATACATAGTTGACAGAAGCTGTAATAGCGTGCTAAAATGCTGTGAAATCAATAAAGTTGAAGTGAGCGTCAAGATTTTCGCTCTGTGAAAGACGACTAAGGATGGATTGAGTTGACAATTTTATGCATGAGTGGAGGTTTTGGGGAGAAGTAATCATTCCTTGAATCATTTGGTTTGTTTGGGACATTTTCTTCTTGCAGATTTACCAAGCTTGCTCAGCGAATACCAAGTTGGCTTCATTGATCCTCATGGCGTCCACTTTTCTGACGAGGACTACAAGCGAACCGGGAAGCGCTGGCGACTCCAAGAGGACTCCGCCGACATTGAAAGAATCCCTGATCAGTTCAATCCCTACAAAGGCATATTTGACTGCAACGATGAGGTATTTTCCCAGGGACGTTACAATGGGACCCTGTTTCGTTTCCCATTGAGGAGTTCACCATCCAAGCTGTCAGAAACACTTTACACTGCTGAAAAGGTTGAAACTTTATTTGAAAGTTTCAAGGCCGATGCTCACTTAATGCTTGTCTTCCTGCAACATCTAGAGTCCATTGAGTTATATGTCAAAGAAGAGAATGAATGCAACCACAGAAGAGTCTTTCAAGTAAAGATTGTCGACGAAAGTCTCCAAACGGTACGAACAAAGAGGGAAGAATTTCGCTCGAAGATTACACCCGGAAAAGTTGCGCCTTGCCCCATTGCAGTGACGTACCCAATCACCATAGAGACAGTAGACTTCGATTTGCCGTCCTCAAACAACACGAAGAAACATTCGTTTCTTGTCACAAACTACTTCTGTGGGGGACAGGTTTCTTCAACGTTCAAGAAGCTCATGACCGACAAAGCTCTCAGTTACCTACCCATGGTTGGCGTCGCTATGGCATTGCCAACAGGTCCAAGATTGCAGACGCCAGACGTCAAGGGCCACGTGTTTTGCTTCCTTCCACTACCAGTTCAAAAAGCGAGCTTGACAGGCTTACCAGTGCATGTGAATGGCTTCTTCGCTTTGAATCAAAACAGGCGTTACATTAAGTCTCCAAATGCTGATCAAGAGGAGCTCGAGAAAGGAGGTCGACAGCTTACTGACAGGTCATTACTATGGAATAAGTGCCTGCTAGAGGAAGCCATTCCTAGAGCGTATGCAACGATGATATTGGAAGCCATAAATGAGAAGGAGGTTTTCGTGCCGAAGGTTGCTATTTACAAGTAGGTATTGAAGCATCTATAATTGCAGCTCTTAGTAGAGGTCTCGCAGTAACCACTTTTGACATGATTTGATAGCTGCGAATAGCTACGAGTAGCGGAACGTATTCTTGCATTCCTTCCATTGTATTGTCCTACCAAATGTATAAGTGGGGGAGGGGGCTGATCCTTCTTCCCATGCCCCCGTCCCGATTCTTTTTAACTTTTTAAGGTGTTTGTCTGCTGATGCTATATCAGTAGCTTATTTGGTGGATATTTGGCACGCTCACTCTTAAAAGTTCGCTTCAAAGTCTATCCATAAACTTACGTTTACGCTGTTATTTATTCTGACTCCACTTTTTTGCTTTGCTCTACGGGGGAATACGCGTAAAAAATCCTCAAAATGTCAGTTTCATTGTTGCTTTTATCTTCTCCAAAATATTAGGTTATGTTTATTAAACTGGGCCAAGTTACGCCATGCGATGTGTTTTGTCCAGTTAGAAGGAGCACATGTTTTTCACTGAGTCATAAGATTTAATGTACTTAAAAGCTTCATTAGTGGAAGTTAGGTTTAATGCGCGTAGTGTAGATCTGTTTGTATGCATCATACTAATTAAAAAAGGATTTAATTGCAGCATTTTACATTTCAGAGCATGGCCAGACATTCACAGCATAAACCAGAAGTGGAAGAGTGTTAAAAAACCTTTCTTTCAATTTCTTCTTGACAAAGACGTTGTGCACACAGACGCAAACGGTGGCAGCTGGGTGAAGGTAAAAGAGGCCATATTCCAGAAACAGTCAGGCGACCATTGGAATGATTTGCTTCTGAGAGTCTTGCTTTCAGTTGGTTTACCAGCTGTTGCTGTTCCACGTCATGTTCATAGTGCTTTGGACAAGTACGCCGTAGGTAAAGTCGAAATAGAACCTCGTCTGATCAGACATGTCTTACGAGAAGTGCCTTCTTCTTATGTGAATCTTGAAAGACAAGAAAAGCTGCTACTTCTTCAATGTTCCCTCACTGATCGCCATTTTTCAGACCTCGAGGGTTTACAGCTGTTGCCTCTCTCTAATGGTCAATTTGCCAAATTTGAAGCTCGGGCCACCACGGTATACATCGCCTCCTCAGAGCATCCTCAAGAGCTTTTTGCTGCCCTAGATGATCGATTTCTGGATAAAAGTGTCCACGAAGACATCGTTGGCATCCTTAAAGAAGCCGTTTCTCAAGGTACTCTCTTGACGTAAAATTCATAAGTATGATCAATGTGGCATATAGCCGGCAATAACACATTGTTTGCTTTTGAGAAAGGCCGGATAGATATATCTGTTCAGCAAATAGAATTGGAAAAATAGGTTCTTTTTTCACTGGTCAAAGTAAAGAAAAACTTTTTATTATAGTTAAGTCTGGGTCGACAAGTTTTGCTTCCCACTCGTTAATTTATCGGCCCATTCACAGCCAATATTTCAACAAAAAAGGTGCTTCCACCATTGCCTATCTCATTATAGCATCGTCTCTCACACTCGTAGTTTTCGGTAAACGCCAGGAGGGTTTTTGTGCGTTTCTGTCGGCGAAGAATTCAAAACGCAACAAATACCCCGCGAAAGCGATACACGGTACTGGTTTTCATTTTTAGGTCTATTTGACAGGATCTTCTCCATAGAATGACCGTTTGGCGTTGGGAACATCTAACCTGGGTGTACCAATAGCAAAAACGCTCTGTCATTTGAGAAATTTTGAATACCGTTTGTGAAAGATTAAGATGGCGAAATTACTCGCGATGTTAATCGCGCCTCTCCAGCTCCGCAACGATGCTATTTAAGGCGAGGGTAATCTTAGACAATTAAGAAACGCAGTTAATGAAAAGGTAAACGGCCAAACGTTCCTTTCTTTGTTTTGAAGATGTTATCTGATACACAGTTCACTCGCAAGACCAACGCTTTTCCGAGGACAGATTTACAATATCTCCTCTGTTTCATCATTTCAGGGAAAACGCAATTACAACTGCTTAGTAGAAATCACGTGCCTTCCCTGCTTTGGGAGTCACTGCCCTTCGGTTGGAACATTGTTCACTCGGTATCGTGGTTCCCAGGGGACAAGAACCATAACCACCCTCCGAAACACTGGATTCAGATTGTTTGGCGATACCTGGGAAAACACTTCACCACTTCAAAAGCTCTTCAGAGTCTTGAAGGCCTACCGCTGATTCCGCTTAACATGTCTCAGATACCTGTAATCTTGACGCAGCTCTCTCACTCTTCCAAAGTGGTAGTCAAACGCCTTAACTGGGAGTACATTGATGAGCCTTTGTCAGAGGTACTGAAGAAGATTGGTGTCCTTGTCATTGACGACTGCCCAGGGTTCATAAGTCAGCATCCCGCGGTCTTGGGGACCTATCTAAACCCACCATCCACCAAAGGCGTTTTGAAGGCAATGGTAGTTTGTTCCTCCACCATGGAAACGTTTCTTAAAAACATTTGGGAGATGTCTACCAAAGAGAAGCAGATTTTGAGGTGCTTCCTGGCAAATGTGCGTCCGGGGAACGTAGGAAATAAGGAACACAATCTTTTGCGCTCACTTCCACTCTTTCAGACTCACTTCAAGACGTTTGTTTCCAAGAAGGAAGGTCTGTGTGCAGCTCCCCGTGACTCTCTTCCGATTCAACCACTACGGCATCTCATTGACATTTCAGATGATGCTTCCGAGACCTTGGCTCGTTTATTGGAGATCAGGATTCTGAAACCGACCGAACTGCTTTGCGAAGTTGTTTTTCCCGACATCCAGCAAGGCAAGTACACTGAAGCAGACGTTGACATACTGATGTCCCATGTGTTCAGACATTTCGCACATGTCATTCATACGGATGCGAACTTCAAGTGTCATTTGCAAGTGATGTCATTTGTGCCAAAGAAAACAGTCCGAGTGCGGGCATTGGAGGTCTTTGACCCCAGGAGCGAAAACCTGCAAAGACTGTTTTCCCACGAAGATGTTTTTCCAGTTGGTGAGCTCTACAACGACCCGGCTGTTCTGTCTATTCTGGAAGCACTTGGAATGAAAAAAGACAACAAGATCACTGCAAAAGACCTTTATCAAAGTGCTAAAGAAGTAAGTATGCTCTCTCCAGTTCCATCTGCTGAGCAGAAGTCTTCTGCTATTTTGCAATATCTCAGCAGCCATCCCCAAAAACTCCAGGAACCAGCTGCAGTTAATGGACAAAAATTGGGTTCGCTACTGAAGAATATCGCTTGGGTGTCTCGATTGCAGCAGAGGCCCTGGAAGTTTCCTTCTACGCTTTCATGGTGTGAAACCGACAAAGAAGAAGAAAGACACTTTTTCAAGCCAACAGAAATCAAAAGCCAGCAATTGGTCAATCTTATTGGATCAGTAAGACCGGTTGTCAAGTTTGAGCCTTCGAATGAAATATGCAAATATTTTGGCTGGAAGAGCAAAGCCGATATCGACGATGTCGTACAGCATTTGCAAAATTTGGTTACATGTTACACCAAAGACGAGAAGCCGTATTACATGGTCTTAGTAGACGAAATCTACTCCTTTCTCAGCCTTGAAGACCACGAGGCTCTAACTATGGTATTCGATTTGACAGAGATCTCCGAATGGGTTTGGAATGGTAATGGCTTCTCTTCACCTTGCAAAGTGCTACCCAGTGAAACAAGAGTTGATCTCACACCATACATACTTCCTCTTCCCTCAGAAATGACAAAGTTCAAGGATTTGTTTCACCGTTTTGGTATGAGATACCAAAGTGACCCTGTCCTTCTGCTCGAAGTCCTCGACATGATAAAAATGAAGCACGACAACAGAAATTTTCAGTGCAGGTCTTCAGAGGTAAAACGAGATCTCAAATTATCTGTAGAAATCCTGAATGAGTTGGCAACCGAGCAGTTACGCCCTGAGTCGGAGACAAGGATTCTTTTTCCCATTCACGTGGAAGACGACACCTATGTCCAACTTGAACCAGCTACACGCTGCATGTACTGCGAACATGAAGAATGGCTGACGAGAGACGGTGACGATGAAGACATGGAATATTTCTATTTACACCCTAATATCTCCAGTGCCACTGCAGAGCGTCTAGGAGTCCCGTCCCTCACAAATCGAATGTTGGACCCCGATGACTTGTTCATTGGAGAAGAGTTTGGCCAGCAGGAAAGGCTTACCACTCGTCTCAATCGACTTCTTGGGGACTACACCGATGGATTTGCAGTACCAAAAGAGCTCATTCAAAACGCAGACGATGCTGGTGCCACTGAGGTGAGATTCCTGTATGACGAAAGAAGCAATGAGAACGCCATGACATGTCTGATCGATGAAGGAATGAAAGGCTGCCAAGGACCCGCTCTTTGGGTCTACAATGACGCAACTTTTAAAGATGAAGACTTTGTCAACATTACAAGACTAAATGAAGCAACCAAAGCAGAGGACACTGAGAAGATTGGGAGATTTGGACTTGGCTTCAATGCAGTTTACAACCTGACAGACGTGCCTATGTTTGTAAGCAAAAACTATCTTGCGATCTTTGATCCTCATACGTCATATCTCGGAAAGGGCATCAAGAACAAAAGGAGACCAGGAATGAAGATCGATCTGAACAAAGACGTCAGGAAACTTCGGAAATTTAAAAACCAGTTTCAACCGTTCAATGATATCTTCGGCTGCGACTTACATCTGGAGAAAGAGGACAACTCATTTGATGGTACGCTTTTTAGATTTCCCCTGAGAACAAGAGAGCAAGCCATTACAAGTGAGATCAAGCAACTGTGTTATGACAATCAACAAATGCGTGAATTACTCCAGATGTTTATCCATGGAGCTAAGCACTTGCTTCTCTTCACCCAGAATGTTATGCGAGTAGGAATTTACCACTTGCCAAACTTGGAGAACCAGGATACGCACCCAGCACTTATGTTTGAGGTTATAAAGTCAGCACCACCAGAAAGAATGCTCCGGGAGTTATCGTTTTCATTTACAGTTCCTCCCAGTGCATTGAATTTTAGTCAAGATGAGTTACTCTTCCTCAAACAGTGCAATTTTCTACAAGCCGCCTCTAAAGTAAAAAAGTGGTCACAAGATCGCAAAATTGACCCAACAAAGTTTCCAGTGTCTTCCATGATAATTGACGTCAATTGCAGTCTCACGAGAGGTGGAGTGGATTTCTTCAACGTGAACGAGCCTCAAGGGACCGTAAATTGGCTGGTTGTTTCCTCAATGGGTACCGGGAAGGCACTGAAATTTGCTAAGAAAGACCCTACTCTCCTTCCAGCAGCGGGAGTTGCAGTTCAGATAGAGCCTAAGGAGGAAAATACTTTCTTTCCCTTGCCCGTTGTTAAGCGGGTCGCTGAACGAAATGTCAGTGGCAATATTTTCTGCTATCTCCCCCTCCCAATTCATAGTGGTTTGTCTGTGCACATAAATGGTGCATTTGCAGTGGCGTCTAACCGACGCAGTCTACAGGAAAGAGTAGAAGACGACAAAATGTGGTTTGGAGTGGACTGGAATTGCGTGCTCATGCAAGATTCCGTGGTTTCTGCCTTCCTTGATCTTCTAGAGGATGTAAAGTCAGTTGCTCCTGATGACGGCTCGTACATGTTCCACTCATTATGGCCAAAAGCATGTCAAGTGCAACACAACTGCTGGCCACTTTTGACATCCTTTTATACCAAGCTCGCCGGTGGTGGCTATTCTTTATTTTCAGATGGAAAGAACTGGGTGGATATCACACAAGTAGTTTTCATAGATCCTCAGTTTCGGAACGAGCAGAGAATTGGAGAAGCTGCGAACAAAGTTCTCAAACTGTGTGGCAGACGCAAAGGGCTGGTTATCGATTTGCCATCCGATGTATTACATTCTTTCGAAGTTTGTGGTCTAGAGGAAGAAATAAATGAGAGACGCTATAGCAAGATTGAATTCTTTCGTGAAATTTTCTTTCCGAATATTGCCGCCCTTCCATCAAACTTGAGGGATGTGTTGACTTTACATGCTTTGGATGTCAACAGGGCGGAATTCCGCAAGTTAATGAAGCAACACGCTTGCATTCCAGCATCACCAGCCGGTGAAAATCTAAAGTTGCCCAGCCAACTTGTGCACCCTAACAAAGAGGCAGCGTCGCTGTTCAATCCTGAAGATGGCAGATTCCCTTTTGGTAATGAAGAATCGTACCTTGACGGTCAAAGGCTGGCCATTCTTGAGCAACTGGGAATGACCTCCAACGATCTATCATGGTTTGAGGTAGCCGAAAGAGCAGAGAGTATTCATATTCTAAATGCGTTTGACAGTAGCGCAGCGTTGGAACGTGTACAATCATTGCTCAGTTTTATGGAGAAGAAGACAAAAGCTGAACCGTCCCCCGGAACTAACTTTTGTGAGCGCATTTTAAAAGCTAACTTTATTCCAGTTCTCAAGAAGCCATCAAATTTTCCGCTACCCTGGAAAGGAGATGAATTTGAAGATAATTCGTTAATTACACCCGAAGAAGCTTACCCAACGGAGATCAAATACCTTGTATGTTGCACTGAACCTCTGACGGGTATTTTCATTTCAAAACCCTTGAGGAGGCTATTGCATTTAGAAAAGAAGACTGTTACCCTTAAGCACGTGATGCAGCAACTTGTCAACGCTTTCTCCGCGAGAGTCGACTGCCTGAGCAGTGCACAATACAAAGAATTAGACCAAGTCTGCATTGAGGCATATGCAAGTTTACAGAGATGTCTTCATGGCCATGGCTCCAGCATCTTAGAACTACTCCGCGGAAAGAGTTTCATTCTTGTTGGAAGGAGGTTTCTTTCTGCTCGGCAAGTGGCACTAACGCTGACTGCTGATTGCTCGCCTTATCTTCTCAAACTACCTCAGAGGTTGACGGAGGCTTTTTCTTCACTGATGAGGGCAGCAGGTGTTAAGGAGGCATTTGATGTGCAGGATTTCATTTCAAGCTTAAATGAAGTGAAGAAAACTTTTGGAGAGCATGCACTAGACGAGAAAACCCTTAAAGTTGCAACGAACCTGACAAGATTGTTGGGTGAAGCAGTGAAGTCTAATGTTCCTTCCCAGACAGAGGGGAACTGGGCAACTGTTCATCTGCCCGACTCTAAAGGAGTGATGCGACCAGTGAGCGAACTTTGCATTCGAAATTGTTCCTGGTTACCGGATGAGGAAGGCATTCATTATGTCAATGATGGAATCCCTTGGCCAACGAGCACTCACTTAGGTGTAAAAACAAGACGAGAAGAAGCTCTTAGACGGCATGTAGTTGGAATTGCCTTTGGACAGCGGGAGAAGCTCACGAATCGTTTAAAGCGCATTCTAACAGGCTACCCTTGTGAGAAAGAGATTTTGAAAGAGCTTCTCCAAAATGCTGATGATGCACAGGCAACCGAGATTTGTTTTATCAAGGATCCTAGGGATCATCCCAATGAAAAAGTGTTCGAGGACAGTTGGAAACCATTGCAGGGTCCTGCGCTGTGTGTTTACAACAACAAGCCATTCACAAATGCAGACATCGAGGGGATACGTAACCTTGGTGAGGGGAGCAAGGGCGAAGACCCAAACAAGACTGGCCAGTACGGTGTCGGTTTCAATGCTGTTTATCACTTGACAGATGTGCCGTCGTTCATGACCAAAGGAGAAGAGATTGGAGATGTTTTGTGTGTATTTGATCCTCACTGTAAGTACGTTCCTGAGGCGACAGTTGAAGAGCCCGGTGTAATGTTGCAAGATATCCCAGCACTGCGGAAGACATTTCCTGATGTATTTGCCTGCTATCTGGAGAATCATTTTCCAATTGATAATGGCACCATGTTCAGATTTCCCCTACGTACATCGCAAATGGCTATGGTGTCGAAAATCTCTTCCAGTCCCGTTACACTAACAATGCTAAACACGATGATGGAAGACCTCAAAAAGGAATTGTTTGAAGTCCTACTCTTCGTGAACAATGTCAAAAAGATTACCCTCTGTGAAGTTAACAGACAAAGTGGAGAACTAATCAATGTTTATACGGTCAAGACAACAATGTCCAAGGAAGACGAGGCTAAACGACAAGCGTTTGCTGATTACATCAGACAGATCGGGGAAAAGACGAAAGAGAGAGAGGATTATCTTACTACTCAAATTCCAGTAGCCAAGGTGTCATATGTTTTAGACATGGAAGACAACTTAGGAAACAAAGAAAAGTGGTTGATCGTGCAGCAGATTGGTTTTAATAAGAAAGTGAAAGAGAGTATCACCAAGGCCTTTAAAAGACACGAACTGGGGATGCTTCCTCGCGGTGGCGTTGCTTGCCTTTTAGAGAAGACGTCACGTAATCCTAATGAAACGCGAAAGAAAGCTTTCTGCTTCCTCCCACTCCCTTTTGAAACCGATCTTCCGGTGCACATCAATGGCCACTTCGCACTGGACCACGAGGCAAGGCGAAATTTGTGGAGAGATGAAGCTGGAGGATATCGAACTGACTGGAACAGTGCTCTGCTGGCAGATGTGGTGGTGTCGTGTTATCTCACACTTTTAGCTGAGATGCGGACGTTTCTTCATTTACCCATTGCCTCCCCTTCCATTGTGGCGTGTACAGAGGATGAGATGTTAAGAAGAATCAGTGACTACGAAAGATTCTTTCCACTTGAACCACCTGCAGACCCATATTGGAGGACGTTGGTTTATTCCCTTTATCAAGAACTAGACAACATTGGTTTAAAGATTCTTCCAGTGGTCAGAAGCAGACCAACGGATGCGACTCGTAAAGTGTTTAACAGCGCTACCATGGTTGAGGTGTCTTGGTTGCCGCCGAATGGAAATGGAAGAAACCAGGCTTTTTTTAACAACCTGGAAAGAAAAGGACCCTTTACCAGTTCAACACAGAGGGACGTGGATGAGAAACAAATGAAGTTAAGAAAAAGGTTTGAAGAGATATTAATCAAAAGTGGCTTTAACTTAGTGGCCTGTACCATGCAACTGTGTGAAGCGTTTCAGCGATCTGGAGTTCCTGTATGCACCATTTCTCCCGCTTCTGTAATCGAATTCTACAAATCTACTACTTCTCAGGCACCTCTGTGCACGATTGGACCAATTCCTTGTAGCATAGACGAGACCCCATTCAAGGATGCTCTTGGCGCCATTCTTGTATTGTTATACTGCAAAGGACTACAAGGCTTTGCTGACCAGCTTCCAGGTCTTCCACTGCTCTTGACACAAGACAATTGCCTTCAGTTGTTCTCAAACAGACAGCCTAAATTCCTCTCCAGATTTCAAGATATTCTACCAGGCTCCCCACAGCTTTTTATCCATGAAGACGTTTATCGTGAGTTATTCATGGATTCTGCATTTCAGCAACCAACTGTTTTGAGACCCCTTGATGCACAAGGATTCGTTAGGAATCTGCCTCAAACCATACCACAATTGTTCTACGGAAACTCAGATTTAGTTGAGTGGTCTCCACAGCAGAAACCAATTCCGAATCAACGATGGATATCCAGGGTTTGGACCTTTCTCAGCGAGCTTACCAAAGACACTCTCAATGATTCAAAAGCGACAGAGGAGTCCAAGACAGTCAAGGTAAAAGGTGCACTTGGTTCCCTTGCCAACTGGAGTATTTTACCTGCTACTGAGGTGAAAACAGTAAGAGAAAAGACTTGGCCGCCTTTATTTCTTTCAACCAGGGCGGTGCAACCTGTCGTACACTATCTTGTTCCTTTGTGTCAAGCGTCATGTGTCGTCGATTACGCCAGTTCAGGTGATGCAAATCAAACTCTTGTGGACGTGTTGCGAAAACTTGGGCTGCCTGAACTAAATTGCGTCCCACTAGTCAGCGCACCGTGTAACGCAGTTTTTCTGATTCGTTTACTGGTTTCATCCCTGCGTATCCCAAAATCACTACTGACGTCGCTTGCCCAAAAGATTGAAATGGACCCACAGTCACCGGGAAGATTGGAGGCGGCAGACTGTCGAGTGATCTTGGAGTACTTCAGCAGGAATGTGAGATCCCTTCAACCTGCTGACAAGAGCAGGTTGAAAAAACTTCCCTTTTACCTGGCAACACGCGGAGGCTTTATACACCTTGATCAGCATAATAAGGTTTGCGTCCTGCCTATTGGGATACCCAGAGCAGAAATTGATGTGTTGGAACACGCTTTAGGTACAGTTTTCCTGGAGTCCTGGTCAAGTCTATCAAGTTTGTTCAGTTTCCTAGATCTCGAATGTATATCCACTGTTGATGTATATTGCAGCAACATCTTGCCGAATTTGAAGGTGTTCAGTGCTAATGCTAGGAAGGTACATCTGGAGTACACCCGTAAGGGCATTCTGTCAAATATTACAACAACGGACGATGAAAAGAGAAGGCTGCTTGACTGCTTGAGAAAAGCTCCAGTTATTCCTTCAGCAGACGGTACCCTGAAAACTGCATCTTCGTTTTACGATCCACATGAGGACGTGTTTCGGGCCATGCTTCCACCAACAAACTTTCCACCCGAACCATTTACTTCACTGGAGTGGTTAACATTCCTTCGAACAATTGGTCTGGTTCATGAAGTTTCCCAGGATCTCTTCAAGGGATTCGCTAGAAAAGTTGCTCATGAAGCAGCCACGGAGCCAACTGCAGACACAAGAGAGAAATCGCAAGTGCTGGTAAAACATCTCATAAAACGACCCAATGTGGTGGCAGAAGGACTATTACCAGCTATCTGTGACATTCCTTTTGTGGCCGGGGCCCCAGTTAGAAAAGCACTCCGAGATTTGTGTCAACCATATCAGGCGAAGAAAGATGGTTCCTTTTTTGCATTTAAAGGAACTGTTCCTGTCGATTCTGCGGAAGTTGTATGGACGAGAGCGCATTTACTTCCAAAGTGGGCGGACCCTACCTGTCAAAGACATCAGCTCGGTTGCCCGTCGCGAAGCAGCACTAACCAGTACTGTAACGATTTCATCGCCCAGCTTCAGATTATGAAGACACCATCTGTGGATATTGTTGTTGACCATTGCAAAACCATCTGCACCAGTCTTGGAAATAAAAGCGAAAGAGAAAGCTCTTCACATCAGCAGAACGTTACGAAACTAGAAGTCATGGAACGCATTTACGCTTTTTTGCAAGCAAATGCGACTACAAACAATGGAGCAAAGTTACTGGACCTCTCGAATACACCGTGCATTTTGGTCGAACAGGGAAAGAGATTCATTTTTCCAACACAAGCAGTCCTCGAGCTGTATGAGCACCTTGAAATTAAGCCTTATTTGTACGGCGTCCCTAGAGAATTTGGAAAGTTTCATCGTTTGTTTCAAAGCATTGGCTGTGCAAAGAGTGTTACGATTTCCCACTACGCAATGGTGTTGGAAAGGTTGAGCGATAAATGCAAGAATGTCACGCTGCACCCCAACGAAGTTACAATATGCGTCAGAGCGGTGCAAGGACTCTTTGAAAAGCTTGAGGAAAACACAAATGAGACCGAAAAGCTTTCTCGCCTGTACCTTCCAGGGATTTCCCCAAGAGGAAGCTCACCAGATGAAGGCCTGAGTTTAACGCCTGTGACCCTGCATGCATCTTCAAATTTGATTTTTAATGATGAACCTCCTGCCATCCTCAGTCGCCTGCAAAAGTTCAACCACCATTTCCTAGACTTAAAAGTTATGCAAGTGGTGTGTAGGTCCGCTATGACCAACTTCAAAGAACTAGTTATGAAGCTGCCGAGTGCATTACAACCAAGAATGCTCTCTTCAGTGGTCAATGAAAGACTTCGAGATGCACATTGTGTCGTAAACTATGAAGCAGTGGAGTCTTTACAGCAACGGGTGTCGTCGCCACAGTTCTTTTCTGGAATAGTTAGACTGATTCGAGACGAGAACTGCCAAAACGGAGATTTTGACGAAAGGGTGTTTCAAAGTATCAAGTTTGAACTCCAGAGCATTGAGATCTGCGCTGTGGGTAACCTGAAAACCACTCTTTTTTGTGACGAAGATGCCATTCCGGAAAGTGAAGCTGAAGTTCCCTCCTTCGTAGAAAAGAGTAAAACGCCTGGTGGAGCGAGGTACAAGGTGTATATTAATGTTTCCACAGCGATGGGAGAGAACGCCAATGCAGTAACATCCTTACTTTCCTGTGTGATTGTAGAGCTGTATGGACAGCTTCTTGGAAAGAGAGCAGGGTTAGTCTTTCAGATGTTGAACTGTCCTCTAGATGCGATATGGCCTCTTTTAGATTCTTTGAAAGTTCGCCAAGATGATTCCTACTGTGTAACGAAAATTCACATTTTCCCCACGTTAGGCACCTTTATTCCTTTAGAGGATCACCATCTGCTGAATGATGCATTCGAAGAATTTGAACCCGGTGAGTACGTGGGATATGAGCTCGAGGATCCGACATTAGAACTCAAGGAGGGAGTTGCGACCTACATTTACGCCAGAATTGTGGAGGAGGTGACAGATCAAAGACATCCTCTAGTGGCGAAGAAGTACATGGTTAACATTGGAGATAACCAAGTGATAGAAGTCGATGCCGCCGATTTGTACAAGTTCCACAGGTTAGACGCTCCAGCGTCCTCAGCAGTTGTCGTCTCTGCTCATCAGCGTCAGAACTTTGCAACTCACCCAGTCGGACATCCCAGAAGCAGGGATAAACAAGCCGTATTTGACGAGGTTTCAGACCTTCTGGAAGACGCATGGAAAATGCCAGAAGAGAAAAAGCGGAAAGTCATCAAACGGCTCTTTCTTCGATGGCATCCTGATAAAAACGTTGGCGATGAGGAATTCTGCACCGAGGTTTTCAAACATGTTCAAAATGAGATTTCGCGCTTGGAAAGGGGTGAACCAAGAGGTAGTCAGCAGGCGACTAATGCGGATGCAACTGGAAGTCACAGTGGTTCGTATAATGCTCATTTCACCACATGGGGGAACCGTGCAAGGCAGCATCACTCACAGAGAGAAGGATACAGAAGAAGACAGCATTTTCATCGAGGCTTCACAGGGAGACCAAATCCACAACCGGGGGAAGCCAAGCGTTGGTTCAAACAGGCAAAAGCTGATGTTGCTGCAGTAGAGAACGACATCTTTTGCAGCAAGCCTTCCTATGAATGGGCTTGTTTCAAGTGCCACCAGGTATGGCCTGAATATATTTCATTTGCAGGCTCTATTTCATTGCAGTAAGATGAGTTGCACTTCACGGGTTGCGTTGATAAAGTTTATGCGTTGCTCTCTGTTATATTTTAATCTCGTATAAGTTGGCATAATCTCGTGTGTATGTTGTTATTCCCTTAGAATTTGCTATTGTAATAATCTACGTTGTAATAGATATTTCACAATTATTCCGTGAGCGCGCGTTGGATATGACTTGGCTATAACCAATCTCATATCCAACAAGTGAGAATGGAATAATTATCTTATTAGATTTTATTAAACGTTTCGTGAACGTTTCGAAATCATAGCTGAATTTTAGGTGAAAACTTTCGCTTCCTGCGACAAATTTCCAGCATGATAACACTTGCGCGCGCGATCATTTCCATATAATGTCAAACTGCGGTATATGAGCTGATAACCGTGATTTAGTGAACCAATCAGGACACAAAAAACGCAATATCCGAGGCTGAAAATTTAATAAGGTCAATTAGGCAGTCTCCCTTGAGATAACTAAGCTTATAGCTCACGATATACTTTTTTTTAAATAACAAAGATAATTTTTCTTTTCGTTCAGGCAGCTGAGAAGGCCCTGAAAGCCGCCAAGTACACCATTGACGTAGACAAATCAAACGTCCACGACTTGAATTTGATTTGCTGTGGTTTGGATGACTCTGTACTTCTTCGCCTAGCTAGCCAGCTAGAGGGCCTTGTGGGGAGGTCCACACGCATGCGATATCCAGACAATTTGTGTTTTCCAAGGATTCCAAACGAGGTGTACGATGCCCAGATGGCCGAAGAAGCCTTGCGTCTGGCAAAGGAGATTGTCGAGCGAGTAAAAAGCAGGATACCTTGAGGTTTGTTTCCGTTACAAAAATGAGTTAACCCTTTCCTCTGGAAACAGTTTTGTGGAATTGCTAGGAATTGCCCTTATCATGTTCAACCTAAAGGCATCTTTTGTACTTCCTCAATTTTATGAGGCATCGACTTTACCTCGTTCAAAGGTGAAACACTGGTTTCGAGAAGCCTTTACACATTGAATCATGTAACAGTTGTCGTATTCGGTATAGTTTTCGTGATACCGTGTGTCTTGTGTGTCATGTTTAATGTGAGTTTTATTGATTTCTTTCTTTTTTTTTCTTGTTTGTCTACTTCAAAGTGTTTTTGTTTATTTACAAAAGAAATTCAGATTTTCTGTGATGTTACCTTATCTAATCGCAAAAAGTAGTTTCCAATTCAAGAGGAACCCCTCACTAACATGGCAGAAAAAAGTCGAATGGATCAGCTGGTCAGTCACGCGATAAAACAGGCTATACTGGGCTGCAATCAACGCCATGGGACAAGAAAAATTTAAGTTCTTTCTTTGTTTTGTCCCAGTGCGTTGCTTACGGCCTAGTATGGCACTTTTGTATCACGTGACTGACCAGCTGCAAAGGACCCATTGGGCAGTCTTCTGTACAACTGGAAAATAAGCAAGTAGCCAAAACATCTGTCTCGCTGAATGAAGTAACAATTGGTTTCATTTCTCTATGAAAGTTTAGCAATCCTTTCATTTAACGTGCCGTGATGTTTTTGCTTTTCAGGTGCAGCTACTGAATTTTCCTAGACATTAGCAAACGATGGCAACTCTGGCGTTCCTGCGGCGAAAGTAGCCGTCATTCCTGATCTTTTTTCTTGCTTTGTCTTGCTAGACACCTGTAAATAATCATTTTAAAAGTCAACATATCCACCATTTTGAATAACATATACGACAACAATTTTTTGATAGTGCCGAAATAAGCTAGTAGCACGAGAAAACCGCGAAGTAGCGGGATTGAAACAGTTGGGATGAAGCTAACTTAACTCGTATAGTGCCGAGCGTCTGAATCTGCATAGATTCTCATAGGATGTTCTGAACAATCTTGTTAAAGGGAGAAAAGGCATATTCTATAGCGATTTCAAGCTGGAGCTAAGAATGACTTAGTCACAATTTTGCCCTTCAAAAAAGGTTTCAAAGTTGATACTAACAAGTAGTTTATATGTACCTGTAGTATTGAAAGATAGGTCATGTTCGTTTTGGGAAATTTGAACCACTAAGTTGTTTTATCGTTTGTCCTAGTTAAGGCATGCTGGTCTTTATCACTTGATAGGGTCGATTTGTTAGGCCTCATTGTATGTTGCATGATAACAGGATGTTCTAAAACCAGATCAATCCGATTCAAATTATACTGCGATGAGCTAGTGACGAAACGAATTTTCGTAGTTTATCTTGATTAAGAGACATTTCAAGCAGCTATTAACAGCCGCGCTTTTTAAAATTTTTTTTTTTGACTTATGGAGTTAACCTTCGAAAACAGAATACGTCTTAGTAAAAGAGAAATTTTTATTCAAGTAAATTGCTGTAGTTCTGTGAAACCTCTCCAGTTTAGCGCTGAAGTAAGCAGAAAACTAAAGTAGAACTTTAAGATCACTTTAATATGAAGCTAAGTACCTTTTCTTTTGAGGCGTTTCTAGTACCTTTTTACAGCAAACAGTATTAATGTTACATTCATAATTATCCTGACTACAAAAGGGAATTTAGTGTTGGAGATAGGGCAACTTCTCTATGCATACAGTGCAACGGTAGCTTGTTAAACACTATTATTATTGTAGGTTAAACGTTTTAATAGCTGGTCAAGTTCCTTCGTTTCGTTTTTACTCAGATTTAAAGTTTGAGCAAAACCCACATCAAAACTAAATCAGAGCATTTATTTTGATACAGGCTACCTACCATAGGTTCCTTTAGTGGTGTTTCTACGAGCTTTCTTTAACTCGTTCCTCAGCCAATCAACGTCCACTTTTGAATGGAAGTGATGAGCTTCAGCGTAACCTACAGTCTTCAGCTATCTGTAACACGCCTTGAAATCAGGAGTCACGAATTTGCAGTTTGATGAATGGTGCGAGTATGAAGGCTCGGTTTTCAATACCGGTAGTCCCACATTATCTTTAAATTCTCAGCTATCTGTAAAGAGACAAGCGTCTTGTTACCGCAGTAGACGGTTTTGATCGTGAGCCACCGATTTCTGAAAGTGAGCTGTACTACCTGTGATTAATAAAGTTGTTCTTTAGTCTGGATACGTCTCCCTTTGCACTGAATGATTAAGGCTTCATGAAAGTGCAGGACCCGCCGAAAGGCCCATGATAGCCATCTGTGCTCAACGGACTACAGATAGTGAACATAGAGTACTGCGTTCTTAATATACATTGTACCTGGAGCTTGGGAAGTACCCTCCTTACCAGTCACTGTTTTTGGTTCGATTCAGTGTTTGCGGGGTGGGATGGGTGGGGGGTGGAGATGGGATTGCATAACTTTTGTATGCTGCTGTCCGTACAAACGAAAAGAAAAAACATCAACACCCTTTGTCAGTCCTCCAAAATGTAATGAAGATTTGAAAAACAATAAGGTCAGGAAATTTTGAGCTGAGTTAGTAGGAATGCAGTAAAACAAAACAATGATGAGCGCTTGAGTGTGGGGTTGGGTTTCGTCTGCTTTTTGTTTCGTTAGCGAGCTTTGAAAACAGATTGAAACATTCAAAACATATCATGCATGGAGTAATGAAAATATGAGGAGAACACAGTAACCTTATCCATACACAACTCATAGTTCCTCGGTTCGCTCCGACGAAGGGCTAGTGTAACCTCTATCCCAGGTTGTCTCTTCCTCCTATTTGAATCCCATTTACGCTAGCCAAGTTTACATCATCAACTCAATTGATCTAACCAAATTCTCCATACTTCACAGTTTACTGGAAAAAGGATTTTTAAGTATTAAAGCTAAGTATGACTGGTCAAAAATGTTTGCCTTTGTTTTCCCCTTTGAATGCGTAATTTCCGAGAACCGATCCACCTCACCAATTGTTCCTGAAACGTTTTTCTAGGACAAGGCAAAATGATTTAGTAAACTCGCAGAATCAAAAAAAAAAAAAAAAAAAAGGATAAAAAATGTAAGACTTCTCATTCTGAACTAGATCACTAACTGCTAAAAAGGTATCACCAAAGTTGTATCATAAGTGGGCTGTTATATCGTAATGTCCTTTGTTCTGAGTTCTCTCCCTAAAACAAACACTCATCAGCCGCGAACCACCAAAGTAAAAACTTAATCTTTGACGGACTTTTCTAAGCTTTATTTTTATTCTTATTTACGACTGGCCGTGTATAAGGCTTTGAGCGTGTGGGGAAATTGGCCGTTTTATGACTTTTTATACCTTTTGAAAATAAGTTGTAAATTTTAGCTAAAACGCCAAAACGACTATCTGCACCTTTCTTCGTTGATTCGTATGCTTCTTTAATATGGCATTTGTATCAGAAACGTTCCACAGGGTGTTACGCCTTCAAAACCCAAAAGTGGGTGGTAACTACAATTATCTTTAATTAAAATTAACACGGTAAATTACCCTTACTATTCTCGGCCATTGGTAGGTACCAATCAAAAGGCTTGGCGCTCTGTGGGCCACTTCCGCTCCAACATGTATCATAGACCTAGAAGTAAGTTATTTAACCAGTGCGGGTTTCTCTGACGTGACCTAGATGAAATACGACACCGAATGTGTGATGTGGCTGGATATTCCAAGAAAGTTCAATTGACATCCGCTGTTTGTTCAGTTAGCAATTCCGAGAAAGCGAAACGTGAGCCCTTTTAATTCAAAAAAACAACTGCAGGCGAGTCAGTTAGATTCGAGGAAAGATCTCTTGCGGACGACGTTTTTGGTAAATTTTTCAGTTTGCCCTGATTCTAGAGTGGTTTTGTTTGTTGGCCTCTTTTAACTTCAGTCGCTAGACATTTTTACTTGGGAAGGTAGAACAGAGCTTCGAACAGATATTTTGGTAGTAAAATTGAAAGAGGAATTTACGGTAATCATGTCTTAAAAACGGATCGGAAAGTCCAGGGTCATTTTCTCGCAGCGGTAATGGATTCAAAAAGTTAGAATTCTGCCGCTTTCGTTAACGTAGACCGAAAGCTCCTCTCTGACTTTTCAAGTGTTGCTGCTTCTACGGCGGAATTCGTTTCTGAAACACGACGCGCCAGAGAAACTCGCTCCTTTGTGAGGATTTTCTCAGTATCTGCAGAAAGGAGTTGATCGTATAAATTCGTGTTCAGAAGTAAAAAAAAAAGTACAGATAGCCATAAGATCTATTTATGAGTTTCTGAGTTACAGGAAGGTTGTGCCGTTTTATGAGACGTGGGCGAGCCTTTATGGCAGAAGTTCCTGTACAACTTGAGCTCTTTTGAACGACGAATTATGGATCAAGCCAACAGTAACAACATTTCTGCCTTTAAATTGCACAAAATCGTTAGAAACAGGGACTAATTAAAATATAAATTCTCATCTCTGGTGGCAAAGATTTCAATATTATCCCAAATTTCGATAGAATTGAATCGTGTGCTAGATTTTGGACTTCACATAGTTTTAGTGTAAAATGGAATTGGCTACATGCAGACGGCGGTGAACAAACGAAACTTAAAAATTAGTTATAATCGTGCCCTAAATTACTAATTAATGTTTAAAGAAAAGCTAGAGGCTTCCCTTTTTCAGAGTTTTTGTTATTTGTCAAGACATATATTTAGACTAAAGCGAGGTGAATGTGGTTGACATCGCCGACAGAGACTATTCGGTGAGAATCCAGCATTTTCTGTCCGCGTAATTGCGAGTGCTACTTCGTGGAGACCGTTTCATAGTAAAATCTACTCGAAAATTGCCTTTGCCCTAAACAAAAACAACAACAACAAAAAAAACAGCGAGCAGTTGAAAACGAAAAGTATCTCCGAAAAGTTTAAACTGCAAGACAGTGTCGCTAAATCCCCATAACTGGCCGTATCAGCTACGGATTTTCTCTCATTCTGGTTGATTTCCGTTTGAAAGCCTAAGCTTTTACACGGACGATAGCCGAACGCAAAACTCTCGTAATAGAATTCTCTGAAGGACTTTTTCATTTTGAGAAGCGAGAGAACCGAATCGTTTCAGTTTAACAGCAAACAGAGGTTTGCGCCCAGCTACAGGGAATTTGATACAAGCACAGCTGTTCATCTGTTTTCCTGGAAAGCGTCCGAGTGTTCCGGGAAAGTGAAGGGTTAGAAACCGTTCCTCTTGCTTTGAAAAGATTTGATGCTAATTTTATACTAAATTATAGTGAATGAAAAGTAATTCAACAAGTCTGTTATCCAGAGAAACACAGCATACAGCTCCTCTATGTATACTAACCCGGGAATGCCTTCATAGATGACCTAAAAATAACTGGGTGAAAACAAGGAAATTCCATTTTATAATCAGTCAAAATTAGAAAACACGCAAAACCAATAGTATAATTACAGACATTACAGGTAAAATTGAGACTAGCAACAGCTGCTTATTCTTTGAGAAAGTAAATGGGAACAACAGAGCCCGGATGGTTCTGGAAAAACTTAAATGACACGCAGAGCTTTGATCTGCTTGCAGACAAAGTAAAGCAAATGCACATATTTAACAGCAAAAATGGAAACTAATGTTTATGTTGTTTCAGAGAACAAAAGACATTTTTCTGCTAAGCTAAAGTGAATGTTCGTTTGATTTGAAAATTAGACACCCTCAGCTGTATGAATTTCAACGAGGTATAGTTTTAATTTATGTTGCTATTGGGACCCAGCTTAGTTTCCTAACAGGGTTATGAAAGTAAGACTCCTGAGGAAGGCGTGCCTTCTATCAGTCAACGGTTGGTCAACCATGGTGAAAAAATGGCTAAACGGGAGATCAAACTCGGACTTGCACAGGCAGGTTTCAAGCTTAGAGAAAAACATAAACAAAAACACGCATATAAAATGCTCTCCGTACCTTAAATGAAAACCCCATTAACAGATTTAATTCCAGTAAAAGCACTTTTTTGCATAACCTCAACCATTAGCCTGCGGTTTTCGTTGTTTGATTTCCTGACTACCTTGGATGGAATTCGTTAACCGCTCCACCGGCCGTCGCCGGAAGTCTTATGAAACAAGTACATATTTCCGGGAAATCTGTTCACGTGACAACCGCGGTTTCTTTAGTCGGCAATTCCGGGAAATCGTTAAATTCCAAGAAAACTCTGTACCTTTCGCCAAGCTCGGGGCAGATTTCTATCTAAAGTTTTTGGTGGTAAGTCAATTCTCATTTAAATCCTAGTGTTTTACGCCCACAAATCTCGGCGTTTACGTTTTGACTAGAAAGCGCCGGACGACGATGGCTATCTTTCTGTATAAAGATCCCTTCTGGTCCTTCTGATCTGCAATATTTGCTCCACAACGCAACTTCTGTTGAGGAACGTAAACCTGTCGTAAGATAGGCCATTCCCAACCATTTGTTTTTGCCTTACTACGGGTGTTGCTTTCGAAGGGTTTTCAAGAACCCTGGCCGAACACTGTTTTCGCGCGCGCTCCACTGCGCGCACAAGGATATAAAATTTTTTATTGCAAAAAAACAAACATGGCGTCAATACATTGATCAGTTTAGGCCAGCGCTATCTGTACTATGTTTCCTTCGTAATTGAACACAGTGTATTGATGGTTTTAGTCTTTTATTACAAAGGTATGTTAGAAAAGGTAACGATGCAAAGAACCCAGCAATTTTCAGCTTTTTCTTTGTTGACCTTTGTTACCAAAATTAATGAGGGGGTGAATAGCTTTTGGGATCGACGGATTTGGCCTTAAAAAGCGCGCGGATTGTGGATTTTTGCGGTAAATCGAGCGGATTCGCGGATTTTAAAAACACAGTAGATCTTGGATCAGCTGTAAATTTTGGCGCGTATTCCGGATTGTGCCTTTTTTGATGTTCCTAAACGAAATTTGGATCTTAGATCTTTCTTCAGCTGCTTGGTCGGTATGCTAATGAGTTCATCCAAATTATATCTTTTTTCGAACGAAGCTTATTAATTCAGGTGTGAGACCGTTATTGGAATTGTACTGTGTTATAGTCATCAAGCTTGTTGCCTTCTTTGCTATTTGTGCGAAATTAACAATGGCATTCACATTTACCACTTTGCCTTTGAAGTTTTACACTTCTGTTTTTGTTTGATGTGGTTGTGGTTTTGGATTTGAACAAAAATTTTGGTGGATCGACGGATTTGGCAAAAAAAGGCACAGGTCGGCGGATTTGCATACCCCTATTCACCCCCCTTGCAAATGAACCTAGTTAACTGTAGCGCATGCGTAGTAAATCGAAAAAGTGCGATTTAATGTGGAATGGCTTTCTAGGAAATACTGCCAATTTCTAAAGAACCACTCATTAGAATTTCATGAAATTTGGCATGAAAATACTTTAGGAAATAAGTAACTAGAGTATTATTACAGAGTATTTAACAAAGGAAATTCTAGATATTCCAGTGAACCTTCAACAAGGGATATTAGAAAACAGTCCTAAGAAAATAATTTTTGTACGTGCTGATTGGTTAAAAATTGTGTTTCTATTAAGCAATTAGATTATGAGCTCGAGATTTCTATTGTGAAACACTTGTGAAAGTTTGGGAGAACTTGAAATAGCTGTGGAAACACTAGCCTGCGGCTTGTGTTCCCACAGCATTTCTCATTCTCCCAAACTTCCACTCGTGTTTTGTAATTATTAACTCGACGGAAACACAGTACATGTCTTCTACTTCTTAAACTAAAGATCTCTATGTTAAATTATTATTAAAATAGGGTTAACTTGTGTGCATCGTTACAAGCTTGTTGCATGCAAATTATAAGAAAATCTAATGATTAGATTTTCTGCAAATAAACAAAATGATTTTAAAGGCTTGTTTAAATTTATTCATGTTGCCATGGCAATGGCACATACGTCAGCTTAACTATAAAAAAAGCGAAGTTTGTGTTGTTAACTTACTCGTTGCTATTTTTGGCGACGAAAGGATCAAGGGTTTTAGAGAAAAGGATGAATGAAACACAGGTATCAAAATCTGAGTTCAGCCACCTAACAAAAAACAAAAACAAAAACTGAGTTTATGACTATTATATAGATTTAGCCAAGCCTAGTGGAGTGCCTGGACCAGTGGTGCTAGATTAGTTGATGTCTTGTATTGGTCAACGTTATTAATTTCTTTCTTTCCTCCCCAGACAATGATTACTTAATGCGAGCAGAATTCTGACGGCTTTTCCTGGTTACAAGTGAGTAGAAATTTCTTTGGACAAGATTGACTGACGAGCACATTCTTCTTTCAGCACGACAATCTCTGTTGGTAGCTACAGAGTGGAATCTTAATCTTAATTGTTTTACTTTCCTCATATATTTATGCTTGATCCATTCTAAGTTTGTAAATATTTAGTTCTATATATTTTGTTCCTCAAAGATGAAGCTCAAAGAACAAAACAATTGAGTATGCAGATTATGGCCATTGAGAAACACAACCAGATTACGACCTCCGGCGTGCTGTGTGTTTTTATTAAAATCCACAGATACGTAGCCAGTTCACCAGTTTGAAGCTTCAACAATCTTAATCGCTTCGGTATGGGACGTAGGTTTCGTTTACTATTCGTTAAGAAAAGTGTCTATTTCAAGTACAAAAAATGTAATCCGTTTAATTTGCCGTATAATTTCCTCACCTATAGTTTCCATTATTTATTTTGTTCTGGGACTTGGAGTGATTCGTTTGACCTTGGAATAGTTAGATGGCATCCAGCTTATCCCAAATTCGTGTCTTATGCAGTACCTTGACAATGTCAAGCTTTAATCCACCAGTAATAGAGAAGAATATACAAGCCATGAAAATTACTAGTTTTTTACAGAAGCTAGTGGCAAATTAACCCGAGATCGAAGAAATTCTCGATGGCTCCCCGGCTTAAACTTTGCACAGATCAGCCTACTTCTTTGGTCTTTTTCTTGTTTCTGGTTGAGTTTCACTGAGATAGAGGTATTGAATGAAGAGGAATACATGAACTCTATCCTAAGCATCGTGTATTGCTACAGCCTCCATCAACACATCTTAAGCTTCCTTGCATTCTGCAGTGATTTTGACACACATGTACACTATTGCTTGTTCCCATATATTCTTCTCAGTACGTATTCCCGAAATGACGTCAGAAGACAACTCGTCCTATTCTCCGCTATTCCTCGGTCATGAACATGGAAAAGGGCAATTTTACAAATTTTGAAATTTCGTAGAAAATTAATGAAAATAGCTACAACCATAATTTCTTTGCAGTGGTGATCAAGAGAAAAAAGAGATTCGTATTAGTGAGAAACAATTTTGGGGGTTATAGTGGCACTTTAAGGAATGCATTTAGTTAGTACGTCAATGATGAACACTCAAAAGAACAACAGAACACAGTGGAATTAACAGTAAAGGAAGAAAAAGAAGCAAGGACTTAAGTGTCACTCTGTCTAGTGTTAGTGTTGACCATTTGCTTGAAAGAAAATCTTTTATAAATGCACTTGGCCACGGATGATCTGTTTGGAAGTGTTATGTCTTTGCTACAAATATTACAGACAGTTTTCTATGTTGCTGAAGATGAATGATAAGTTAACTTAGTCACCAAAAGATAAAAAAAAACCTGTGTGGATTTTATGAGCATCCTGTCGCCATGTCCAAATTGTTGAGCAAAACTGTCTTTTCTCAATGTACTCTAGCTATTTATTCCCTACTCAGGTATTAATTTTTTACCGTGGCTCTAGCTGTCACCGTGAGTGAATAAAGGAACCAATGAGCTGATTCTTTTCCTTTTAATCACCATATTGTCCTTGAAATCTTCAAAATCATAGCTGTCATCAACTTCATTGATCTAATTGTTGTCATTGTCCCTCATTGTTCCTGTATCATTCATTGTCAGTCATGTCATTGTTATAGTTACCATCATTATAACTGTCGTCATCACTTATTGTCATTGTCATGTTTATTTTTATTGTCAAGCACTTTCATTAACATTGCTATTTTAATTAATTTTCAGCATCAACACTGTCAGTGTTGCCATCATTGTCATGGTCATGGTCATTATCCTTGTACTTATCTCCTTGTCTTTGTCACTGCACTCAGTTGCTGTCACTGTTACTGTCTTTCTTCTTGTCAATATCACTGTCCTTGTTCTAGTCACTGTCACTATCGTCACTATCACTGTCCTTGCCCTTGTTCTTAACTTGCCCTTCTCCTCTAAGGTTGGTAGTTTATCAGTAATTGCCTTGAAAATTAGATCATAAACTAAGAGACCAATGATACCTGCACAGATGTCCACTATAAAAAAAAAAAAAAAGAAAAAAAAAAAGAAAAAAAACCAGCGCATTTTAGATGTCTGGTGGAAAAATTTATGCCATGCACAAGAGAGTAATTCCTATTGATCAGTGTACCATATTTTTAAGATACATCAGCACTCAAGGGTTTAATAAGTGACTGTAAAACAGTACATACTGCGAATGTATCTGTCTCAAGGAATTTGTCCTATGTAAAGAAGTGCATCTGTTTTTGTTTCTTGATCTGCAGTGGACGTTGATGTTGATGATGAGGGGTTTGACTTGATTCAGCCATCTCTCATCCAGCAGTTGAGGAAAATCTTAGATGAGTACCCGGATGATGGTCAGATATTAAAGGTAGGCCACTTCAACTGCAGTCCTTCTCTTTATTTTTATTTGTTTTAATTATTAGGCTGGTAATGGATGTTTGTGGACATAGGATCGTGAGAAAAATCAAAAGCCTATTCAAACTGAATAAGACCCAAAACCTGAAACGTGCACATACACTGAGTGAACTAATGTGTAGTATGTTAGAAGCAGCTTGCCATTGACAGCTTTACTCGGTGTCTGATTTGTTGTCTTCAAAGAGGTTTAAGAGCCAATTATGCCTTTCCTATGGAGAAGTTGTTTCTCTAAATGCATTGGAAGTTGTTCTCTCTTTTGTAAAATTATTAATAGTTCTTACAGTTTATGCCTGTTCCGCACAAGAAAGCCATTTTCGTTCAAAGTCTCTGACTGCTATATGGCTATTGTTATAATATATATTATTTAAACTTTAGTTGCATAACCACTTTTAGGGTGCCTATGAAGTAAAAGATAATTGCTGCTTATTTGAAAGGCTTTTCAAAGTAAAGAAGAATGGCATTTTCCTTTTTGGAATATCTTTTTTTCGTTTTAGAGATATTTACGTTTTTGTAAGGAAAGTGATGACATCATAGGTGGTTCCACTAAAACAGCACAACACTCAATTGAGAATAACTCTAGAAATTTTAAAGCAGTGTTCTTTAAACTAGTCATGCTGCTGGTTCTGTTTTAATTAAGACTAAAATTCTCAGATTTTATCTTAAACAAGGATAATCCACTCCCACCAATCTAATGGGGAGAGTTAAGACAATATGGGAACCGTGTGTGTTCCGAGCAAGACCCTCTGTCTCACTCTAAAAGGTTGCAAATGGGGATATTTGGTTTTTCACAGAAAGAGCCTGGAGCCAAGAGTGTTGCCATGGCAACAACATAGTGCGTGTTATTCTGTTTCTTTTGTGATGTACATTTCTGGTGCCAAGTTTGAAGAACACTGCTTTAATATTTCTAGAGTTATTCTTGATTGAGTGTTGTGCTGTTATAGAGGCATCACCTATGACGTCATCACTTTCCTCGTTTGCATAATACAAAAACGTGAATATCGCTAAAACGAAAAAAGATATTCCAAAAAGGAAAACGCCATTCTTCTTTACTTTAAAAAGCCTTTCAAATAAACAGGAATTATTTTTTACTTCATAGGCACTTTAAAGTGTTTGTTTTAGTTGAAAGTATTTTGTTCAGAGGATTCAGGAACATTATTCAGCGGCAACATCATATAATTTGAGAAAGACAAACAGAAATATGCCATTGTGTGCCGGTGTTCCTCAACATATGTTGCTCAACAAATGGTGCACTTTGTTGAACCACGTGTGAGTTGAACGATGTTAAAGCAACTTGTTGAACGGAATAGAGCTCGTGTCTGTTTTCGTTCAACAATGTTCTTAAACAACGTTCAGCTGTCGTTGAATGGCCTATTTCATTACATTCAACATGGCATATGGCATATGGCATGATACACTGTTCAATATTTTGTTGATCACGAGCTGCGACATTAATTTTGTTGATCAACAAACTATTTAAGAGTCTCTGTCCATAAAAATGGAAAATAACTCGGCAAGGGTCGAAAATTCGATTTTGCTCATATTCTTATGGTAGATAAGCTAGGGCATGACAAAAACTACTGGATAGTTTTTTTTGGCAAAATATCCTTTTATTTCAAAGAAATATGCAAATTACCAAATTCCGTTAAAATCGTCATTTGACGCACCATTTTATTAAACAAGTTTGAGAGCCTCGCATGCAAAACCACATCATTCTTCCGTTTTTAAAACACTCAAATATTTTTGTGCAATGTTTAATTGTGTACTGGGTTGATTTTAGGGAATGTTGCGGTTTTCGTTGGGTGTAAAATAATTAAATTTCGAAGACATGTATTTCATTTACTTAAAAGTACTTTGTAAAAATAATTGATTTTCACCATGTGCGAAACCTTCAAATGGATTAAGCTTCTGGTGGTTGAATCGCAGAAGGATGGTCTACAGATTCCTGTAAAAATTTCTTTGGGCAAATGATTGTGAGCGACGCGAGAGCTTTTCAAAGTACGTTAAAAATGCAGATATTTGACCGTCCGTCGTCAAATTTCAATTTACGGGTTAGACATATATTTTAGCACGCGCCACATGTCTTGGGCTATATAAAGTTGAAATAGAGACAGAGCTGATAATTTCGAAATGTTCTAACCTCATTTGCGGTAGAAGGCAGGTCCAAAAACCTATTTGACGTGTTTCCGTCACCATTCGTCGCACATAAAGCAGAAGTTTGCTTTTGTTTACACAACGTCCGATGTACATCGCCAACTGTCAACTGATTTAATGATCGAATACCATGAATCTATGACCCTCTTTCGACACATATGATCACCACTGCATCTAAGTCAAAAACGGCTAAGTGATTTGTAGATAGTTGCTTGCTTTGCACTCCACCAAAACATTACGTTTGATCATCGTTTGGTCTCTTGCTGCTTGAATCCTTGCTTGCGGCGGTTCGTTGTTTGTTCGTCACGCAATGCTGTCATTCCATTTTAGGGGGTAGGGGTAGGACAATTTCTATCCTAATACGTAAGGGTCCGTAACCACAGGAAGCACACAATCTTGTTGAGTAGGAACAGATTAAATTAAGCAATGAAAAGAATGAATAGTTAACCATTGCCCGTGTTGTCATCTTTTACTAGACAACCGCTACCTACACGCCCTGCTTAAATACTGTAACGCTAAACTCGTACCTAGGTCTTTTGGCGCTGTGCAATTATTTTTGGTTTACATATAATACAGTGGGTTACCCTCGGGGAAATGGGAGGTGGCCGCTTAATAGGGGTTGGCAGCTTAATAGAGGTTTGTGTACCTTGAATACTTTTTCACTATCGGGTTATAAATTTAGCTAAATTTCTTAGTAAACATGGAGTCAATTCAAGACAATCATGATAGACGTCATTCTCGGAGACTCTGGGGCAGTTAGTAGGGGCGGGGAAAAAGTCTAAAAGGGTCTTCACCCGAACTTTTTTCGCACCCGTTTAGACTCCCCCTCCCCCCCCCCCCCCATAACTGCCCCTGGGTCTCCGAGAATGACGTCTATAATGATTGTCTTGAATGGACTCCATGTTCACTAAGAAATTTATAACCCGATGCATGGTGAAAAAATATTCAAGGTACACCAACCTCTATTAAACGACCAGCCCCTATTAAGCGGCCACCTCCCATTTCCCCGAGGGTGGCCCAAAAATAATTGCACAGCACGAAAAGACCTAGGTACGAGTTAAGCGTTACAGTATTTACGCAGGGCGTGTAGGTAGCGGTTGTCTAGTAAAAGATGACAACACGGGCAATGGTTAACCATTCATTCTTTTCATTGCTTAATTTAATCTGTTCCTACTCAACAAGATTGTGTGCTTCCTGTGGTTACGGACCCTTACGTATTAGGATAGAAATTGTCCTACCCCTACCCCCTAAAATGGAATGACAGCATTGCGTGACGAACAAACAACGAACCGCCGCAAGCAAGGATTCAAGCAGCAATAGACCAAACGATGATCAAACGTAATGTTTTGGTGGAGTGCAAAGCAAGCAACTATCTACAGATCACTTAGCCGTTTTTGACTTAGATGCAGTGGTGATCATATGTGTCGAAAGAGGGTCATAGATTCATGGTATTCGACCATTAAATCAGTTGACAGTTGGCGATGTACATCGGACGTTGTGTAAACAAAAGCAAACTTCTGCTTTATGTGCGACGAATGGTGACGGAAACACGTCAAATAGGTTTTTGGACCTGCCTTCTACCGCAAATGAGGTTAGAACATTTCGAAATTATCAGCTCTGTCTCTATTTCAACTTAATATAGCTCAAGACATGTGGCGCGTGCTAAAATATATGTCTAACCCGTAAATTGAAATTTGACGACGGACGGTCAAATATCTGCATTTTTAACGTACTTTGAAAAGCTCTCGCGTCGCTCACAATCATTTGCCCAAAGAAATTTTTACAGGAATCTGTAGACCATCCTTCTGCGATTCAACCACCAGAAGCTTAATCCATTTGAAGGTTTCGCACATGGTGAAAATCAATTATTTTTACGAAGTACTTTTAAGTGAATGAAATACATGTCTTCGAAATTTAATTATTTTACACCCAACAAAAACCGCAACATTCCCTAAAATCAACCCAGTACACAATTAAACATCGCACAAAAATATTTGAGTGTTTTAAAGACGGAAGAATGATGTCGTTTTGCATGCGAAGCTCTCAAACTTGTTTAATAAAATGGTGCGTCAAATGACGATTTTAACGGAATTTGGTAATTTGCATATTTCTTTGAAATAAGAGGATGTTTTGCCAAAAAAACTATCCAGTAGTTTTTGTCATGCCCTAGCCTATCTACCATAAGAATATGAGCGAAATCGAATTTTCGACCCTTGCCGCGAAATTAAGAATTTGTGTGATTTTCACAGGCAGGCACTCTTAAATGATGCTCCTGGGTTCAAATCATTTTCTATGAAAGGTTGAACTGTGCGGTAGGACCCAATCAGAAACGTTCCCAAAAATTCTTTTGTTCCACCTGAGAAGTCAAAAAGTTTCATTTAAATGGTTAATATAGTGGGAGGCTTAAAATCTCTGCAAATCTGCTAATCAAAACCCTCTTAACATGACAATACAAAATTACGGGAATTGAAGTCGCCTTCAGTCTAGTTGCAGTGATGACTGTGCATCTCTCCAGAACTATACGTTGATCTTTTTTTGTTTTGTTTTGTTTTTTTGTTTTTGTTTTTGTCAGGAGCTTATTCAGAATGCAGAAGATGCAGGAGCAACAGAGGTCAAATTTCTTTATGACAAACACAGTTATGGGACCAAGAAACTCCTTAGGAAAAGTCTTGCACAGTTTCAGGTGTGTTTTACGTAATGCATTTTGCGCAAAAAGGTGGTAGACTAGTGGAACTCCGATGGTGAATTTGCTGTTCCAGCGGTTAGTTTAATATTGCACTAAGAGATTTTCTGATAGCACTGTCATTGATTGTCAGTAGATACCATCGAGCCAAATCCATTATGCGTTCTCTTAAAGTCCCGTCACGTCATGGAATTCTAAACATATAAACTACATATGCAATTTCTCCTTGAGAGAGTGTTTTTGTTTTAGATATTTTTGTTGCAAGTTCTGCTCTATTGGTCTGGGGGAAGTATAAAAGGTTTCAATGTTTTGCCCCAGGCAAAGAAATGTCAAGGCCAAAAAGCAATTACTGAACTGAGACGATGGCAAAGTTACTCGAATACAAACTTTTATGACTATGGAAAAGATTGAGTGTGACTCCATAGGAAGATCATGGTGACACTTAGAACATACTAGAATACTTCAAAGAAATCTTAGTTGAGGGTACATGATCTTAAAAAGCCAAGAAAAGACGTGCAGCTCTGACAAAGTAAAGTTGTGAGGGAGAGAGAGGTGAAAACAAGGATGTCATTAGAAAATGAGATATTTTTTCGACGAAAAGTACATGCCCAAAGATTTAGGGGGCCAAACACCAATTGTTGTCAAAGTCGCTCGCGTCATTTGCGTGAAACCACAGTTAGCGCTGTTAGTGAGATGTGGAAACATTTAACAAACAGATTCCATTTAAAAGTGCGTGTGTACTCTGAATAATCCGCGGATGATGTCAAAAAGCTTTAAGAACAAAGAAGTACGCTAAGAATGTCAGGCGAGTAGGGTGACTGATGTCCTTGTTACGTTTTTACGTCCTGCGTGCGTTTTTAAAGTACACACGCACTAGCAAATGGAATCTATCTGTTTTACACATTGTTTTTTCCACGTTCTTTGACTCGCGGCGTCATTCATTCGTCTGTACTCTAATCGCAAACTCTCCTTAATCAATAAATTGCTAGGTTTACGCCATTCACAGTATAACTGTTATTACATGGCTTTCCTGCAAAGGGAAAATGTAACGGCGAAAAAATCGGTACAACCAAAACCTTATCCATGTAAATCCAGCCTCAATTGTTACTCTTTTTTTGTAAGAAATGGGTGAATTTATACTAGAAACGGATCCAGACCAATCATTTGTCCAGTATAGATATAAGAGACGGATCATCCGCCTGCGACGAACTTGGGCAAGACGGGTGGTTCGTCTGTATATGAATACGGGAAAACAGGCAGATAATCCGTCCAGGTGAATTATCCACGATAGTTCGTGCTGACGAATGGTCCGCCTTTTTCCCCACATTTCTATGCAGATGAATTATCAGAAGAAGAGGCGAACTACCCTTCTTTGTCCAAGTTCGTCCCAGACGGATGATCCGTCTCTAGTATAAATTCGGCCAACCGAACAATCTAGATCTTTGTCCGGAGCGAAATGTGTGAGAAATTTCCTAATGCTAAACAATAGTGATGCCTTAAGTTTGTAACTGTCAATGGTTTCTTTCATGTAGTCTCTTCACCAGGCAGGTGATACGGAGCAAGTTCACTTCAATAGTAAATATTGCACGAATGTGTTGGCTTTATCTAGAACTAAAATTAGTACTTAACGTTTTGTTTTTCACAGGGACCAGCTCTTTATGCCTACAACAATGCCAAGTTTTCTAAAGAGGACTGGAAAGGCATCAGAATGATTTGTGACAGTATCAAAGTTAAAGATCCCATGAAAGTGGGCCGGTTTGGCTTGGGTTTCAAGTCTGTATTTCATATGACAGGTAAACAGTCAAGTATGCCAAATGAACCATTTGTGATATCCTGGGTCTGAAGTACGCTGTTGAGATGTTTTTGCCAAGCAGCTGGTTTAGTGCAGAGGGAAAGTTCGAAGCTTAGTCATATTTGATTATTTTATCAATCCTGCCTCCATCCGCAGAAAGAAAGGAGTTCTTGCAAAATTGAAGCAAGAATTCTCTTCACAACTGCCACCGCTTGCTCTTGGTTGTCTAATTAAGTTTCCTATATGGACGTATGTTTTTGCTTCAAAAAGAGATATATCCGCTCTTTGCTGGGTATTTCAAGAGAGATGTCACCAATTGCGCAGATTACCTGTTTCTCATGACATCTTTTACTTATTAGTTCTGCAGGATAACATCTAATGCATTTCTCATCTTCATTCTAGATTTACCAAGCATCCTTAGCGGTCAAAGAATGGGGTTCATTGACCCGCACGAGGAACACTTTAGTGAAGGTGTAAACCGGAAAACGGGATTTGATTGCAGATTAAATAAGGGGTGTGAGACCAGCACACCTGATCAGTTTGCTCCTTACAACGGGATATTTGACTGCGATGAAGAAGTGTTTCGTAGTGGACATTACAATGGGACGATGTTTCGTTTTCCCTTGCGTACCACACCGTCTGAATTATCGCAAACGATGTACTCTGTCGAGAAAGTTACAAATTTGTTTGACAGTTTCATGGCCGACGCTCACCTGGCACTCTTGTTTATGCGAAACCTTGAAGCTATCGAGCTTTACGTACGAGAGGAGTTAGAGGCACAGCCCAGAAGAGTCTTTCGAGTTAAAATCAGCGACGAATCTGCCGCTCAGTTGGCAAGAAGCAGGAGAAAGGAATTCTTTGCTGCAGTCAAACCTGGAAGCCACATGGCAGAACCTGTCACAGTCACTTACCCGATCACAATTGAAGTTGAGGCAGATGGCAAGAAAGCGAGTCATTCGTTTCTGGCAACAAGCTACTGTTGTGGTGGTCAAGTATCAGAGCAGTTTGAGCGGCTCTTAACAGACAAAGACCTTAGCTACTTACCTTTAGTTGGTGTTGCTATGGCGCTACCATCGGGAGCAAACCCCCAGACGCCCAACGTTTCAGGTCATGTATTTTGTGTTCTTCCTTTGCCAGTGCCACCTAAAAGCATGACCGGTCTGCCAGTGCATGTGAACGGATTCTTTGCCCTGAGCCAGAACAGACGACATATCAAAATGCCAAATGTGAATCAAGAAGAGCGAGCAAAGCTGGATGACAAGTCCTTACTCTGGAACTGCTGTCTCCTTGAGGAAGCTGTCCCAAAGGCGTATGCCACGTTGATTTTTCAAGCCATTGAAAACAACGTACCACCAGAGGCAATTTACAAGTAAGTGTTTCGGCTGTAGAAAATAATAATAAGAAGAAGAACACTCCCAGAATCCCTTGAGGTTAAAACATTTCTAGCTTTATAATTTTGGCAATTTTATACCTAGAATTGTGCCACACCAGAAAAAGATGATATTTGCCATAAAACATCTGTAAACTCAAACGTAGGGCGATGACGTCATCAGTCACGTGACCATCCCTGAATTAGCGTTTTAGGCTATTGTCATAAGATGTCTTTATCAACTTAAAAGCAAATAGGATATTTGAGTTTGCATTTGTTTGGGGCATTTGAAGATAACCCCTTGACGTCTGGCATTTGAAATTTAAGGGGGCAATGCAGATGAGTAGAAAAGTTGGAAGACTAGGTCGAGCGCTGTGTAGACTCAACGCTACATACACGTGATTGAAAGTTTTAGAGAAGGTAAGGTTCCTTGGAAATGCCCAGAAGCAGGGCATGACGTCACCAGTCACGTGGTCAAAATGCTTGGAATATTTTAGTTTGTGTTTAAAGTACATACATTTGTCTTTGTTAAACGGCAAGGATTAGTTGTATTACTCTAGAAATCTTTACTTTGTACAGTGTTTGAATGATTAAACCTCCGTTTTTTAAACATAAGCGAAAGAAAAATGGACCACAAGTTTAGAGATTGTGGAAACTGAACGTTTTCGCTAGTTTTAATAGAAAAAGCGACTTCTCTTTTAGAGTTTTGAAGTATTCTTTTTTAAGGGAACTGTTTGTTTTAAAAATAAAGGTTTAACCTTCGTACAGAACGAGGACATTTTCACCCAAAACTCCTGCTATTTGGCCGCCATATTGTTTTTGGATGTTTCCGGGGAGGGGGGGGGGGGGGGATGACCGTTTGTCTCATCGAATTGTTCAGTCAGTGCCGGGACCACGTAATTTCGTACATTCTTGAAACGGATTTTCACGGGACCAACTCTTAAATGTGGACGAAACACATATCAGAGCTCAAGAGGGGCTTCGTTAGCAAGCTAAATCTGTTCAAACGCAGTCGCTTTTTACCCAGAAATACGCTTTTAGATCTGTGTTTTAAAGTTATTTTACCCTCGGTTACATATGCGCTACATTTTGGGGGTGTTGCACAAATAAGAACGAATTTAACGCTTTGGAATCCATACATTGTAGGGCTGCTGGAGTTATATATAGCCTCCCACGCGACATCCCTTCTGTAGATATAAGGAAAATAGTAAGTGGGATTCTTTACTCGACACTTGTAAGGTCAGAACAGCCACCTTAGTTCATAAAATTTATAATCACACAACTCCATCTTGCTTGGAACATTTAATCCAAAGGAAAGAGTCTAAGTATGACCTCCGTCATCACCATCGTGTTAGGGTAGAACGTTTTGAAACATATGAAAAACTCTATATCACACAAAGGATCCATTGTTTAGAATCTCTTAAAACCATCCGCTGTCCGCGCCAGAGATTATGCTAAAGGGGCAAAAAAGTCTCCGGCCCTCAGAAACTTGAACTCTAGTGAAGAGTCACCGCAAATGGGTCCCCAGATTGACAGTGATTTCATGTTTTATTGATTTTAGTCATATCTTTTTTGCATTTTTTGCATTTTTTATTATCCTATAAACATTTTTTTACATGGTCCCATAAGTTATGTTAGCTTTAAAACCCACCATGTTTAAATAAAAGATGTTGTTGTTAAAGAGTTTCCAATTTTTGGACAAACAAGAAAATAAGAAAATGGATATTTTGGTCAGATCGCACGGAGAAAATGCTTCAGAAGTGTACTGTACCTCCCACAAAAAATATGCATGGCTCTCCCCCCGCCCCCCCCCCCCCCCGATTCACTTAAACGTTTGGGGTGACGCGAGTGAATTACTGTGGGATGTTGTTTTGGACAATTTCAACCTTAAAATTGCTATTGGCTTGGTTTTCTCAAATGAATCATAGCTGGAGAGCTCTATTTAGTTGTGTTTAGAGAGACTTAAGCACGTCAATGAACGTAGACTCTCAGATTTACGTTGAGTATTTGAGTTGTACACGTAAGTTAAGTGATCACGGTTCATGACTCTGGCAGAGTGATTACTATTTTGGAGATGGATTGTTAACATTCTTACAAGCCTCAATGGTTTGAGTTGATTGACTGAGCCCTGGTTAAAACAGAATTGAAGGAGCCAAGAAATGTTTGAGAATGTAAACAAGCTGGCTGCGAGTTCACCAAATGACAACATGGACAATTTAAGCTTGTAACTTTGAAGAGAAACTATTATTACCAGGATCCAGGAGGTAGCCTTGTAAGCGATATTTTCACTTTACGTCAGTTTGAATACCTATTGTTATGCTAAGGACAGTGCGTAATGCTTGAGATTTGATCGATTAATGAAAAGCTTACATTGGGAATTAACTATTCCGCAGGCATAGCTTTTAGCTCTATCACTGCTTTTACCAGGAGGTGTAGCTTAGTGATAAATCCCAAATTGAATCCCGAATGAGATTTTACCGTTTATTTTACGACTAGTTTCAACAGAAATAGAAACTGATCTAAGTGATGGTACCGCGCGAGTTTGTTTAATAATTCCCACTGGAATCAAGAATAGACAGTTTCTTATCTAACTTGCGATCAAGTGTTCTTGGGGGTGGGGCGAAAGTCGGCGGACGGGCAAAGGCAAAAAACAACGCCTGTCTGTCAACAGCGATGTTTATATGCTATATCAATCACCGGAAATTCTTGCGGCTCGCAGAGGAACGTGAGTTAAGGTGGCTGAACACAGTTTTTGATACCTGTGTTTCATTCACCTTTTTCTCTAAAACCCTTGATCCCTCGGTCGTCAAAAATGGCAGAAAGCAAGTTAACAACACAAACTTTGGGTTTTTGATGGTTAAGCTGACGTATGTGCCGTTGCCATGGCAACATGAATAAATATAAACAGGCCTTTAAGATCGGTTTTGTTTATTTGTAGAAAATCTAGTCATTAGATTTTCTTTATAATTTGCATGCAACAAGCTTGTAACGATTCTCACAAGTTAACACCATTTTGCTAATAATTTAATAGAGAGATCTTTAATTATCCCTGGTTGAATGTTCTCTGAAATATCTAGAATTTCTTTTGTTAAAGTTCAATTATTTTCAATATTCCAGTTACTTATTTCCTAAAGTATTTTCGTGCCAAATTTCGTGAAATTCTAATGAGCGGTTCTCGAGAAATAGGCGTATTTCCGAGAGTGCAATTTTTCATTCAATCGCAATTTTTTGACTGACTACGCATGCGCTGCATTCAACTGGGTTTTTCGGTAACAAAGAAAAAGCTGAAAATTGCTGGGTTCTTTGCATCGTTACCTTTTGTAGCATATCTCTATAATAAAAGACTAAAGCCATAAATACACTGCGTTCAATTATAGAGAAAAATAGCACATATCGTGCGGCTGTTGAGGAAATAAAATGATCGCTCTATTGACGGCGTGTTTGTTTTTTGCAATCCCTTGTGCACGCGCTGAATTGTATCAGCAAAAGCGCGCGCGAAAACTGTGTTCGGCCACCTTAAGTACAGCTGCTTTTACAAACCGTTGGTGCGGTTCCCCTGTTGAAGCTGTCGAGAAACAGAGAATCGGCAAACGTCAAAGTCCTTTATTTTATCGGAAGTGATCAAAAGTATGGAAATAAACTTTCTGCCTGCTGTGCTTATCGGTGACAAAAAAAAAAACAATTCTTCCTCGTTAGTTATCAGGTACTCTCTTTAAAAAAAATCGCGTAAGACTAACAACTGATTCAATTCTCCAATGTGTGTTCTGGAAATTTTCGACTTGTTGCCCCAGGGGACTCACAAGTCTCACAGCAACAACTGACAGCGGGACGATGCAACGTCTCTAGAAAAATCCCGTCGGAAAAACGACTAAAGCGTCTTCTTCTAAGCAAGTGACTCTTCAGATGCATTCCATCTGCTTTTCCTTTAAGAATATGAGGTCAGTGAAAATTTGAAGAGATGAAGTTAAAGCAGCTGAAAATTTGTTGTTCACTCCGACAGTCACCAAAAACGGCTTCGTGTTTTGAAATTGCACCGGAAGTCAGATACGCAAATCACATACCGACATTCGGGATAATTTAGAAATTACATGTGAATTGAACCGTTTGTTACTTCTTCTCCAACATAGCATATGCACAAGTGAACCCGCTCTGTAGCTATCAGTCTTCAATAGCTGTCTTAGTAGATCGGAGCTAGTCGGTAGGCGAAAATTGACACTTCCACAAAGTGGTATGGCTTTTTCAGTATTAAGTATATTTATATATATTATAGTCATTATATCTGTGCCGATTTCGCCTATATTCTCTTATTTTCGCTTGAGCAGACGAGAGATCTCGACTGAGTCACGTTGGGGAGCAATCCATCATTTCTATTAATTTATTTAATTTATTTGATTTATTTTGAACTGATCCTTGTGATCCTTAATCCTTGATCCGGTGATCGGTGATCCTTGATCCTTGATCCTGTTTTTCCAAGAAACCGTACGCTTTTAGATTTTCTGGCCAGGCTGAGTGAAATAAAAAATAAGTTGTTATCACAGAAAACAACTTCTTTATGATTGATTTATCTAATTTTACCATTGTTGCTGTTTGATGTTCACAATTACCTCCACTAACATTGGTCATGAGTTTTAACTTATTTTGATTGGTTGGTTTGTTTTAAATCAGCTTAGCATTCTTGAATTATTTAATGGTGGCTAAATGTATTGAATTAAACACTGCAGTACTCTTCAAGCATTTTTTATGCGCAAATTTGTCCTTGAGAATATGTTTGCTTAAGTGCACAAACAGGACAATTTCCTATTTTCACAATTGTGCCTTTGACTCTGAACAGTTGTTACTAAAGAAAACAACTTTCAAACTATTGTTTTGTTTTACTCTTATTGTTGTTTGATGATTACCATAACCTCCAGTAACTTTGATCAGTTTTAAATTATTTTTATTATTTTTATTTTAATATTCAGCTGTAGCCTTTCTTGAATTAATCTATGGCTTCTGAATTGTTTGGTTTAAGACTGCAGAATTGTGCAAGCATTGTTTTGGGGGGTGCAAATTTGTCTTTGAAAATAATTATGTTTGCTTGTTCACAAGGGAGGACAATTAATAATATTATGACATGTTGATAAGGTATATACATATATGCCACTGACACCTAACAGTGATAGCTTGCATGAAAACAATTTTTCTTAAGTGCCATTAGTCTATTATGTGCTGACATTGACAAACACAACAAAGGAAATATGTACATATAGGCCTGTAACTACAGAGTGGATTTGCTTTTAATTAAAATATATAATTATAATTATATGTAATTGGAATATGTGGTTACTGCCAGAATTGATTAAGCCTAATTTGTGGCACAAAAAAAAGGTTTAGTTGACCTCACAAGAATGAGATGGCCTGCACCTTACATTTTGCATTGAAACTATCTAAAGAAAATTAGCAACCTATTGGTACTTGTGTCATATGTGACATGATGTTGTACTCCCAAAAGGAGTGTGAAGTTTAACAGATACATGAAAATATAATTGCTAATGCTAGTAGTGAGGGTAACCTGTGAAGCAAACCAGTGACCATGTAGTTCCTGGTGTCTTTTAATGTGGTACTAGAAATAGAGGATATTACACGGTGGCGAGAAGATATGAATTTTATGTCCGAGTGGCAAGAACTCGAGTGAGATATTGTTCTTGCCACGAGAACATAAAATTCATATCTTCAAGCTAACGTGTAATGTTCTTTTTATTATATAGACATACTGATGACGGCGTTTTTGACGATTTTCTGACGACTTCCGACCACTTTCCGAAGATTTCCGAAGATTCGCTAAAACTTGTCCGAAGGTCACACGAACGTTGCCGAACATTTTCCGAAAATTTCCGAAGATTGCCGAAGACTTTCGAGGAAGACCCGAAGATGTTTCGATCGTACGCCGACGAATTTAAGTACAATTTAAGAGACAAACCTGATATCAGTTGAATCATCGATATTTTCACTAGTGAGGATTTGGAAAATACGCCACTCGAGTCCCCGATGTGGTTCCGTATGAATTTTACGAGTGGTGTATTTTCCATCAAAACACTCGTGTCTATGTAATAAAATATGCATACCTCACCCATGGAAGGTTTTTTGGTTTGCAACGCACTTATGTCAAGAAATGCAAATAACTGGGACCTCAGCTACTTCGCATTACAAACAACTAATTGTAATTTCCATATAACTTCATGTTTGACTGAATTGCTTACGTTAAGGTAAGGATTAGCGCCAGGAGACACTTTGTGATGTCTATCATAAAGGGAATGAATGTCATCAACTTGCGTTTCTGGACATATGTTTAGCAACGGCCCCAGCCCAGAGGAATTTTCAATTAAACTCTATACATGTCTTTAAAAACTTTTGGTTTTGCCACTCCCCTCCCCTTTACAATTTCCATTGACCTTCCGTGGCGGAGGTATGAATACTGTATTTCTGGGACTGAACTGCACAATACAGTGACTTTCTATGTGTGGCTGAAAGGAAAATAGATTAAGCAACTTTCATTACAAATTTGGGACACCCTAGGACCGCGATGTTCTATATTGAAGGTAATTCCCCTGAAATAAAACTGCCAATAGGTTTCTGTTCAAACTTTGTCCACTGAATATTTATCATATGAGAACTTTAATTATAAAATAAAATAGGGGGTGCCCATGCTCGTGAAGGAGCGGTGAGGCATTAAAAATGTCCCATTTTAGCATTATTTAATGCCTATTACAAGAACGCATTCCAAGTTATTGTAAACTCTTTGTGAGCCCAGACTCATGAAAACACGCCTCAAACTACAGTCAATACTTGTGTCGGACACAAATAAACTTTTTGAGTTTGATTTTGAGAGACAGCTGAATCCTTGTTAAAATATTGGACCCAAATTGCTTGCCACGGCTATGAAACTGCAAAATAGAAAAGACTACAGTGCAGCTGCTATTTTCCTTATTTATTCAATTTTCACCAATAGAAATCACATCAGTCTTTTCTCACGCAAAGCTAATGATTAGTTGATTAAAATGACTGGAAAAAAATTGGGGTGCCCGAGCGCGTTAGTGAGCTGTAGCCATTTTTCAACTGACAGAACTCAATATCAAGGCAAATCCGCCATGTGTTCAATGTGCGCGTGCACGAACGCGAGCTAATGACGCCATAAATTATGCGCAGTAAGAATGCGCAATGCAAATGTGAGGAATCACCTCACTAATGTGCCAAACAGAAGACAAACTAAAAACGGAAACTTTTTAATATTTTTAAATATGAGAACTTGTATAGTGTAGAATAATTATAATTTAGTTTTCCGGTTTCACTTGTAGTAATAATAATAACAATAATAACAATAACAATAACGATAACGATAACGATACTTTAAAGATAATTTAAAACGAACAAAAGCTCGTCCGTGACATGGTTTTCTCACTTTCTCGTTACGTTATGACTCCTTATCTTGCGCGCCATTTTGGTTCTCTGGGAAGCAAAGAACACTAGAGAGTGTCAGTGTTAGGAAAAGTTGTGCCTACTTTAACTTCTTAGTTTTTTGTGGTCATTACATTGGGATTTTTCTATCAAACAGGGCATGGCCAGATATCACCAGCATTGAACCAACCTGGAAAAGACTGCAAGTTCCTCTGTTAAAGTTTCTATGCAGCGCCCCCGTCATATTCACAGAAGCCGCAGGAGGGAAATGGCTTGACATCGGGGAGGCTATCTTTGACAGACTTCATGAAGACGACCCAAGAGAGCTGCTTCGACAAGTTTTGTTTCAAGCCCGTCAAAACGTCGCTACTGTACCCGACCACGTGATTCAGTGTATCACCTGCCATACACCTGCCATCTCAGAGGTCGATCCCTCCTTTGTACGACTTGTTCTCAAGAACACCCCATCGTGTTATGTGACGTTAGGACGAACAGAGAAGTTGTGCCTCCTCAAGTTTGCTCTTAAAGATGAGATGTTTTTCCAGCTGCTTGGCTTGGAACTTTTGCCTCTCTCTGATGGGACATTTACATCTTTTAGAAATCCAGATGAATTTGCCATTTATATGACACCACCAGAGCATCCAGCAGAGCTTCTACCTGGCTTACGACACCGACTTCTTGCCCAGGACGTTGACAGAGGCATTTTAAGAAAGCTACAGGAAGTTGCAGAGAAAGGTATTTCCTTGATATGGTGGTTTACGCTTTAGTTACTATAAGCTGGAGTCATTTGTAAATACCGACTCTAACTAATAACAGCTAAAAATCGGTTTTTTTCCGTTCATCCAAGTTGATATTAATCAGAAAAGAAAACTGTTCGTGAATTCTCAGGCTGAGGTTATTACAATTTCTTAGTATGACCCTATTCTACTGAATCCACCAAAATTTGGCTTTCACAAGAGACATACTAGTTGACATACACGAAATAGAGTTCTGAAGGCGTCTTGAAAGCTATTTAAAAGCCGTGTTGGTAAACTAGGTAAAAAGAAAGAGAATTTCATTTACGCAAGAAATCAAAAGAAATGACATTTCCTTGCTGATGTCTTCACACCTGGCAGTCCTTTCACCTAGATGTAAGACACATCTTACTCTAAGTAGCACTGCATTTTCTTGAATTATATTGAAAGTCAAGAAGAACAGATCGAGATGTTTTCGTTTTAGTTTCAAGGAAAAGCGTTTAATATGTTTCTTTAGCAAACTAAGACGACCTTTGGGAAGATTTCTATGTGAAACATTTATACTCAAATTGTAGAAAGCATGATAAGTCTTCGAAAATTGTTTTTCTTAGCGGAACGGATCGACTATTATTTTCCTAGATGAGTTGTATGATTTTGTTATCTTCGCCGGTTGTGTTTTGTTATGAGCCACATCTCCAACAATGGACCCTTGTTAATTCAACCTACTGACCTTGCTTTGTCAGTAAGACAACAATGCCTCCGAAGGCTTGAAAACGTTAATTATTGTAACGTTCGTCAAAAGTCCATGATTTGTGGGCCGAGAATGGCATTCTTTCGTTTCTTACTTTTTTTCTCTGACATTGTTGCTGATTATTCCGAGCTGACATGTACAGCCCAACACATATTTTGTGCCTGAAATAGCCATCCTATGTTTATGTTTCTGTATACTTTCAGGAAAAGAAGTAATTGCTAAGAAGTCGAATTTTCGTTTTAAACATCAGGAACAATGTTGAGTGTTTGATCTCTCTGCAGGATGCACTCAGCTAGAACTCCTTCGCAAAGATCATTTACCTGATCAGCTTCGGGAATCACTGCCACCTAATTGGATAAATGGCGACAAGGTTCAATGGCACCCTGACGATGAAACTCGCAACCAGCCACCACAGAAGTGGCTCCTTTTCCTGTGGAATTACCTCAGAGAACATTTCACAACGGAAGAAGAACTGTGTCAGCTACAAAATCTCCCCTTGATTCCGCTTGACTTCAAGAAACTTCCTGTCACACTAACAAAGCTGAAGAAGCCTTCCAAAGTTGTCGTTAGACGGCTGGGTAGTGCCGTCCTCGATCAAACTTTGTGTAAAGTCCTGACACGTCTGGGTGTGTTAGTCATGGAAGATTTCCCTGACTTTTTGAAAAACCATCCCGCTATTCTGGGAACATTTGTCCAGCCACCATATGTCAGTGGCATTTTACAAGCCATGAAAGTTTCTTCCTTCGAAATGGGTGAAGGAATGCACTCAGCGATCTTGCTGGAGAAAGTCACTGATAATGAAAAACGTTCCTTGAGAAAGTTTATTGCCAAGACCCCATCCTTAAGTTCTGAAGAAAAGAATACTCTTCTTTGTCTTCCCATTTTCGAAACCTTTGGTAATTCAAGAGAATTCGTGTCAAAGGGGCAAGGCCTGCAAGCAGCACCAGCTGATGCAGGCGAGTTTCCAGTGAGTCCCAAAATGCCTTTCATTGACATTAAGGATGAAGACTCCAGTAGGATGGCTCGTTTATTGGACATCACAATCCTAAACACCACTGATTTTCTGCTTGAGGGGATATTTCCACACGTTCAGAACCAAGCCTATCTAAATGAAGAAATCGACAGACTTATGGCTTTTGTGATCAAGAGGTATGACGTCTACGTTGGTGACCGTACCAGATTTGAAGCGGAAATGAAAGCGTTGCGGTTTGTGCCAACCGGTGGAGGTCGTGTCACAGCGCTGGATCTCTTTGATCCAAGGAACGAGCTGCTGCGGGACATTTTAGCTGAAGAAGACGTTTTCCCTTTCGGAGAGCAATACAATAAGTCTTCAGTCCTTGCAGTTCTGGAGAAGCTTGGTATGAAAAGTGAGGAAAAAATCACCGCCCAAGAACTCTATCAAAGTGCCACAAGAATTCCTGAAGTTTCAAGTATGCATGCGGTGCAGTGATGGCATATTTAGAAAGGCAGCCGAGAAGGCTTAGAGAGACCGTCAATGGAACAGCACTGGGAGACCTGCTTCGAGAAATACCTTGGGTATGTATCATGAGACAAAAACCCGACCATTTTCCAAGCAGTCTTCCTTTCTGGGGAGAAGTAAATTCAAAGAACAAATTCTTCAGACCCACAGACGTCAAGAGTGCACAAAAGGTTAATCTTATTGGAACAGTAAAGCCCATTGCCGAGACAGAATCATCGAGTCCATTAGCCAGCTACTTTGGCTGGAACGAAAATCCCCATGCTTTTGACGTTGTTAAGCATTTAAGTGTTGTAGTAAATTGTTACAAACAAGACGAAAAGTCACTCTATATGGAGATAGTGCAAGACACCTACTCTTTCCTCACTGATGCAGATCATGCTGATGTCAGTAAAGCCTTTCAGGGAATGGAGAACTCCAGCTGGATTTGGAACGGAGATGGATTTTCGGCTCCCTCTGTTATGCTTGCCGAAAAGCCGTCACCTGATCTCTCTCCATACATTTCCTTCCTTCCAACCGAGACACGGAAGTATCGTGATTTGTTTTTGAAGTTTGGCATCGAGGCAAAGTGTGAAGCCTCCGTTTTGCGTCGCGTCCTTTGGTTGATAAAGGAGAAGTATGACCGTCCTGATCATCGTGCTGAAGCCTCTGACGTGGAAAGCGACCTGCAATTATCCGTTTCTATCCTGAATAAGTTACAGAGTAATGGTGATGAGCTGTCCCTGCAATTTAAAGAAGAAGTTCTTATTCCAACGTACGTGAAAGAAGATGCCTTTGTCAGGCTTGCACAACCTGAGGAGTGCATGTACTGTGAACGTGAGTGGCTGCAATCAGAAACTGATGATGAAGACACAGCCCATTTCCTCGTCCATCCCTACGTGTACAACAGCACAGCAGAGTTTTTCGGTGTTCGAACGCTAAGTAACTCAATGCTGGATCCCGACGAGCTAGAAGTGGGAGAACAATTTGGTCAAGAGGAAAAACTAACTTGCAGACTCAACAAACTTCTTTTAGAAGACTACACCGATGGATTTGCGGTGCCAAAAGAACTTATTCAAAATGCAGACGACGCTGGTGCCACTGAAGTCAGCTTCCTGTATGACGAACGGACTAATGAAGACGCCATGACCTGTCTGATTGACGAGGGAATGAGGGAATGCCAAGGCGCTGCCCTGTGGGTGTACAATGATGCCGAGTTCCGAAATGAAGATTTTGAAAACTTAACAAAACTAAACGGAGCAATGAAAGAAGAGGACACTGACAAGATTGGAAGGTTTGGCCTTGGCTTCAACGCAGTGTACAACCTAACTGATGTACCCATGCTTGTGAGTAGAAATTATTTCATGGTTTTTGATCCCAACACCTTCTACCTGGGAAAACAAATCAGGAATGTGAGTAAACCAGGTATAAAAATCGACACAAATAAGAATGTAAAGGACTTGCGGAAGTTCCGAAATCAGTTCAAACCGTTCAATGGCATCTTTGGTTGCGACCTTCGTCTAGATAAAGATGACAACTCCTTTCAGGGAACGCTGTTTCGTTTCCCTTTGCGAACCAAAGGACAAGCCATACGAAGTGAAATCAAGCAACTTCCTTACGACTTCAAGCAAATGAAAGAATTACTGAGGCTATTCATTCGTGGGGCCAGATCGCTGCTACTTTTCACACAAAATGTACGCAGCGTTAGCATCTTTCATTTGCCCAAAGATTCCTCAGAGCAGCCACAACCTAAGCTCATTTTTGAGGTTACCAAAGAGTTATCAAAGAATGGGATCTTGAGAGAGTTGTCTGTCCCATTCACCTTATCCACTGCTGCTCAAAATCTGGGCATTGAAGAACAGTTCTTTTTGAAGCAGTGCAATTTCCTGAAAGCGTCATCTGAGGTCGCGACGTGTGCTTCAGATTCCAATACTTCAAGCACTGAGTTCCTACGATCTGCACTTCAACTCAACGTGAAAAGCACTGTTACAGAGGCCGGTAACCGTTTCTTTGAAGACGAAATTCACTCACAATCCGTTGTTGAGACGTGGCTGGTGGCATCGTCAATGGGCACTGGCGAGGCAATGAAGTTCTCGATTCAAAACAAAGCCAAAAGTCTTGTTCCGTCAGCTGGAGTTGCGGTTCAACTGACTAACCACAATGCTCCCATTTCGATACCTGTTTGTCAATCAACTGACACAGGGACTTTGTTTTGTTACCTTCCACTTCCAATCCATAGTGGTCTGCCTGTACACGTCAATGGAGCTTTCGCAGTTACTTCTAACAGGCGTAATTTGAAAGAGAAATCGGAAGACGACAAACCTAGCTTTGACTCAGGGTGGAATGACGTTCTCTTGAGAGACTGTGTTTGTTCAGCATATCTTGATCTTGTTGAAGACGTCAAGCCAGCTACAGAAGCTCCTGGGAACACGTATCAGTTCCATTCATTGTGGCCCAAGTACTGTGAAGTCCAAAAAGCCTGTGAGCCTCTTGTACGTTCATTTTATGGGCGCCTTGTTACAAGGAGTCTCCCTCTCTTTGCGAGTGGCTGCAGATGGGTCGGAATCCATGACGTTTGTTTTCTCCACCCAAAGTTCCGTCTTGATGATCTTATCGGAGATATTGCGTTCGAGGTTTTTCAGGCGTTAGCTAGTGGCAGTAAAGCTGTTGTGGATCTCCCGGCCGACGTGTACGAGTCGTTTGAAAAGTGTGGTCTGGCAGCAAAGATCCAGCCTGGATGCTATGATGAGGTCAGGTTTTATCGTGAATTATTCTTCCCGAAAATTGCTTCTGTGCCCCCTCAGTTAAGGAACAACTTAGTACTTTACGCATTAGATGACAAAAGTGAAAAGTTTGATGGCTTTCTGGCTGCATATGCCTGCATTCCGGTTTCCCCTTTCGGGAAAACACTTAAACTTCCAAGAGAACTGGTCTCTCCAAAACGAGAGGCAAGATTGCTTTTTTGTCCAGTAGATGAAAGGTTTCCGCACGGCAGTCAGGAGACGTTTCTTAATCCTACACGGCTGTTTAAGCTTGAGAGGCTTGGAATGTTGACAGATGATATCTGTTGGCCTGACGTTGCAGAAAGGGCAGAGAGCATTTGCATTTTGAATAAAAATGACAGCGACGCAGCAGTTGAGAGAAGTGAAAACTTGATAGGCTATTTAGAGAAAAAACTGAAGCGTAGCGGTCAATATATTGAGTCCCAGGTTCAAACCAGGATTTTAAGGGCAAAATTTATTCCAGTTCAAAAGAAGCCACAATCGTTTCCGCTCACATGGATGGGCGACCAGTTACAAGATGGAAGCAATCAAGTCCTGGTGTCACCGGCGGATGTCTATTTAAGAGAACACTTGTATTTAGTGTGTTGCTCTGAAGCAATAGTAAATGTGTCCATGCCACCTAAAGTCAAAGACTTTCTGAAGTTAAACAGGAATCAGCCTACAGTCAAGCATGCGATCAACCAACTAAATGAGGCTGTGTCTACAAGCTTAGGCATCGCTGGTAGCGACGAGATCAGAAAAGTGTGCATCGAGTCCTACAAATTTCTTGAAGGGGCTCTCAAGAAGAATGAAACCAAGATAGTAGATTGCCTCAAGGGGAAACGTTTCATTCTTGTTGGAGATGAGTTTTTGTGTCCAAAGCAAATAGCGTTCAAGCTAAATGCTGATTGCCCTCCTTTCCTTTACAAGGTTCCCGAAGAACTGGCTAGGTTGTGTTCCACACTTTTGAAAGCAACTGGAGTAAGAGATGTTTTTGAGGCAGAAGATTTCATTAGCGCTTTGGAGCGCATCAAGGAACGTTTTGAAGGTAGGAAACTGGACAAACGGACGCTTGCTGTTGCAGTTACCCTTTCTACTCAATTAGAAGATTCACTGGTGGAGTCCAAGTCCTGTATTACAACAGATAAGAAGAGGGAATCCATTTATCTTCCGAATTCAAACGGAGTAATGAAACTAGTGAAAGAACTTTGCTTTCAAGACTGCTCTTGGATTTCCGGGGAAACGGGCATTCAGTTTGTCTATTCCAAGATTCCTCAATCGACAGGTGTTGCATTAGGAGTAAAGACAAGGAGAGAAGAGGCTTTGCGGCGTCATGCACTGGGAATATCTTTTGGGCAAAGGGAAAAACTAACAAATCGCTTGAAACGCATCCTGAAGGCTTATCCATGTGGGAACGAACTATTGAAAGAACTCCTGCAGAATGCAGATGACGCTCAGGCAACTGAGATTTGCTTTATTTTGGATCCCCGCAGCCATCCCAAGGAGCGGATATTTGAGACCTGTTGGGAGCCTCTGCAGGGCCCTGCCTTGTGTGTGTACAACAACAAGCCTTTCACAAAATCCGACCTTGAAGGAATACAGAACCTTGGAGAGGGCAGTAAGGGAGACGATCCAAGCAAGACGGGCCAGTATGGGGTCGGTTTCAATGCTGTCTACCACCTTACAGACGTTCCTTCGTTCATGTCCAAAGGGGACGAGATCGGTGACGTTTTGTGTGTGTTTGATCCACATTGCCGGTACGTCCCTGATGCTAATCCCCAGGAACCAGGCAGAATGTACGCAGATACAGCAAAGCTAAAAGAAACGTTTCCAGATGTATTTTCGTGCTACCTAGGGGAGCATTTCACCTTAGAGGATTCAACCATGTTTCGATTTCCACTCAGAACACAAGAGATGGCGGAAACATCCAAGTTGTCAAAAGTTCCAGTTAAGCTGAAAGATGTGAGAGGAATGATGGAAGCGCTTAAAAGTGAGCACTTTGAAGTCCTTCTTTTTGTAAACAACGTAAAGAAGATCACATTGTGCGACATCGATGACAATGGGCAAGTGGCGAACTCTTACTGTGTGGAAGCATTGATATCCGAGCAAGATGCACGCAAGCGACTTCAATTCGCCAGCTACATAAAGAAGATTGGAAAACTGGTGAGAGAAGGAGAGTCGCTGCCCTTCAACGACGGATCAAAACAATGTTCCTACTTTATGACCTTGTGCGACAATGTGGGAAACGAGGAAAACTGGTTCATTGTTCAGAAGTTTGGTTTTGAGAACAGCGTTGCAAAAAGCATTCCCGAAGCTTTCAGAAGGCAAGACCTTGCGCTGCTTCCCTTGGGTGGCGTTGCTTGTCTTTTGAAAAAGGAGCCAAAGAGAAGGGCAGCAGTGGAGAGGAAAAAGAAAGCCTATTGTTTTCTTCCGTTGCCTGTTAAAACTGATCTCCCAGTCCACATAAATGGCCACTTTGCGCTTGGCCACGAGGCCAGACGAGATTTATGGAGAGATGAAACTGGAGGATATCGAAGCGATTGGAACAATAGTTTGCTGGCTGATGTAATCGCGTCTTGTTACTTAACACTTCTAGATGAAGTGAGGAGCTGCTATCAGCCGCCAGTCTTGCAAAGCCCTGACCCAGGCAGATCGAGTTGTAACGAAAACGATTTGATTAGACGCCTCCAGGATTATGAAAAGTTGTTCCCAACATTTTCTAGCAAAGATTCGCCCTGGAACCCGTTAGTTAAATCAGTGTATCAAGGGATGAACAACAAGCAACTTCCACTCCTGCCGGTGGTTCGTAGCTCGACTCGCAGACATGAAGCAGAATTGAAATGGTTTCCACCGACGGGCACAGGAAACGATCAAGCATTCTTTAACAACCTAGAAGCTGAAGAAACTAGAGAGAGGAGGAGAACAAAGAGGAAAATTAGTAGTGTGGCCGAAATATTGGTGCAAGCAGGTTTTAATCTGGTGAACTTTTCGTTGTCTGTTTTTCATAATTTGGTGCAGTCTGGAGTGAATGCCCGTTGCGTATCTCCTGCGTCGGTAGTAGATTTTCTGAAGACCTTCAGTAGCCAAGATTCTTTTTGCAGGATTGGACCACTACCAGTCGTTGTTAGCGAAACTCCGTTCAGAAACGAAATTGGCGTTTCCCTGCTGCTTGCCTACTGCAAAGATCAAGAACAGTTCTGCACGCATTTATCAGGCCTTCCCTTACTTCTTACGCAAGACAACATCCTTCGTGTGTTTGATCTTGAAGATCCAAAATTCCTTTCTGATTACTACGACATTTTGCCACATTGTCAGGAGATGTTTGTTCATGAGCGACTAAAAAGAGATATCTTTCAAGGCGGCGCAAGCGGTGACGCCCCTGTCTTCCAACCATTTGACGTCAAAGCTTTTTCCAGAAACTTGCCTAAAGCATTACCATCTTTGTACCACGGTGAAGATTACGTCAGCTGGTCCCCAGATAAGAAGACGGAGCCATCCCGCCACTGGATTTCCAGAGTATGGGGTTTCCTTCAGGAGGTCGTGGGTACGTCTCAAAGCTATTCAGAGCCGAGCTGCACTTTAGACGTACTAGTACCTTTGTCTAGCTGGAGCATTCTTCCGGCAACGGAACCGTTAGACAACTTCTTGAATGTTTCAAGTCCAGTCGCAGATGACTTCCTGGTGCCCTTGAAACTGGCAGAGTCTGTGCTTGATTTCACGAATATCGAGGCCACGCTTGCTTGTTCACGCCCGCTTGGTCGCGCTCTTAGGAGCCTTGGGCTACCCGAGCTAAATTGTACTACACTTCCCAGCTCACCCCAATACATGAATCTTCCGCGGCGTATTGTGGCATCTCCTTTAAAACCAGTATCACTTCTTACAGCACTTCACAGCCGAATGATGAGGAAACCACGCTCCTTGCAAGGAAAATTGGATCGATCTGGTTGCAAGACCATCTTGAAGTATTTTTGTGACAACCTAAACAGCCTAGAGTCCATGCCTTCTAGCAAAGATATCTTGAGAAAGCTACCCTTTTATCTAACAACACATGGTGGTCTTGTCGCTATTGATGACCAAAGAAGCGTTTGCCTCTTACCGAGTGGAATACCCAGGATTGAAATGAATCAGCTAGAAAGTGAAGTCAAGGTGTTGTTCCTGGAATGTATGCAAGATCTCTCTAACTTGTACAAATATCTATCGTTTGACAGCATATCCTCAGTGAATGTGTACTGTGAGTTTATCTTGCCAAACTTTAACGTTTTCAGCAGAGAGGCAAGGGAAACGCACCTCAAGTACATCCGAGATTCAGTTTTCACAAGCACTTTGCTGAACGACCACGATGAACAGAGACTGACCGACTGCCTAAAAAACAAGGAAGTCATTACCACAAAGAATGGAACATTGAGAAAAGCAAATTCTTTCTATGACCCACGTAATGACGTTTTCAAGGCTATGCTTTCTGGGGACAAGTTTCCAAGTGAACCTTTCAATTCAGACTGGTGGCTTCTGTTTATGAAGAAGATTGGGATGGTATGTGAAGTCTCGTGCGATCATTTTAAGAGATTCACCGCTGAGGTTGCGCACGAAGCGGTCACGCAACGTACTGATACAACAGACAAGAAGTCCAAGGTTTTGGTCTCCCATCTTTTCAGTCGATCTCAAGTACTGAGTGAGGGTCTGCTGCAAGCTGTTTGTGGTGTTCGTTTTGTGGTCTCAGATCCTGTACGGGAAGACCTTCTAAATCTACATGCACAATTTGGTGAAAGAGAAGACGGCAAAACTCCGTACATTTCTTTTAAAGGCTCTGTGGTGTCTGACCATGCTGAAGCTGTATGGACGACAGCGTATCTGCTCCCTAAGTGGGCAGATCCAAGTTTTCATTTTGGAGGTGCCTTTTATCTTCCGCAACTTTATGTTCTCTCAAATCCTACGCTAGAACTGGTTACGGCTCACTGTATCAGAATCTCTCATCATCTGGCAAAGCAGAACGACACCAAAGTGCCAGAAGAACAGATTGCGACGAGAAGATCAGTCATGAGAAAGATTTACACTTTGCTGCAGGACAAAGTTATCACTGAAAGTAATGTAAAAGGCGGTCTTGAAAGTGCACCGTGCGTTTTGGTTGAGAAAGGTACAAGGCTCGTGCAAGCTAAACAGGTTGTACTCGAACTGCTCGAGAGAGACGAGATATCACCATTTCTTTTTCGCGTTCCTCCTGAATTTGGAGAGTTTCACCAGCTGTTTCATCACCTTGGCTGCTCAAAGTCCGTACAATCATCCCACTACGCGATGGTTTTGGAAATGCTACATGATCAGTGTCAAGAAAATAAGCTGCATCCGAACGAGATCCAAAGTTCCATGCGAGCAGTTAGGGGCCTCTTTGAAAGCTTGCTAAAGGATTCAGAGAAAAATGTTGATCTCCTAAAACTATACTTGCCAGCATTGTGTCCACACAGTAGGAGCCCCAGTGGCACTTCTGAAGTTACATTGCACAAGTCGACGGACCTGATCTTCGACGACGCGCCTCAGTATCAAAGTCGGCTGCAGCATTTCAAGCAACTATTTTTGGTGGATCTGAAGAGGGCAGAACTGCAATTTACTTCATCCATGAACTACAAGGACTACATCATGCGTCTTCCAACTGATTGTCGCCCGAAGGTGTTGTCTGATGTGGTGGAGGAGAAGTTTGTTGATAATCAGGATTCGATCGGTCGTGGTAGTTCACCTGTTCAGCTGAGCGTCGCTGATTCCTTGACAAAACAGCTCGGCTCACAACAATTCTGTCATGCAATCTTAAGGCTTATTCGTCATGCAAACCATGAAAGTGGAAATTTGGACGATACTGTCATCGCTTCTGTAAAAGAGAGACTAAAAAACATCGAGTTTCTTGGGATGAACAGAATTGAAACCAAGCTGATGTACGAGGGAATTCCTATTCCAGGCAGTGAAACGGAAGTGCCACTTTTTGTAGATAAGGTTTCGAAGGCCGGTAAAGTTCTTTGGAAGGTCTATATTGTTGCAGAGGAGGATGCAACTCTTGGCAACATATCTTTGGCCTTAACGGAAGTGATTTCAGAAGCCTGCGAAGGATTGTTACGGCACACAGTTATGTTCATTCCAGAGATGTTGCGCGCGGATCCCACTGAGATATGGTCAATCCTGGACACCATGAAAATTCGCCAAGATGACTCATACGACGCGTCACAAAGCAATGTGTTGCCACAGCCGGGAAATTTCATTCCCATTGAAGATCACCATCTCTTAAACGAAGCATTTGAAGAATTCACACCTGGAGAATATGTTGCATTGGAATTGGATGATCCCAGTCTGAGCAAAGAGAATGGAGATGCTACCTTCATCTATGCCATAATAATCGAGGAAACAAATTGCGAGGGTGCCACTGTCTACACAAAACTATACACAGTGAATATAGGCCATGACAAAAGGGTTGCCGAATCGGCTGATTTGTACAAATTTCACCGTTTTCAGTTCTGTGAAGAAGCAGGAAGCTCCTCCCAAACAAAAGACAAAACGAAGATTTTGGCACAGATCACAGAAGTGCTCGAAATGGCATGGCAATTACCAGAGGAAAGGAGAAGAAAAATCGTGAAGAGACTCTTCTTACAGTGGCACCCAGACAAGACGCTTGAAGACCAAGCATTCTGCCAGGATGTTTTCCAGCACCTTCAGGATGAGTTGGCAAGATTGGAGAGCAACAAGGCACGACGCACAAGGAGGAAGGGCTCTGGAAGCACAAAACCAAACCATTACGAAACTTTTTTTGATTTCTGGGGAACGCGTGCCCGAAGGCATCAAGCTCAGCGCCAGGAATACAAGGCAATTTATTTGGAAAGGTTTGGATCGCGTGAAGTGACGTCGGCGTTACACGGCTCAACAACAGTCATTCCCCCAAGTTTTTGTAAGAAGAATCCTCAACCAGGTGAGGCACGCCGCTGGTTTAGACAAGCGAGAGCCGACCTCAAGGCTGCTGACAAAGACTTGGCGGCTGACAACCCATCCTATGAATGGGCGTGTTTCAAGTGCCACCAGGTAAGCAAGCTTCCGCTTAACCTACATCTGCCTAAGCTCGTTACAGGCCCATTACCTCGTGTTAGAATTGACGATTGGAAAGAAAACGGTTTAAATGTCATTGAATGCCTGAGAGACAGAATACCATTTGAGTACCAAGAGTCCTGGCTCGATGGTTTACTGGCGTTAAGCCTCAGAGAATGTTTACTTAAAAACATTTTCGCTCTCAGTAAAATTGTCTAAAGTGCGAGATTGAAATCAACACCATAATAACAGGCCATAGCATATACATATCAATTTATTTCAGTGGGTGGAAGTTGTCAATGATTAGGCTATTCATTTTTGGAGGGATTGCGGGCTGGTGAAGCGTGTTGTCTTAGATAAAATAGCTGGAGTGGTATTTTGTATCATTTAGGCCGCGGAGAAGGCACTCAAGGCAGCTCAATATGCAGATGATGCTTTCAAGACCCGTGCGCATAGTCTGATACAGATTGCTTCACGTTTGGACGACTCAGAGTTAACCAGCTTGGCAAGTCAACTGGAGAGTAGCGTGGTAGACTCGACACGTATGCGCTATCCCGACCGAGTCTATTACCCTCAGATACCCAACGATGTCTACACGAACGATACAGCCCAAAAGGTTCTAGAGCTGGCGTCGACAGTCCTAGAGAGAGTCGGCGACAAACTCTCAAAATTGTAATCGTTGATCAGGTCTTAAGACGTACCCGAAGTAGCGGCATTGTATCATTTAACATAAATTTTGTGTGTGAATTAGTAGCTCTGCACCAGAGATTCCGGGAGGGAATATTTGGTCGATGCGTGACCTTTTCGCATTCGAAGAACTGTGTATTCTGGTACAGTACTGTGCAGGTTCAGCTAGGAGTAATAGGGAGCTTAAGCAACGGCGACGACGACGCCGAGGACAACGCCTGGTAAAAAATGAATTCATATTTTACAAGCGAAATTCGCGAATGTCTAGATCTGTTCAGTACGCCAATGGCACTAAAAACTTGCTTAGGTTAAATATGCAACGACGGCGTATAGTTCCAAATGGCAATGCGAAAAACTAGCCGTCGTCGTCCACGTTTCGTAGACGACGCAGAACTTGATCATTTCACGTTGTTGTTTTGCAGAGGACGGCAAAGAAATGTACAAAAATTTATAACGCACGTGCACAGCTATTGTTTTGCTCATTAAACCTTTTGTTTAGTGACGTTCTCGTTGCCGTCGTCGTCGTGGTTTGCTTAAGCTCCCTATTAATATTACAAAGCGACGACATGAAGCGATTTTACAAATTGTTTTACTTTCGTTTTCCCTCTTTTTAGATCGCTTTAGCTTTTTATCGAACGAACGTAATAGTTAGTGTTTTGAACGAATTAGTACTTTTGAAGAAATGCACCTGGCAGTTGCTTTTGATGATAATTCAGGTACTTTGAAATCCAGAGAATATGTTATTGCTTTCACAGTCGTCTTTTAGAATAGATGGCAAAGTTGTCGATCAAAATTGGAACTGGCCGTTTCAGAAAATTCTGAAAGGGTTTGCTTTCACTGGTGAAAACACACAATTCTTTCCTCTTATGTTTATGTAACAGAGAGAATGACCCTTCAACTGAGGAAAACTGAAGTAGGATGGCCCTTCCAAATGTTGCGTTAATGAGTACTTCCTGCGCTGGAGTTTAGTTTGTATATTACTGTAAGCAGTTTACAAGAAGCATTTAGTGGTTTTACTGCAGATGTCTTCTACCTTTCAAACCCAATAGTTTTTTCCCATACAAAATCCTTATTTCCCGTTGTTACAAAGTTGCGAGCTTGGACCACCTGTGGGGAACAGTAGAGGTGTCAACAAATACGAAGGGCAGGCAAGAGGGTGGGGGAGTTGAGAGGGTCAGAGTTCCCTGTACTATGCCACCCTTCCCCAGAATTCTGCCACGACTGCCAAATTTGGGGCACAAATGTGAAGGCTGTTGATTTCGCTATGACATCAAGTGGCGACGCATAAATAACAATGATAAACTGACCAGTTGGGAATTATTGCTTTGTTTCAGTTCAAACAAACAAATGTGGGTTAGTTTTTGTCCCGTTTGAGCCTCTTCCTTTTTCATTGGGTTTTCACTGGCCATGAAAGCTTTTGGACTATATAATGTGATTTATAAATTGTTTCAGTATTCTTTAGCAACACTTACAACTAAACGTCTGTTCTCATTCTTAGTGCCACGGCGTGGAAGCGAATAGGCCATATAATCCACAATTGCAGTTTTAAATATCTGCTATCTGCTCTCAGACGGCCTACTATTATAACTAACCGAGCAGAGAACAGAAAATCTCAACTATGCGATTTCTGTCCGATTTTTTCCGTTTTCCATCGCAGTTAGCTTCTTTCAAAATGAAAACCTTATCTTGTAGTAACAAAGACTGCATTTAGTGCTTCTTTACTCACATTTCAAGTTTAGGGTTGTAGTAAGCAGAAACTAAAGTACAAAAGTAAGCTTATTAGTTACAATGTGAAGCTAACTATCTTATGTTTCGTAGCTTTTCTAATAGCTTTTTACAGCAAATATTAATGCCATATCCATAGTTAGTAACCCTACAAAAGCGAACTTAGTATTGCAGAGAGAGCGAGTGCTACATGCATACAGTGCAAAGTGGTTCTTATACACTTTTTATTGTTGTTATTTGTAGGTTTAAGCTTTTAGTAGTTGTTCGAGATCTTTCGTTTCGTCTGAGTAGATGTATAGTTTCAATAAAACCCACATCAATAATAAATCAGTGTATGTAGTTTGAGACAGGCTACCTCAGGTTCCTTTATTGGCGTTTCTACGAGCTTTCCTTACCTCGTTTGTCAGCCAATCATCGTCCACTTTTGAATGGAAGTGATCAGCTACAGTGTAGCCTACATTCTTAATAATCTATAACACGCCATGAAATCAGGAGTCACGAAATTGCATTTTGATGAAGGGCGCCAGTATCAAGGCTCGGTTTTCAATATTGGTAGTCCCACATTGTCTTTAAATTCTCAGCTATTATCTGTAAAGAGACAAACGTCTTGTTACCGCAGTAGACTGTTTTGATCGTGAGCCACCGATTTCTGAGTGTTAGCTGTACGTCTCGTGATTAATAAAGTTGTTCTTCAGTCTGGATACGTCTCCCCTTGCACTGAATGTTTAAGGCTTCATGAAAGTGCAGGACCCACCGAAGGACCCATGATAGCCATCTGTGCTCAATAGACTACAGATAGAACATTTTACCTGGATCCTCATTAACAGTCTCTGTTTTTGGCCGTTTCTATACTAAAAACGCATTATCCGTCTGGACGAACTTGGGCAAACATTTGTAGTTCTACCGGTTATGCGTCTTCAGTATAAAGACGGGCACAAGACGTACCATGCGTCTAGTCGAACTATCTCTTGTAGTGCGTCGTTCAAGACGAATTTCGAAGTATAGTTCGTCTAGACGCAGAATACGTCTTGAGCTCGTCTCTATACTGAAGACGCATAACCAGACGAACTACAAATGTTTGCCCAAGTTCGTCCAGACGGATAATGCGTCTTTAGTATAAAAACGGCGAGGACGCATTATCCTTCTGGACGGATTATGCGTCCTCTAGTATAAAAACCGCCATTGCTTCTATTTTTTGCGGGGTGGTGGGGGCGTGGGCGAGGTGGGAGATGGGATTGCATAATTTTTGTATGCTGCTGTCCGTACAAACGAAAAGAAAAAACGTCAACACCCTTTGTCATTCCTCCAAAATGTAATGAAGATTTCAAAAACAATAAGGTCAGGAAATTTCAGCTGAGTTAGTAGAAATGCAGTAAAACAAAACGATGATGAGTTCTTGAGTGGGGTTGTGTTAGTTTGCTATTGTTTCGTTAGCAAGTTTTGAAAACAGATTAAAATAAATCATGCATGGAGTGATGAAAATATGGTGACTTGTTACAGGACAAAAAAAAACTTATTCACAAACAACTCATACTTCCTCGATTCGCTATGGCCAAAGGCTAATGCTAAAATGATCCCTCTTGATGTTGTGTCCGGTGGTTTTAACATGGTCAGCAATGGCTTATGTCTGGTCATTTTTAGCAAGGGCCTTGAAATGTTCTGTTTTCCTGTCATGGAGTCTTCGCTTTGTTTTGCCGAGGTAAAAGTCATTGCAGTCCCAGGAACCGGCTTTCAAAATAACTTTAGATTCTTGAGAGCGGTTTAACCGGTACTTGTATGGAAAGAAAGATTTGATGTGGCGGGTGTTAGAAAAAATTATCTTCAGGTTTACGAAAGAGTAGAAATGGTATACACAAGATTTCAGGTCATTCCTCACATTTGCATTGCGCATCCTTACTGCGCATAATTTATGGCGTCATTAGCGCGCGCTTGTGCACGCGCATATTGAAAACATGACGGATTTGCCTTGATATTGAGTTCTGCCAGTTGAAAATGGCTCTAGCTCACCAACGAGCATGGGCACCCCAATTTTTTTTTCAGTCGTTGTAATCAACTAATCATAAGCTTTGCGTGAGAAAAGGCTGATCTGATTTCTATTGCTGAAAATTGAATAAATACGAAAAATAGCAGATACACTGTGGTCTTTTCTATTTTGCTGTCGGTAACCACGTCAAGAAATTTGGTTCAAATTTTTAATCAAGGATTTAGCTTTCTGTCTGAATCAAACTTAAACGTTTATTTGCGTCCGACACAATGTATTGGCTGTAGTTTAATGCGTGTTCTTATGAGTCTGGGTTTACAAAGATGTTACAATTACTGGGAATGCGTTCTTATAATAAGCATTAAATAATGCCAAAATGGGGCATTTTCAATGCCTCACTGCTCCTTAATGAGCATGGGCACCCCCCTTTTTTATTTCAAAATTGAAGTTATCATATGACAAATATTCAGTGGACAAAGTTTGAACAAAAATCTATTGTCACTTCTATTTCAGAGGAATTACCTTAAGGCATTTAGAGATTTGGTTTCTGTGTAAACCCAAGTAAGGTAACAGGATAATATCTTTCTTAGGAACTGTAGAGACAGGGCTGTTGGGCTTGTTTCTGTTCAAAACATCGTTAATGTTGTAAGTAATTATACCTTGAGGGTAACCATTTTGAAGAGTTTTCAAAGATCATTGAGAGCAGATTGGAGCAAAGATGGCGTGGAGCAAATTCGGTAGCAACGATAAGTGAACGTACGAATGAGATTAATTTTGTACTTGCGTGATTTGAACGAATCCCATTTGGTGTAGAGACCGGTGTATGTCTTCGTCCCGTAAATGGATGTCATGAAGGTGTTGTTTGGCCAACGTTTATCGTTTATCAGAAATTTTCGGAAAATGTTCTGAAACGTTCATGTGGCCCTCGGACAATTTTTGGAGAATCTTCGGAAAGTGGTCGGAAAACTTCGGAAAATTATCAGAATGTTTATATAACAAAGAAAATAATACATGGTTGCTTGTAGATATGGAATATCTCTCGTGTTCAACTTTATATCTCACTCATTCGCTGCACTCACTCGTGAGATATCAAGTTGAACACTCGAAGAGACATTCCATATTTACGCGGGCCCATGTATTACACTCTATATATAGCGAACAGGACTCCATGTTCTTATGATATACAGGGAGCAATCCCGAATGGGGCTAAATGGAACCCCAATCAGGAAGCCAAACACAGGAGGTATAGGAGGACATAGGAGCCCAGTGGGGGGAACTGCCATATAAAAAGGAAGGGGCTGCTTGTCGGAAATTTGGAAAAGAACCCCTAAGAGGTACCATTTCTAGAACAGCACATCATCTCTCATCATATTTGTTTTCAGCTCAATACCCTAACAGGTACCACGGCAGCTCCTGATGTACACCTTTTGAGGCTGAACACCCTAAGAGGCAGCAAAACTGCATATTTAACCCCAAAAAGGTGAAACAGGCATCTTTGTCCTTTCTATAAAGGAGTTCCCCCTCCCCCCTGGGACAGGAGTTGGTTCATCTTGCACCCTTGTGAAGCTAGCAGTATAAGTTGTGTTGTTGTTCTTACATTTAAAGTGCCCTTCATCACCCAGGAGAATAAATGACTGACATAATGTTAAAGCAGCCCAACAAAATGCTAATTGGTAATCTGTGATAAGCTAACAGTCCATCCACAGAAAATAGTTGTAATTGTGCTGTGGAAAACTTGGTTGACCTGAGTGCAAAGTGATAGTATTCCAAACAATATGACTCGAGAACCTCTTTTGCAATTTATTTTACTTTTACTTAAAAATGTTTGGGAGATAAGTTAATTTCTTCAGGATTTTTTTGCAGGGCGATGGGGTTAATTTTATGTATTTGATTATGCTTAAAAGAATTGCAAAATCTTTTTGTTGATTCACTTGATGAATTTCACTAAAAAATGCCTTTCAACAGTTTTATTGAGATCTAGTTGTGATAGCAAACACAAACTTTTGAACTGTCTTCTTTGAGTTTCTGAAGGAATATAACCTCAAAGCAAATAGCTTGCAAATATACTCCCTCTTAATGTTAACAATTTCAAGGGTTAAAATCTTTCATTGAGCTCTGGCACAGTGAGTTCCTTTGAATGCTCAACATTCAAATAGGCTATGGTATCACAAAATATAATTTATTGTCCTTCACTTGTCAACTTTTCCTGACTTTCTTGAAAATATGCTTCCAACAGAGAGATTTTGCACAACACTAAGTACTCCCTTCATCTTGGAAAAAGGAAGCAACACCTTATTTTGTAACCTCTCCAACAGTGATGGTCTTATCCAAATACCAACACCTTTCTTCTCAGCTTGCAATTCTGCCTTTAGAAGTCTCCTCTGTAGTTTGTGATAAAGTGGATTGTTTGTCAGAGTAGACACATGACATGTGACTGCCACACCCTGGTGTACCATTTCTTCATTTACAGATGCTGATGAAAACCAACCCTAAAAAGTTAAAGTACACAAAGAATTTCATATTGACTACACAAAAAAATATTATTTACAGTTACTTTTGTAACAGCATTTGTAGAAATAGTTGAAGACAACTTGCTTTCGAACAACTGACTTACCAGTTAAACAACGTAACAGTAGGCCAGTTTTGTTATATTAAAATTCTACCTTGACTCCAAAGCTTCAGGGAATAAAATAAAACAAGTCACATGGTGGATAAGGGATGAATAATTACTACAATTTCTTTTATTTGATTCCCCTTAGCCTTGGAGCCAATTTTAATATATCCAAATTGGCCTATTTCAATGGCTAGACACTAATGAGTGATATTTGCCTCTTGCTCAGTTCCCTACTTTACAGGCTACATGCCCCGGGTAGGTGGGGGAGGGGGAGGGGGGAGAGAGAGGTACTCCCTTAAATGGACCATACAGGTAGTATGTACAGCCCTAAAGGGTATGATTTTGCAGCCATTTTGGTCATAAATAGGTATCGATTTTGACCATTTTGGTCATAAATTGGGTATGGTTTTTGTACTCTAGTCTTGATATGAGTATGTTTTTAAGGAGAAGCTACTTTTCCATCATTCTCGAAAAGAACAGCGACAAAAGCCCTTCATAAATTATCTTTATGGCAATTTCACATTGCTCTGAACTAGGGAACTAATTATAAGGCAGGTCTGAAACAAGGCTTTGATTTAAGGGTCAGGTTATAGGGTTTCAAATTTTTGGTCAGGTCATAAATAGGGTAATCACAGATTTGGGTCATAAATAGGGTAAGGGTTTTGGGAAGCAAGCCACACACCCCCAACCAATTTTTCTGGGAGTATCCCCCTGGGCTACATGTCACAAATAAGTATTTCCACAACTGCAATCTGACCATTTTATTTGTTGTTTTAATATAATACCTTTTTCTTGTACACCATGCAGTCCAACATACTTTCCTTGGTGATTTGTAAGGGAGTCATTTTCACTTCTGTTGATAGCACATTGTCTGAAAGCCACTTGTACCCTCCCTCTCTGAATTCTATTCCAACCAGGCTAACATCAAGAAGGCTTGATTGTGCTGGTGCATCTGAAGAAAAATATTCATAACACAAAGGAGTAAGTCTAAAAAGAAAATAACCCTTCTGAACAAAACTGGCCCTATCCGTAAAGTTGAACAAAGTCTTGGTGGATGTTAATAAACTCAGTATCCTTGATAGATCTCTTTTCAGGAGGATTGGTGACCTAATAATTAATGTGCTCAACTCTGGTTCAATAGGTCCAGGTTCAAGCCCTGGCTGGGGACATTGTGTTGTGTTCTTGGGCAAGACACTTTACTCTCACAGTGCCTCTCTCCATCCAGGTGAATATCTAGGTACAAGCAAATTAAATGCTGGGAGTAACCCTGTGATGGACTAGCATTCCATTCGGAGGAGAGTGGAAATTCTCCCACTCATTTCATGAGAATGAAACCAGAGAGAAGCATCAGGCTGATTGGCCACTGCAGACTTTGCCAGCCTACTTTGCAAAAAGCCACTGACATCAGAGTTTAAATAAACTAACTTTAAATTATTATGAATTTAAAGCAATTTTTTTAAAATTCAAGGTTTATTCTGTGGTGCACACTTCCAATCATGGTATGCCTCTAGAGCAATTTAAACAAATACTGTACCTGAGTCTGATGTAGAATATGGCTTCTTGAAGCTTCTCAGCAGTGGAATGTGATAAACACCAAGGGTGTTACCCTGCCTTATTTCCCTGATTTGGCCACGAAAGGAAATGTTCTTGGCAACAAATTCTGCTGGGACTTCAGACACTGCTCTGAACTGTCTGAACTAAATGGTAGAGCAGTCAACCTTGAGCAAATTACTCCACATCCCCAAGAATGGGGGGGGGGGGGGGGGGAACTCTCCATGTTGCAAAAACTTTTTTAGTGGTAGAGGCACCTTAATTTTTCATAAATTTAAGATGGCTCTGAATCTCTTTGACAAATTGTGAACACAACACAATGACTCCTGACTGGTCAGCTAACAGGTAAGCTTAACTCTATCTGGGAGGGAGGGAGTACTTCCAATGATAGTAACTATATGGGTAGGCTCCACCCATAAGGGCAGGGGTTTCACGAGTTTAAGTAGACAAAAGGGTCTACAGGGAAAACTGTCTGTTAGGAATTTAAACGGACCTCTAGATCTCAAAATTATATCTCCAACAGAGACACAAAATGGGCAATTCATCTATTAGCACTTTGGAGGGGTTACTCAAGTGAAAGTTTAGGAAAGGGATGTAGGGTGTCTACTGTAGCTATGTGAAAGGAGTAATTTACATTTCATATGAATGGTGTATGAAAGGGTTTACTTATAAGAGTTTGAAAAATGGGGCACTGGAGTAACTTTTCCAGGAAGTTATATGACATGCTAAACATCAGCCAGGTTACCGCATCTGCAAAAATATGAATCAATGTATACAACAAACCAGAGCTTGCACAATGTGAAAAGCTTACCACATAAGTTCTCCGCAAGATAAGTACAATTCCTGCTCCAGCCAAAATCCAGGATACATTCTGCAGAAAAAATATGATATTATAAAGTCGTTTAATAGTTTATAAAATTAATCAGATCAAAATATCATTACTATAATGGAAATATACATGGCATGGTATACATTGAAAATGGCAAAGAGGATCCTGTTCCTCAAATAAATACATTTTAAGCAGATCTGTGCATGTTGGAAGAGATGAAGAGTGCTGATATTTGCTGGGAGAATGCCACAGGAGTAGCCCAAGACATGGCAATCTGGTGGAACCTCGTTGAGGTCTCATTATGCCATTATGGTATAGCGGAGTTGAATCCCTCCATGCCTCTCTGGAAATTCCAGTTTAGCCTTGTACTTTTATTAATAAGTTAATTTGTTGTCCTTTGAGACAACTCATTCCCACAGAAATATTCTTAGAATTTCCAATGACCTTCCATGGAGTGGGCAAAGATGTGTTCTCAGAAACCTCATGCACAATGGCAAGATACAGTCAAACCTGTATATAAACGGCCCTGTATATAGCGGTCACCCTGTGTATAACGGTCACCGAACAACTTCCCAAAAATCGTCCCTTATATTTACTTTTAAGTTGACCTGCATATAGCGGTCACCTGTATATAATGTACGCGGTCACCCATTAGACTTCCTGAATCCACAATTTCATTATCTTTTACCTGTATATAATGGTCACGAAATTGGGTTACAATTAACAAATAATGACAAGCTTTATTCATAAGCTCGTTAAATGGCAGCCACCAAGGCAGGGGTCTCACAAAAATACAAATATTAGTACTAAACACAACTACTAATACATGTCATCACCTACGTCCGACACATGCTTGTGGCAGATAACATTAATAGTAACTGTAACAACATAACCGTACCACACTGTTTTCACTTTCATCATTAAGTTCCCTCATTGTTACACTGTACTGTACTTATCTCTCTTGAATTGAAATATAAAATGAGTGGTTTTCCACTTGTAAACGTTGTTCATTAGCTTTCAGTGGACTTTGACTGCACCTCCCTAAAAGTATACCACGGACATTTTATGGGCCTTTTTTATCGTGTTTATTGTGTTGCTGTTACTTGTTATATTATTGTCAATAAAATGTAAATTGAGTGATTATTTGCACACAAAAATGCTATTTACTGACTTCCAGGGAAGTTTAAGGAAACCTGTGTACAGTGGTCACCCTGTATATAACGGTCACCTGGCCATTTCCCAAGGGTGACCATTATATACAGGCTTGACTGTATGCAAAAAAGTATGTGGCAAAATTTCCTCCTATTTCTTCTGGTTCTCATCACCTTAGGAATCCAATGAACTCTACCTTATACCTGCCAACTTTTGTCAAGTCACAGGCATGAAAAAGATCTTTATCTTACAATTGCCAAGATTTTCAAAGAAGACCAGCCATATCCTTGGTTGTGTCCTGGTGTACCGGTACACATCGTACTCCTTTCTTTACGAACCTTTGTTTAGCTGTTGAACATTGTTGGGTCTTTTGTATCGGTTCTTGTGAACCGGTACACAAGGACAGAATCATATCCCCCTTCCTTGAGATTTCCCACCCCCTTTTATTCCAGGGTTTGGGGAGCTAGGTGGGGAGGTTTCCCACCTCCCTTTCCCCCCTCATTCAACTCCCAATTTTTGTTGGTCTCTATGGTTACAATACATGTAAATGCAGTAAACAGTCAATTACAACTATAAACAAGGCAGAAAGACTAAAACAAAACAACAATTAATAACATCATCATAATATCATGATTTGACAGAACCTAAAGGCACAGAATAAAATCTTTTCTTCTTAATTCTTACCCTGAATAATCTCAGATTGTTGTCCACAAAATTTGTAAATCTTGTCAGTATATCACTGTTGCCATCTTTCTCTTCGTCTACCATTCCTTTCATGTTATTTCTGAATCCGCCATGTTATCTTCTTCCGAGTTCTCCCGACACCTTCCCGATGATCACACGAGAGCAACGACGAAATGCTTGCTCCTAACTAGCCCCAAATAAGGTAAACGTCGAGCACGCGCTTGCCATCCGATGACATCATAAGGAGAAATGTGACGTTGAAGAAACGTTTGAAGAGAAGATCCAAAATGGCCGTCAACCCGGGGATGTCAGAGTACGGAGATGTCATAATTTCGCTAGAGAACTGTATTTTAGACGACGATCATTTAAAAAATACACCCTCGATTAAAGATGGTTTGGATAAAGAAGTAGAAATTGATCTGCGAATTGTAGGTTGCGAGTATATTCAAATGGCGGGCATCTTGCTAAAACTTCCTCAGGTAAGTACGTTTCAAATTTTGGACGTTAAAACTTGTTTTTGTTTGGAATTTTGAGCTGAGTTACTTTGCTTTGGAACCTTCAGGTAGCTATGGCTACAGCACAAGTGATATTTCAACGGTTTTACTACAGTAAGTCACTCGTTAAACACGATGGTGAGGTAAGGAACATTTTCGTGCACGTAAGGTTATGTTCTTGTAGGCTTTTAAGATATTTTCGTTTTATGATTTTAGACTTAAACTAAGCTTCCTTTCAGTATTATAACCGGATGAAAACCCACCCAACATTTTGCGTTGCACTTAAATCTAGTTCTTTTCCAAAATCATCTCAAACTTTGTCCAGCTTTTAAATTTCTAAACACTGATGAAGGCAAAATTCTACATGCACGTGTTTCAAAGATTTTAGCTCTATTCCAGCCCTAAATATTTCCTAATGTTACCCACAAATATTTGTTGTATAATAAGGCTTTCTGTTATTTTGTGTTAATTCTCTAACTCATTACTTTACTGCGGGAATATCCATGCCGAACCTACCTTCTTCCAAAATTTGTATTGCAGATTTACTCTATGGCAAGTATCTTTCTCGCCGCAAAAATCGAAGAAAGCCCAAGAAGAATTCGAGATGTGATTAATGTCTTTCATCATATAAAGCAGAGAAGGAATGGCAGGTAAATATCTGTATTCATGTTTGTAGGGAAAAGCGAAAGAGAGAATTTTTGTCCAAAATTAAATCAGAACAATTTTTAATAATTTTTCGATTAATCTATTTATTGAAAAAAAAAAAGCCGGTTGTTGATCTGTTTGGTTTAACTTTAAAATATGAAGATATGGCTTCAAAATTTCTGAGGTTCTTACCGATACAAACATTTTATAAGTTTTGAAGTTCTGCCTTGTTGAATGGAAAGAAAATAATGTCTGCAGTACATACTACACAAACCATTCAACTAAAGAACATTTACATGTATGTTGTCATTGGGGGTGGGGGAGATGTTTGTGATGCCAAATAATATAAGTAATGGGCAAGAATATTCTTGAAGCACTGGCTGGTCATTGTTGTTCAGCAATCTTGAAAGTGTGTAAATTTTGCTTTTGGGAAAATGTGTCAAAACATGTCGGAAAGCAACAGTATCTCCGTGGTACCATTTCACTTTTCCTTGTGAAATTGGTTGGTTTTTAAAAACCAAATTTGCTAACAGATATGTTGTTGTATATGCCAATCACATTAGTGGCGGTAAATCTATGTCAGAGAATTTTGAATCTGCCAGTACATGTAGTATAATTTTTGCAAGAAACATGCTTAAAATAATTGTAGGCAAATCAGTTGGTGTGAATTTACAAGTAAGATTGTTTATTATATGTAATGCAGATCAGTTGAGAGAGAGTAACTTAGAGTGCTTCGTCTTACTCTCAAACATGCAGGAAATATTTGACTAACAGTCATGCACAGACAAAAAGTTAGATCTTGCACTTAGTAGTTAAGTTTGTACTTAAAGACCTTTAAGAGTGTTTGAATTTTGGTTGGCCCAACTGTTATGAACTATGGTAGTTCAGTTATGTTGGTTATATCTTTCTTAGCTTGAGAATATTATGGTTCAAATATTGTCTTAATACATGCATTTGTGTAATTATAAAAAGAAGGCAAGTCTTGTAATTTGTGTAGTGTAACCATGGCAATATAAGAAGGGTCACCTTGGATTGTTGAAAACCAAGCAGCAAATTAAACATAGGAAGCTTGAAAACTTAGTGGCTATCTATGCTGCAACATGTAATTGCAAAAGAATGGTCTTAAGATGTTAATTTGAAATGTAAATTGTCATGTACCATGGTGTTTAAGTTATGGTTTAATGTGGTTAGAGAGATTAAGCCAACATCATTGTTACACTAGAATTTACTTCCTATTAAATTATTTCTTATCCAGGTTAAAGTAGTAGCATTACTGCATTTAATTGACTTGATTTTTTTCTCTCTTTCTCCGTGCTGTCAATGCTAACTCCAGCAGCCTCCTACCACTTCAACACCCAACGCACCAACCCTCCGTGTTGCTCAAAACCAGCTCCGATGGGTCTGGTGTTACCATGGCAACATTGGACTGAAGTGGTGCTTCTCGTATTGGTCAACGGTCTCCGTTAACTGAAGGCAAGCAGGGCATATGTAAAAGTATCTAACACTGATTTTGTCTCATTGTTATAACACTTTCCAAGTTTGGTGATATTGCAATTTTTAAAATTTCAGGTAATAAAACAGTTTGACTGTGTATGAGATAGTTCACAGAAATGCTCCAGTGTATACACTAGTTTATGGAAAGTTAAAGTGTGTTACTTGCTTTGTTGGTTTTTATCAATGTTTTTCTCTATTTATAAAAGGTTAAAACTCATCTTAATCATTCACTAGGATAAAACAACTTGTTATTGTTTCATTTCGAAATTTGTGTTTAAAATTACTGTGATAAATCCAGATTTTTCTAGGAGTAAATGTTGTTAAATATTGTGTATGTTAAAAAGCTGCAGTAAATTCCAGATGGAAGCAAAACTACACATTTTTTCAAGAACAATCTGTCGCTCTGTTGCATCAAATGTTAGAGTAGTTCTGTGCAGAACTGTATTGTAGAAGTTATTACTGTTCTCAGAGTAGTTGCACAAAGACAAGCTTGTGAAGTACTGGGCGATCTGGTTTATAACGTCCTTGGTGTGGTGATTCATATGACAAGAATGCACAAAGTACTTTCTTTGGGAAAACTTCCAAGCAAGAAAGCATGCATTGTGTGCACAGCTCTGATCTTTGAACTTGGGATGTCAAGCTTGTAGTCACAATGTGAATGGTTTTGAAGAATTTATCTGCCAAAAGACTTAAATGTCTGCTTGTTAGACTGAGGTAAGGTGGTGTTGATATTTTGTCATGGTAGTATAGCTAACTAGGCATTGCTGAAAATGTGAACAATGCAGTTTCCAGAAGAGTTTAAATTGAATCTAGGTGATTCTGCAGGGATGCAGCTAAGGGGTGGCTGGGAGCTTATTTCATGGGCTGAAAAAGAACTTGAAGGCAGTTGAAATTTGACATGAAAATAAAGACTTTGGGAGCTCTGGAGATGTGTATGCCAGAAAAGCAAGCTGGGAATGTTATGAGCTGGTGTTTTTGTAGCTACATCCCTGGATTCTAAATATAATACAACTGTTTTTCTTGGCATATCCGCTAGCTTTTTAGAGGCGTAAGATACATGTAAAAATATTGGATTCCCAAGGCCTGCTTTTGAGTGTAGTTAACAAGCTTGGCTTACTTGGTGCAACATTCTTGCATCCCGAGAATGTTTTTTTTCCCATTAATTCTTGGATAATCAACAAGGTTATTTTTAGCTGTACTAATAATCCTTATGATCATTTTTTTTATGATACTAACTATTATCCAATTGAACTTGGTGTGTACATTCAAAATAATGAAGAAGTACAAATGGTTGGTCTTTGCTCTTGTCCTATCAGCACAGTCAGAAACAAAAGTAATTTCTGGTAGAAAAACAAAGTATTTTTCACCTCTAGGTTTTTTAGTTAATAGTATTGTGGGAGAGCTACATGCATGTGTACCCGTAACAAAGCAATCAGTTTGTAGAAAAACTGTTGTGCTGTGTTGGTTGTCACATGGAACACTTAACCAATTATCGACTTAAAGTTGATAAAGGTGAGTTAATTGCTGTACATAATGAATTTGAAGGCTGTCATTTTGAGTGTTGGTACACTCTACAGGCTTGCTAAGCTGCAGCAAAACCCTATGGTTGGTGGCAGCACAAAGGTCACTAACCATACAGTAAGGTATATATACTATAAAGGAAGTGCTACGGATTCCACTAAGATTGTAAAGAGTGGCATAGGATGTCAACAGGATATCACATGATAAAACTGCAAACATGATGCCCTAGGCATCGCACAAGGTAGTCATTACATGATGCAAGGAAACAGTGTGGAAATGAGAGCGTAGGATCAAGCTCCGAAAGGAGAATGATGGAGCACAGGACATGTGGAAGAGTTCGCTAAATCTGTGCTTGTAAGAGTGGAGATGTATGTGTGATTGATTGTTCTGTATTTCATTTACTGGAAGTTTAGTTTTAATTACCAAATTGACCATAAAAAAGTGAGTATACCAGCCCTGGAAAAATATTTTTCAGCCTTTGTAGATAGTTTTTTCCTGTTGAAGTCCATGATATGAACATAAACTCATTGTCAATGGATGAGCTTGGGGAAGGTGTCTCATGAATGGTAGAGCCAGAAGCGATTTAAGTAGAGCACACAGATACCCATGGCAACAGTGAGAACAACAACCACCAGGCCCTGACAAGAATCAGAGGAGATACTTGCCAATTTAACACATATAAACCAACAATAGGATTATGAGGAGTGAGAACTAAAGGCACACCTCAAGCTTGTTTGAAAGTTAAACCCAGACTTCACAGCTGGAGCACAAAACACGCAAAGCCCTTCAAAACCCCATTTCCAACCCCAAGTGCAGGGAGCTTCCATGGAGTGCTGCTTACAACCATTCACTTGACTCTGCCCTGGGTCTAAATACATTCAGCCAGATGTTAAATTAGTTCACCCAGGTATGCCCAAGTATGAAAATAAAAGTTCATAATCACAAAATAGACCAATGGTTTTATTTTTGATCACAACCTCTATACACGTGTTCTGTTTTGGAAATCAGTCTCAATTGACAGACTGTATTGACAAGTGACTAGCCCCTCAGGATTCTACTTCACTGCTCCTGACTCAACACAATTTCTGTTACAGCACCATGATGTGCCCTCTCCTTTCAAAGTCAATAGGGAAAATCACAAATTGAGGAACCTCCCTTTTAATAGTGATCTTTATGTTCACAAAATAGCCATTTTTGTAAAATCTTTTGCGGGGGGGGGGGGGGGGGGGGGGGGGAGATGTTACACCTTGAAAATTGAAGCTCCATAAAGACAAGTTTGTTCAAATAAAATCCCTGGCTTTCTCACCAAGGCTATGCTGATGTAGACATAGCCACAAACACATTGAAAGTTTTAGTTTTCCTCTTGATTATCATGATCGCTCTTGCCATCATCAGTCGTGTGCATGTCTATTTTCCACTAGTCATGAAGCATAGTCTTTCATTCTGGTCTGTTTCTGGATAGCTGTACTGCCACTGGTGACCTAATGTGCTCTCTCTTGTTTAGTGTTATTTTGCTTTCATGTCTACAATGTGCTTCTTATCATGCTAGTAAAATTTTATCTATTTTGGAGGTTACCGCATTCCAATAATAAACCCTTTTGCACTTCAAATGCCATCAAAGTTTTCAGCAGCATCATTTTGTGGGGTCACTGAGTCCTAGAAAGGGAGAGGAGTGCTAAATATGGGAAGGAATATTGTCAGGATGTCTTTGGAAGATATTTTGCTACTGAAAAATCTTGAATAGTTCCTCTGTTCCCAACATTTTTTGTTCTCTGAATCTTCCATCTAGGCTGCTTTACTGCTAAAAACCCAAACAATCAAACATGCACAGAAAGAGTTTTCTAATTCTAAAGTAACGACACAAAATGTAGAAAAAGCATATACTGTAGTAACAAAAATCTCCACTCTGAGAAAGACTTGGGATTTAATTGTTTTTGAAGAGGGGGACTCCTGTCAGTATTTTAAAAAATGTCAAATGTAATGTTACTCCAGAATATTTTTGGGATCCCTCATGGACATCTGATAAGCACTTTACCTGAAATGCGTCCTTTCTTAACCTAACCTGGCTAAAGCTGAGCTCAGTTTGGGAGTTTTCCTTGCATTCTGTTTTCTCTAATTCACTACTTTTACTGTTGAGAAATGCAATAGAAATGAATTGGCCTTACCTGTGGAAGATAGTTCATTTTCTTCTGTAGCCTTCACGACAGAAGTGCACCTCTTCTCAAAGCAGATGAGTGAACCTCTACCTGCAATTATTTGATGCGTAAGCCATTTTGATGCGTAAGCCATTTCCGGGGGCCTCTCAGGAAATAGGATATTCAGGGTTTGTGTGCCTCTTGATTAGCCTTGCAATTCTGGGAAAAGTGCGTTGGGTCCTCACAAATCTTGAAAATTCTTATGAGACCATCCCCGTAGCGGAAGAACTACATGTAAAACAAACAAAACTTGAACAAATGTGGCAATTTTCTTCTAGTGTCACATTCCAGTGGTAATGTTTTTAGTGGATAGAATCCTGAAAAAATTGCAGTTGTGTCATGGAATGTCCTCAAAAAAAACCTGGATTTTTTTTTTCCATAAAAAGGATGAACCTTGGATATCTTTTTATTGGTTTGTTTGCACCTTCACGAGAGGAAATTGAAATGTTACAGTGGATCCTCTCTTTACTTTGCACTGTTCTTGACAGACATCTTAAGCTTATGTGTTTAACTACAACGTGTGTGCAAGCATTATTTTAATAGTATAGAAAGAAACCAAATGGAAAGGACCCAATGGATTTATCCTAGATATATCGTACATTCTACAGAAGATGACCATTCAGAGTGAAATTTTTACCCCCTTACGATCTTATTTATATGAACTCCCAAAACTTCAGTTTATAAATGGAGACTTTGTTCATCTATATAATCCCATGGGGAGTTTAGGACTCATTGAAATATCCACAGAATGAGTGCTGCTACATATTTAAACCATTCCTTTGTAACTCTACATATGTAATTGTGGTCCCACAATAATTGTGATCCACATTTACCAGCATAACTTCTTGGAGCCAAGTCTCGGACTACATAATTAATGACATTTTTTAGAGTGCAAATGGGCATTTAGTTTAGCAGTCATGGAATATTGTGATATGTTCAACTTACACATTTTCAACATAGTAATGCAAAGTACAGATCCATGGTGTGCCTTGAGCGTCATTCAAAGCAATTGATTTGACAGTTTGGGCCACAAGGAATGAAGAAAGACAGGGCTCATGTGAACCATGTCACCACAATCATTTTCATTTATCAGGACCTCTACGAAAAATTGAATGCCAGCTAAGAACCAACACAGGAGTGTAGAGAGAGTGACATTTTTCCTTGTCATTGAGACTCTGGATTGTTTAGTGCAAACAAAAGCAGTGAGCAGCTATTTTAATAAATTGCCAACTATGGCATTACTACGGCATGATGTGCACATGATATGCACATAAAGACATCATATTGGACACAATTTGTGCATAATGCATGTGAAGTGACAAATACTTAACAGCAAACACGTTGAGCATCACACTCGAAGTCCAGTTTGTAAATTCATGATGTTAGCAGTCTGGCCTTCTATCGCAGAAGGATTCCCAACCACACGTACGTTCACATTTATACAATAGGACTGGACCAATACTTGTGAAAACATAGTTTGTGGAAAGTCTGACGAGGCATTTCGTCTCGGCCAAAAACTCTTCAGAGACCTTTCAAAATTTAACGGCAAATGTGTGTTGCAAAATATATGCATCATCATCAGTCCTTATTTGTGCCATGGGACACATAAGGCCTTAACAATATAAAATAAAAATAAATGCAGGTGCATATGAATACTTACATACATTTTTTTCAACATGTGTTCGTAGTCTTACATGCACAGTTGCTCATTTTCTTCAGGTGAACGCTTTTATTTTTATAAATCAATGGAAGTGCGTAAAATGTTCTCTACTTTTGAAATGGATGAACTGACAAAAGAGAATTAACAGCTGAAGCTGATTTCCAACATGGTTATCCAGAGGCAAAACTTTCAAGCATAGGCACTGTGTACAATACAAACAGTTGCATCCTTTGTTCTGCATTACTCCAAAGATATGCTGCTGGAACACAAGCTAGAGCCATGTTTCCGCAGCTTTTTCCTGTTCTCCCAAACTGTTGCAAGTGTTTATAACCCAATTGAAATGAAGAAAATGTTTCCTATTTCTTTTAGAAAACACAGGAAAGAATAGGACAGGAATTTGTGCAAACATTACCATACCAACCTGAGTTAGTTAACCATTTCCATCAAATTAAAGTAAATCACGCTTTCTCACAGGATTTTACCCCATTCTCTTGATGTTTGGTCTTTGTTTTGATATTCTGACAGCAGTGAACCTCAATTATTATTTGGCTCCTACCTTACTGTAGTTAATGTCATGCTTTAAGTGTACCATGTTTCAATAATTCTCGTGTGTCCGTACAGAAGGCTGCTTTGTGCAATGCTGGCAAGATCATTATTGCAGGGTTATTATTTTTGTGACATTTACAAATTTTATCATGGTCTTTCAAAAACAGTGCGTACAAAAAGAGGTACTCACTTAAATTTTCAGGAAAATTCTGCAATTTCAGTCTAATTTGAGTTAAAGAATTTACACCTTACTTAAGACTTTCCCTAGAATTTCTTCCCAAGTGACTGCTGTGTATTCAGATACAAGAGAAAGCATGAAATGTTTACTGATGCCATGCTCTGCTGGAGGAATAATACTATTCAGCTGCTCTTTGCTTAATGGCTCTTTCTGGCAGGCTTTACTTTAGAATCCTGAGTGTGTCTAAAAATGTAGGATACTTTCTTGTGGAGTTTAGATCTTTAGATCCATCCAGTTTCTTACCAGTAAATGGCTCTCGATACCTGGAAGGTGCCTGTTGTTACCAAGCTGAGTGATTATCTGACTAGTCTGCTGAAATTGAAGGCTTATAGGTTAACTGGTTTGAGATAAAATGATTTTAGGTGTCACAAGATGTCACTGTTGTTCATGGAAATATCTTGACTGTTTGGTTGTTCTAGATTATTAACAACCAGTGGTAGTTGTCAGGAAACCTGTTATAAATACAACAGGTTGGGAGATTATATAGCTGCTGGTGATTATTATTTTTATAGACATGTGATGTAAAGGGTTTTATTTAAACATAAATGAGCTTTCTTTGTCATCTTCAATCTGAGTAGAATGGAGAAACTTGTTGTGCAAACATGAAGTGTGCCCATCCTTCCCCCTGCAAGACAAAGATAATGCTCTTGTGTTGTTTTAACCCTTTGTTTATGTGTACTACACTCAATTCTAATGCTTAAGTAGCTCTTAAAGTAGACAGAACACTTCATGTTCAGAAAGCTAGATACAAGCACTTACCTGGTTAAGTTGTACTCAAAAGCAGTATGGCAAGGCCACACTGCTTGGATGCGTTTGTTTGGTAAAAGTGAAGTTTATAAAGTATCTCAATCTGGTTTATTCATGGGAAGACTCGTTTTACTGTGGAGTTGGCAATTTTTCTCAGAGTAACTCAGAATCCAAAAAAAGTTCCACCTAGCTTTCTATAGAAGCACAACATCAAGCTTGCATTGTGCAGAGTGTATACTGTAAAGAATGTTATCAGATGACTATCATCTTGAAAGAAGGAGTGACTGTTAACGTATAGCAAATTTGTTATAGATATTGAGTAATAATTTTGCTACCACTACACATAATAGTTTGTTTGAAACATTTATTTATTTATTTGTTCAGCACAGAAATCTATACCATGGTCAAAAGTTGAAAAATCAAAATCCCAAGGGAAAAAAAAACCAAATACTTAAAAGGTTAAAAGTATGTTAACTATAAAAAATTTTTAAAAAGCAGTTCATTTCAGTATTGACACTGCAGTTAAATAGTTGAAATGAAACAGTAAAATAATACAAACAATTTAATGGACAGTGTTTACTAGACTGGAGCATTTTTGTTGAACTTTCTCATACTGCTTGCTAACGGTGCTTACTACTGACTTTGTGGTCAGCTGGTTCTGTAAGAGATGTGAGGCTGTCTGGAGCTAGCAAGACAACACAGCTGTGTCAGAACTCAAGAATTCAGTAAGACCCTTAAGGTTGAAATGTCATGTTGCATATGATGTTTTTTCAGGACCATTCAGCCCATGGAATACATGGGTAATAGCTACTTTTCCCTGAAAAACCAAGTCATCAAGGCTGAAAGAAGGATATTGAAGGTCAGTTAATACAATTAGCTTATGAGCTCCAGACTTCTATCATGTTATATCCTCTTCACAGACACTTTGAAAATGCAAAGAAGTTGCTGCTAGTTTGTTAACAAGCTCACGCTGTTGCACTACTCTCTATCTGCAACGGAAAAGATAGTGAGCAGTGCAGCCAATCAGAGAATGGCATTCATGGTAGAACACTGGTAGATTTATACTAAATGAAGAGAGATCTACACCTTTGAAGTTTTGATTGTTTCAGAAGGTAGTCCAACAAATCCTGGCCATTTTCCTGCATGACATGGTAATGGTTTTTGTGTACAAAAGAGAATTAGGTGTGGCAAAAGGTTTTTCAAACTTTAAAAAAGATCTAGTCAAAACTAATCAATGTTGTGAAGTATCATCTATTATCATTATCAGTGCTACTTGCTGATTGGCTCCTGTTGGCAGTGGACTGTTCTTTAGTGTTGGAATTTCTATTATTTACTCTTGTTTGAATCTTTTGAAATCCTGCTGAAACTCTTAGATCACAATCTCTCAACTCTGTTATTTAGTGTTCATTATTGGCTGTTTTTGCCTTTCAGGAACTTGGCTTTTGTGTTCATGTAAAGCACCCTCACAAGGTACACACAAAAAATTATCTCTCTAGCAGTGATATCAATTTCTATTGACCACAGAGATAGAAGTATTGTTTCATGTATCTATTTTATTATTTTATGTTATTTACTTTTTGGTTTGTCTCTTGTAGTAGTAGGCTGTGAGTGTGATTTTTTTCATTTCTCTCTGGCAAAATTTAAGCAAAAAGTGTATGACAGAATAGGATACGGAATTCATGAGGAACATGTGATTTAATTATGAAAATTTAAAACAAATTAGATATTGTAAATGAGAAAATTAGGTGTAATTCTAATCTGTATTGTTACCTCATTATTGAATACAATCAACTTTGAATGCAGTTTCAACTATGGCATTCTAATCTCTGATTAGGATTAATTTGTGTGGAAATGCATGTAACTGGGCCCATATCTTTCTTACCGGTAATTGTATGTAAATAAACTTTTCTTTTTTGCAGTTTCTTTTTGTTAGCATCTTGCTGTAACTTGCTTTGTTTTCATTTGTTTTTAGGTCATTATAATGTATCTTCAGATTCTTGATAGTCAAACAAACACACCACTAGCCCAGAAGGCCTGGTATGTACCAATGTTACTTTGTTTACCCTAAAGAGGTGCCTACACAAGAATCATTAAGGGCATAGTTTGTAGGTACTTTTTTGAAAGTGAGAAATGTAAATTACCACTTCAAGGAAGCCGTATTATATTTTGTCTATTTATGGAATCAGCACTAAGTTGTGTATTATCAGCAAATTATTTAAGCATCTTGAAAGATAAGTTTTCGTTTAGAGATACTTGTGCCAAAATGGAGGTGTTATCAATATTTAAGCTCAAATAATTTCCCAAAAATGAAAATGATTTGTACTTGCCTAACACTTTTTACATTTGCATGGGCTAGTGGGCTAAAGCTGATTTCCAACACTACCTAAACGGCTATAATGATATTGGATTATGTTACAAGAAGGGATGCTAAACTCTTTTGAATGTCCAACTTTCTTGGTTTTTTTGTTTTGTTTTGGTTTTTTGCCATGACTACTATGAAATTAACTTCTGTTATTTTATTTCAGGAATTACATGAATGACAGTTTTAGAACAAATATTTTTGTAAGGTACCCTCCTGAAACCATTGGCTGTGCTTGTATTTTTCTCTCTGCGAGGCAACTTGGGGTATGTACTTATAAGTTGACTCCTGAAATTGATGTGTGATTATCTTGGTTGACTCCCTATTTCTGGCTGCTATAGGTGAAACAATCCTCAACCACAGTTGAACCTGGCTATCTCGAACTTGGTTATCTCATTATTATCTTGGTCATCTTATCATTATCTCAAAACTCCGTGCTCTCTCAAACTTGTATCATTTTGTGATCACTTTCCCTTTCTTTTTCATCAGTCATGTACCATAGGTATCTCAAACAGCCTTTTTTTCGTTTTCTTTTGATACTGTCCTGAAATATGGTTGTAAATAAAGATGCTTGTTTTTTTGTAGATTAGTTTACCAACCAGACCACCCTGGTGGGAGCTGTTTGGTGCTAAATTGGAAGATCTCGAGGTACAGTGTATGTTTCTTGTTGTTGTTGTCATTGTTGTTTTAGATCTGTAAAGTCAACTACTCAACAAGTACTGTAAGAATGTTAATGATTAACTTGATTGTTTGCATGGCAAAATCTCTGTTTGCCTCAAATAACTGAGTAGGCACAAGGGAAACTATTTGCTCAGATTTTAGTATTAGTTATTTGTAACAATCAAGTTATGGGTAACAGTTCATCAAGAAATCATAGCACTTCTCTTGTTTGTTACCATGACATCATGGAATGTAGGGATTTGTCTTAAGGGGGCGAAGGTGGGGGGAGGTGAGGAGGGGGCAAGTGCAGGCTTATTTTCCCAAACAGCAGTTGGTAATCAAGCCTAATTTGCCTGTAGGCAGAGTTAAGAGGCCTATAGTTTGTACAGCATCCTCTTTTGTTCCCAACAACTTGGTTTGACACGGTGTTTCTTTGTTTTTGCAGGAAATTAGTCTGACACTTTTGAGTTTATATATGAGACCAAAGGTAATGTTGTTTAAGCATTGGCTGGTAATCACAGTGAAGTTTATTGTTTTAAATTGTGTTTGCTATAATAATAATAATTATTAAAAGTGGGAAATTCTTTATCACTTCCAGAGGGACGTTCGACCTCCCTTTCACCATAAGAAATCTGACAGTCAGTGTTCATCTATCTTCCCAAAATAACTTTGACTTAAGTGTAGGCGAAACGACTTAGATCGTGTGGGTGAATTGACCTTAATGTAGGTGAAACAACTTCGATCGTGTAGGCGAAACAACTTCGATGTAGGCAAATCGACTTGTAGGCAAAACGACCGACATTCGTTATGCTTTGTCACAGGCTAACTTGGATACCCTTCAGAAGGCTGTCAGTGAAATCCGCAATGAACTGGCTCAGAAGAAGAGTGAGCATCAAGCAGATGGAGCCCAAGCAGCCAACAACTCGACTCCTAACTTGTCCCCTGTTGGAGGGACAGCAGCAGCTAGAGATGACGCCAGGCAAGGTAAAGACAGACTGGAATTTTTCTTAGTTAATGTGGCTTTGTTTTGTTCTTGGGTCTGGTGTGTTGTAGTCTCCTCCGCAGCCGTTTTTTGGGATGTCACGCAACGCTCCCCCAAAGAAACGAGCGTTGCGTGACATCCCAAAAAACGGTTGCAGAGGAGACTAGGTGTGTTGTGGTGCCCAGCGTAATCTTGTAGAGACTCAGAGGACTGCAACAAGCTACGGCTGAAGAAACTGATGTGTTAAACTCTCCAGTTGGTCATACCGTAATTACCTCCATAGCTTTGAAAATAATAACTACTCTTCGTCGCAATTCTATCAAGAAGAGGTCGCAAAAATTCAACTTGAATTCTTAGAAAATGTCTATTTAACAATTTTACAATAAATAATTATAGAAGGCTCTGGCAAATTAGGGATGTTTTGTGCTTCTTTGATGCTGAGAAAAACTAGTCTAATGTAAAGCTATGAGGGATTGTAGGTAGGTGAACTATGCATACCGTGTAGCACTTTTATTTTGCGGGTTTTTTTCACTCCCGTCAATGTAATCCAAAATGGCTTTTAATCCACTTGTGTTATCTACATCTTACATTGGGGTAAAAAAGAGCGTGTATTTTACAGCGTTTACAGCTTTTATAGCTTGACTGGGAATGTTTTGTTGTAACCGGAAATACTTTGTTGTACGACTGGCTTGTCGTTGACTGAAATGTCTGACAAGTATGGACTGTTGTTTTACCTAAAAAAGTAATAAAAGTTAAAAATATTACATTTCCTTCGTTGGTGATGTCTCGCTGCTTGAAAAGGAAACCGCAAAAATTAGTTCCCAGGGGAAACTTCAGCCAATTCTAGCCGCAAAAATTTGTTCCCGCAAAACTCAAAAAATGGCCAATCTACAAAATAGAAGTCCCGCAAAAATTTCATGGTACACGGTAAGCCAAGTGGCCAGTCAGGCCGGTGCTTACCTCTGGTTTCTGTAGCATGAGGTGACTAGGAATATTTTTACTGCCTGCTGGATGGGATGCTAGACCTGAGTCCATCGGGGTTACCTCCCAGCATTAAGTTCGCCGTTACCCATTTATACATGAAGTGTCATGCCCAAAAACATAACACAATGTCCCCTGCCAGGGCTCGAACCCGGACCACTCGATCCAGAGGCAAGTGGACTAACCGTGAGGCCACCGCGCCTCTCCTAGGATTGCAATTAAAAGTATTCGTTTAGCATTTCAGATTTGTACTTTTTTCATATTGTTTATTTATTTATTTATTTACTTTATTTTGGTGCTTAGGGTCAAGGCCTTCTTCACCCAGCAGGGTGTCTCCGTCATCTGTGGCTGGGATAACGGATGGTAAAAAGAAGAAGAGTTCTTCAAAGGTAGACGAGGACAAGAGGACGAGTAATAAAGAACGGTAAATATGTGCAGCCTGTGTTTACCGCGCACATTTGAAGGCATTTATTGTGTGAATTCGTCAGTGACGCTTTGTAACTGGTTTAGACTCTGGATCTCTTGGCCTGCACCTGGCATTTTGTGTTGTGTCTCTCCCCCTCCTCTCCCTAGGCTAGTCATCTAGGCTTGGCGATAGACTGCATAATTTGGTACTAATTTCTATATTTTTTTTTTTTGTTGAAGTTGCTTTTTAAATCTCGCATGTTTCGCCGTTTCTTTTTTAGTCCAATCTCCCGAGCAAGCCGTCGGAGCCGATCCCCCATCATTCGCCGTTCTCGGAGCCGTTCGGGAAGCCGAACACGCAGCAGAAGTCGAAGCCGATCAAGGAGTTACAGCTTATCAATCAGCCCTGACAACAACAGTAGAAGCGAGTCGGAAAGCAGCGACGAAAGTCCAGACAAACAGAGGGGGAAGAATAAACGACGACGAAGCCCGGCTCGAGGAAGAGACGACGAAAAACGAGCGCGACCTCGGAAATACGACGGCGAGTACGTCCGAAAGAAGGCGAGATCCGATGGATTTAATAGTCATCAACGGGAAAAGATGCGTGAACGAAGTAGGTCACCTCTCTCTCAGAGCCGGAGTCGATCGCGAAGTCGAAGTCCATTGAAGAGATCGCGCGGGAAATATGAACAACGGCGAGAAAAGAAAAAGCGAGAAGACAGGCATCGTGACCGGAATGGAGTGGACTATCGGAGCTCAAGGAATAAAGGACGCGACCATCGGCATCGGAGATAACGCGCGTATAATTTTGTATCTTGTGTACATAGACAAGCAGTGTATATAACATCATCATGTTACGAGTCTCTGGCGCACCTCAGTGTGTCTCATGTTCACATCTAGGACCAATACTTCATTAACGCTTCCTAAGAATCATGTTAGAAATCTTGTTAATTAAAAAAAAGAGATTGGACGAAAAGCACCGACACATCTTTGTATCTGTAATTATTTCCGTTTTTGATATTTTTTTGTTTCTGTGGAGAAAATTTCCTTAGTATATATGATACATGTACTTTGTCAACTACAAGGTTGTACAAAATATATATTGGAGGGGAAAGGTACAAGTCTAAAACAGAAATGAGGGGAGAACGGAATTCCCATTCTACGAATACAACTCTTAAGGAACATACGTACTTCAATGTTTTTGATACCCTTGAGTGTGCGCTGTAACATGATTTTAAGAAAAATCTTACTCCGGAATCTTCTGTTTCTTCCTATGAATACCTCGTAGCTTCGCTCACTGGTCTCGAAAACTCGCAAGTAGCCACGCACAATTTCACGTCCCTCTATTACAAGCCTAGCATATATTGGTAGGTTCCCGGCAACCCTTGGCGCTTTGACTGGTTCTGTGGTAGTACTTTGTACGCCTTTCAAAAATTCTTAGAAGAGGAAGTAACTACAAACTAGGCTGTTCAGATTCTAAACTGCAGCGTATGAAGTGGCTAAAACGTGCCAAAACAGCGAGGTGTGAAAGCTAGATTAGAAAACCGAAAAACCTAAACGATGGAGGATTTATTTTCCTCTTGAAAACCATTTCCCGCGCAAATAATAAGCTTGTTTAAATGTAAGTTGTTTTAATGCTGCGTTGTGTGGGTACGCAAACAAAGGAATGACCTTACCCAAATCCGCCCCCATGGAAAGTATGAAGGTGCTTGTTATTTCCATGCAGCATTTGAATACATTGAGAATACATTGAAACGACTCTACTCGCGTAACTGTGAGGTCATATTTACGGAATGACGTAGTAAAGTTCTGCCCGAGAAAATTATGCCGTACAATTGCGCACGCAGGCGGTAAAAACGTAAACAAGGCTATTTGAGCTACAAGTTGACATATCGCAGGATGTAAAAAAACTGCCCCAAATCTTCTGATTAGCAGTTGCGAATATTTGAGCCACTCATTTTTAGTTCACTCAACTAAATCCATCGAGCACAACTTTCATTACAGTCATTGTTATAACCAATAGGCCACTTTCGATACATTAAAATTCAGCTTGATAGTGAGGCCATGAGGACAAACGAAAAGAAAGAAATGAATAAACATGGTGCCCTCGAAGCCGCGCTGCAAAGCTGAACTAGTTTAATATACCGAAAACGGTCTATTCGAGCAAGCGACTTGGTAAAATTGAGGAGGTTTATCTCCGGTGACTTTTCAAGCTATTCTCACATTTAATTGACTATTCAAAGCTAGTTTTCAAATGAAACTTTTACTTTTTGAGGAAATTGTAATGGTTCTGATTAATTGGTAACAGAGCATCGTGTCCTCTAATTCTGTCTGTGATCATAAGAGTGATTAACAAATCGGACTCTCGCTTCGAAGTCGTCCGATTTTGTTAATCACCCTTATGATCACAGACCCAATTGGACTCCTCCACGCGATATCGCGGGTCGACAAATATAAAATACCCAGCTAGTATTTTAATTGCTGTGTGTTGATGAGCGGGAAGAATTTGTAAGTTGACGCTGTAGAAAGGCAAAACAAACGTTAAATTGAATCATTTATTTTTAGTTTATTGATCCTCAATGCGTGAAATAGTTTGAACGCTACCTTGACACGCTTCAACAGAGCTGTACCACTCTTAAAGTAGTAGTTGGCCGATTACTGGCGTTGAAATTTTAAAATTGTTTTAAAATTTACCTTTATTGACGTTGATGTCGCCATTTTGTTTTTGAGATACCGTCACGTCGTGTTGCGTTTGCAACAAAAGTAACTTTCTCATTGGAAACACGTGTAGTTGGGACTTTAAATTTTAACTTACACTTTTCGATAGATTTGCGTATGGAATATCAGCAATCCCTCTAAGGAGCCCCCACACCACCAAGAGACTTACCCTTAAACACAGTGAATGGTAAGTGAGAATGAAAACAAAATGGCGACATTGCACGGAACATCTTATTGGATATTTTTATTCTAAATTTTCCCTTCAATAAGGAGGTTTAATTGGTGTCATCGAATGACTTTTTCGACATTTCAAAGGGCCAATAATGTTAACCCAACATAAATTTGATTTACCAAGTCCCAACTATGTACCCTAAATGCAATTCCGCCCAGGACCAGCTGAGACAAGTATATAAAATACCTTGGTACCAGAGGTTCTTCTGGAACAGTCGGCCGAAACGGACAAAGGATATGAGCATGAGAAAAGCCTGTGGTATCCAAGCTAAGTCTTTAAAGATACACATCTAGTTCACAGCCACGACAATTAAATTCTATGTACAAAGACGGCAAAGGAATAATGTCGAAATCGAAAAATATATGCTTTTTGTTTTGCAATTTAAATTAAAAAATAATACCTTTTTTGATCAGATCCGTTTGAATCGTTTACCCAAAACAAAAACCCGCGCGCTTATTAATTCGAACAGTTAGCTAATTTTCAAATTAAACCTGGTTTTTCTCTGATCTTGACATTAAACAATGCTGACCATGGAAAAGTTTCAATGGTAACACTACTACAGTCTTCGAAGCGTGTCAATTTAAAAACTCTCGATCTTGTTTTCTGTTTCCTTTTCTAGGCTTTCACGTGTTTCGTCTTTTATGTTGTTCTAAGGTAAGCATGAAACCGTATTCCGAATTATGTATTTAACTACAACAAAAATAACCATGACACTCTGATAGTGTTCCCCATTAAACACTATTAGTATAAATCTACTAGCGTTCTATCACGAATGCCGTTCTCTGATTGGCTACGCTACTCACTATCTATTCTTATGATAGATAGTGAGTAGCGTAGCAGCGTGCGGTTCTAAACAAAATGGCGGCCGCTTCTTCGCGATTTCGAAGTGTCCGTGAAGAGGATTTAGATTAAGTTTTAAACTACCAGTAGATTTATACCAAAACAATTAGATCATTCGCTCTCGATTTCTATGCGTAATAGAAATCTCGAGCTCATAATCTAATTATTAAAATTAGTTTAAACTAACGAAAAGCTTTTGTGTCCGAGCATAACCAGTAACTTTTAGATAACTTCCTGAGTAAAGTTCATAAATTCAAACTCAATGATAACAATTGAAAAATAAATAATATCAAACCCTGGGAATTGCTTTGCTACTATGGGTAGCCGAAGACCAAAACATTTACAGATTACAATACATTTGCGGCAAATTCGCCTCAAATTAGAATAATTTTCTGGAACTTTCCTCATAATTTGAAACTGAACTTAACATTTGAGAACGTGATCCCAGAATTGTTATTTACAATTAAACATTCATTCTTCAGAAGTCCATATCTCACATCAGATGCAAAACCGTTGAGACGAGTTATATAGAGAGAGGATTTTATATATTTTAAAAGAACAAAGTAATAAATGATAAAAAAAAAGACTTTCCTCTATCATTCTTTCTAAAGTTAAAAATTTTGATGGTTGCAGATCTCAGACCATGTTTTTGCGGGAGGGTTAAAATCGCGTCAAACCACACGTGTTTCCAATTGGGTTTTTTGCATCTGACTGTAGAGTTATAGACTTTGCGATTTTAATATCAATAATATAATTTTCACTGTTCCTAACTAGGTTCACTGAAGCTTGCTTCTAAAGGTACTTTGTCGTCTGTTGCTCCGTGACTGGGTTGAACTGTTTGCACGTCTTGCTCAAAGTCCGGTGTTCCTTGTAGGATGAAATCATTGTCGTTGTTGTCTTGTTTTGGATTTCCTTCCACGCTGTTTCTAATTCCATAACCAAAGTAGATAACAAACCCTACGAGACAAACAGAGTATAAGGAAATGTGTGCAGTTCAGTTAATTCCAATACATCACGCTACACTCGACTCCAAGGGAGAACTAACGATATAAATTGAAACTAAACGAATAAATCTGATATTCACAGTCAATATATTTTTTTATTTCCATTGGTTCAAATTAACCGCTAATTTTAAGTTATAGGTAGACAATGACCATAGTTAAAAATGTTAGATATTAAGAAAAAAGATCGAAAGAAAAGTTGACAAACAACGTTTAAGTTGTTTGTTATCAATTGTGTAAGTTTCTGAATCACATTTAGCGTTAATCCTAGGGAGGGCTTAACTGTTCAAAACAGGATTGAGCGAAGGGATAAATCCAAACTGGTATAGCAGCAGAACTCTCCTTTCCTTGTTTAGAAGGACAATTTCACTGTCGAGCCTTTAAGGATCAAAATGAACCTTCCTCATTTCGCGTACATTTTAATGCCGCGCAAGAAATAATGCTTCTTTTCCCGATCATCAAGTTCTGCCGTGTTCGATTCTTTTTGGTAATTTATGTACTTATGTATTGTATTTTATGTATTTATGTTGTGTTTCATTGGTACTAAACGATATGTTCTTTTCTTTTCCTTTATTTTTTTCTCTTCTTTGGATATCTGGGAAATTAAGCAATAAAAATGTTTATCTGTGTCTCAAACGAATTCATTTTATATCAATTCTTTCAGTGACGGCTGATTTGTTAGGATGGGAATGCAGAAGGTAGTTGAAGACAAACCGTCGGATATTGGACAGCACATTTACAGAAGATTTACAGTTTTGAATTCAAACCTTTGTATTCTTCAAATACTTTACACAATTCTATTTATTTTAGAACAAAGTGCAAAATCGTGTGAACCGAGATGAATTATTTACGCTCTTTTAATCTTAGCGCTAGTCTTCAAAATAGAAATGCGTCACGAAAAGATATTAAAGCTTTACCAGTTTCACAGTTCAAAAAAGAAAAAAAAAAACAATGGCAGATGAAAGAGAGACCTTAAAAATAGATTCAAAAGTATATTATGTTAAAAGTAGCTGTCGACGAGCGAGAAACACGCACGCAAGGACGCGCGAGTCAACCTCGCACGACGGTCATATTTGCATGATGACATGATTTAAATAACCCGAAACACCTGTCGGCTGCGCTTTAAAAAAATACACAAATAATAAAATAAAATATATCATCATGCAGCAAATCGGAGAGGGCAATGCGAGCCCTAAAGTTCTAACTGGACCACGACTGACGAATGAAGAAACAACAGGATTGCTCGAAGCACTGATAATGAGTCATAAAGTCGTCTTCACCCAAAATTATAAAATGTAATTCCTTATTTCGGTTTGTATGTTTAGAATACCAGAAAACAATTTCTGTTGACTAACCGAACTGTTGCATGTAAGATGTCTCGGACGAGCGATGAATTTTAGATGTAATTGGCGCCGTTGAGAATGCTTTTACGCGGCGAATCCCACAGAGAGATAATATAAAGCTATTGTCGTTGACCAACTAGCAAATTTCAACTTCCCGTAATTTCAATGGAAATGCGTCAAATACGGGGGAGGATCAAAAAGTGTAAAGCAGCTGAACTTGAAATGATATTAATACTTTGACGTGATGTAGTCAGCTTTCTTCAGTTCGAAAATTTAAAAGCTAACCATTACGAACTTTACTCTCTAAGTGCGAAGAAGTTTTAAATTTTTACCTTGTTCTGATAAACGCATATCTAAAGAAAGCTCAAATGGTATTTAGGGAAAAATAGATTTGTGCTAATGGTATAGAGCCCGGAAAGATGTCAGACAGAAACAGAATGTAATTTAACTGCTTAATTTCATACTGAATACTGCCAGTGTATAAATGCTAATTTTCTGAAGCTCTTTGTGGGTCACTGAACAAAACAAGAAAACCCGGCTGTGGATCATTTGTAAAGTGTAATTATTCCTATGTTGAGCTAAATACATGCACAAAAGAAAACATTTTAGCCCAAGGCGACTGAGAAAGAAATTAACTTCAATCCCAGCAAAGTCCATTTAAAATAAAAGTTTAGCATGAACGATAAAAACTTTTCGAGATAATAAAAGGGTAAAAATGTTTAGGAGAGTGGAGTCAAATATATTCTCAACGGAGGTGAATGTTTTTTTTTCCTCATTCCAAACAGCAGGATTAAAATACTTCAAGATCTCGTAACATTTATTTTCAAACGTTGGATTCTTACTTTGAAAATATAAGAAATGAAAAAAGCCAATACATTTATGTAATAAGCTAGGATATTTTCTATCACCAAAATAATTTTTTTGTATTCAAATTTGCATTTCAATCATTGTCTTCGCAATAGTTGTCGTTTGAGCAAGAGAGTTAGGATGGGAACCGCAAACGTAGATGTGAAAAAAAATAGGAAACCTTGTTATATTTGATATTCTCGCGTTGTTTCATAAAAATCGACGTTTAGAGATCGGTAGAACAAGAAAAAATATACTTATTGAGAAGATCGCATTTATCGTATTCAAATCAATTTAAAAACAGCTTAAAGTTAACAACAAATTCTCTCTGCCTTCTGTTGCCGCATTTGATATCGTTCTAGAAAAGTGGCAAATACTCGCGAGAAAAGTAACAGAATAATTTATATTGAGGCAGAAATCAAAGCTGAAGCCTGTCCAAAGGAAAACAAATGAAAAAGGGAAAATAAACATTATTCTGTGGAGGGCGTGAAACAGAGAAAAGAGCAAACAACATTTCTTCAAAATAACGATATTAATTTCTAAAAAAAAAATAATAAAACCATTTGTTATCAAAAGTAAGAAATTCTTACCTAGAACCATCCAAACACTGAATCGTACCCATGTCCATACGGACAACTTGAGGAGTAGGAACAAATTCACCACCACGCTGGCGATGGGAAGCACTGGTACACAGGGAACCTTGAAAGGAAATTTAGCATTGTTTTTGGGTTGTAGCTGCATCACCACCACGCCAAAAATAATAAGAATGCCAAGAAAACAGGCTGTGAAGATTGCCCAAGCCTTATGGTCACCTAACGCTCCCCATCCTGCTATCAGAAGCGCACAGAAGCCGGATAGTGCCACAACCAGCAGGGAGATGGCAGCCGTGGCGATCTGACTTGTGGTGGTGGTTGGTTCTTCCTTGTATTTGTTTTCCTGTTCCTTATCGTCTGTTACGCTTTCTAAAGGCTTATAATCGGGGCCTTTCGACTCCGGTAGCATCTTCTTGCAGCACATGACCTTGTAACTTTGTACCGAGCTCGGAGTATCCTCGTCGAACTCGACGTCTTGAACACCAGGCTGGAACCTCAACACGAGCACTGAAATGGAGACGAGGGTGTAGGCAAGTAACGTGCCGATCGACAGCATCTCAACCAGTTGCTTTAGGTCTAGCAGTAGCGCCAGAATAGCCGACAGTACTCCTGCAAAGGCCACCGAGATCAGAGGGACGTTAGTGCGCTGATAGATTTTGGCAAAAAACTTGAAGAGAAGACCATCACTGGCCATGGAATACATGATCCTTGGGACTGCGAAGATACCACTCATGAGCGAGCCTGCCAAAGCGCAGAGCCCTCCAATTGCAATGATATACTTGGCTGCGGGGACACCGGCGGCCTTGAAAGCCTCTGGTAAAGGAGCGAACTTGTCGAGCTTGTCGTAGGACACCATCAGTGTCAGAATGGTTGCCACACCGAAGTAGGCAAGGAAGCTGATGACGAGACACAACATGATGGACAGAGGGATGGCGCGTTTGGGATTGATGGTTTCTTCACTGGCCGTTGCTATCACATCGAAGCCAACGAAGCAGTAGAAACAGCTTGCAGCACCGGCTAGTACCCCGGACACACCAAATGGAAGGAACTGATTTCTGCCAGCCCAGTTACTGGGGTCGACATGGAACAAACCAACGGCCAAAACGAACAGGATCACAAGCATGTTTACCGCGGTCACACATTTGTTGAACACAGCTGAGTGTTTAGCGCCACTGGCGACGATCATGGACACCGCGAGAACGAGAACAAAAGCCAGAAAGTCTGGATACGAACCCAAGCCAGATGCATTAAACTCTCCAATGTTGTTGACGAAGAACTTTCGAATCACCCCCCCGGCAATGGAGTCGATGTACTCGCTACTTGCGCGGCCAAGCGAAGCTGTTCCAATCACGTATTCTAGAATCATGTTCCAGCCGATTATGAAAGCCCATATTTCACCTAAAGAGGAGTAGGTGTAAACATAGGCTGAACCAGCTTTGACTATTCGGCAGCCGAATTCTGCGTAACAAATCCCTGAAAGGAACGCTGCCACGGCAGCAACGAAGAACGACAACACAATGGCTGGCCCGGCAACATCTCTGGCTATCTGACCGGTAACAACGTACAAACCCGCTCCCACGGTCGCTCCAACCCCGATGGAAGTTAAATCAAAGACGTCGAGGCATCGGCGAAGCTGGGAGTTAGAAAGATCGTTGTCTATCTCTCTCCGTCGTGTGAGAAGACGAAGAAACCGCACAAGACTCATGGTTCTGAAGAGTGTAAAACGAGTCTTCTCAGTCACCGTCTCAGTGGGATTTCTGTCTTCAATATGGCTAATTGATGAAGGTTTACAAACCTCCCTTCGCTTTAAAACGTCTCTAAATGAGTGTCATAATTAAATTCGCTCCCCTTTAGTTTATGGATCAGCCTTCTCTCGTTGCAACGCGACAAGGAAATGTAACCGTGGAAGAAACGTTGAATTCGATCTTCCGTTGAAGAGCTTCGCGTGGTAACTTAAAACTGAGAAATTAGAAAATCGAATCAGAATTTTAATTGACAGACGATATTCCGAATTGTTGATGAATATTTGCATGACAGTGATGTGTGACGTACAAAAGCAGATGGTCTTTGTCCAATTGTTGTTGAGTTGCAGGGTTCGCGCTCTTCAATAACAATACAGACCCAACGGAAAATTTGCATCCTGTATCTTAGCTGAATCGAATAAAGCCCTTCTTTAAATACCACACTTCATTTCCTATCCAAAAAAAAGCACTTTGTAAACTGGCAAAGGAGTTCAGGTCGAAGAAAATACTGGCAGTACTTTGTTTCCCCTTACCCTTCTTTCCGATATTTCCCTGCGAAAACCCCCGTTGTGAGCTGTATACGGCATACACTGGGTCAGCCGCTTTCTCGCGAAATATTCTAAACTGATTGTACGTACGAACTCTGCTACAAAACGGCTTTGTTTAGACTGTTTTTTTTTTACAACGAAGGAACCAAGTTAGGCTTCCTGTTTGGTAAATTAGGTCGTTGTCGCCTCAGGGAGGGTTTTGAAATGTAAATGATGTTTCGAATTATTTCAGTGATAACTTTTTCTTTCGCCGGACTTTTTTTGGCTCAAGGTTCGCTGTAAAACAATTTGATACTGTTGACAATGCTCTCAATACTGACAAGGGCTACCTTAACTCTTCCATTAAAAAATTCGAACGTGTTTTACAACCAAAATATTGTTATTATTAATATCGTTGTTATTTTTAGTTCACCTGAAGAATAATCCGTCAAAATATTTTGGAAAACGATAGACCTGTCGTTGAATAACGTTATCTGGAAAGTAATCATGAAAGTTTTATTTTTGCGGTGAATTCATAACTTGATCTTGCAAACTGACAGGTTTGAATGACTTTGAATTCAAGTACTTGCGTAATCCCGACACGTCACGTCAAGAGAACATCTCTTGGTTACGTTTAATATTTCTATTTTTAGTCATAGTTTTTTTATCCCTTGCATTTTAAAAAGATGTATTAACACTCACTCATCCTCTTCGCCCCTTCGTGAGTGGCGCATAAGGCCACAAATAAAGATGTATTAAAGCGGCCTGTAAAGAGAGTCTTAAGCAAGGGCCAACTTGCCTGAAGTGACAACTGACGGTAACTGTTTTCAAGTTGACGTTAAGACAACTAGTCCTGATCTTCAATTCCTTGTCCACGCGTGGAATGAGAACTAAAACAGCCCAAATCGGTTAGTTCTCAACTTCCTGCCAACTAGTTGTACGCATCAGTGCTTTCTAGTTTCTCTGGCGTTTTTCGAATTCTTGCGCGATATATGAAGAAAACCATGGAGTAGGCTTGCAGTTTATATTTTACATGTATTACAATGATATGAGAGCAAACGACATTTTCCCTCAAATTAGATCGACCACTTCACAATTAATTTCAACATAAGCCTGCATATACCCGCGAGGGCGGTCACGACCTTCCTTCCTGCTTGGCATATTGGGCGGCTGTTTACACGGACCGGTAACCAAATGTTCTCTGAATAATTTTTTTGCAATCCGCGCTCAAGTTCTTAATTTGGAAGACTTTAAACTCAGCAATGGCTGATATGTTTGTAGTTTCCCATCGCTTTCTCTCTCGTAAAAGAGGGTCATTCGGTCGATTTAAAAAAGTGGTAAATAATAAAATGAAGAGGGCAAAAGAAATATTGAGAATTGACAAATACGTACTTCCAAGAGGGCTTAACACAAGACAAACTAACAGCAGGATCCTGCTAACAGTAACAGTTAAGTAATGAGTAAATTCTTTCCCGTGAATCGTGGCCGCTGGATTGGCATAGTTACCTTAGGCCCCGTTCACACAACTCCGGAGAAATTTGAAAACGCAGCTTTATTTCTACGGTTAGGCCTACCGCCCACACTAGTCCGTCACGAAAACGGAGCTTTTCAAAAACGCTCTTCAAACCGGAGGAATTTGAAAACGCCGCGGCCGGCTTTACGTTTTTATAGTTTGGACGGAAAATATTTAATTTTGAAAACGTACGGAGCTTTTCAAAACGATGACATTACGATAATAATGGGATTTCACTGACCGAGTTTCCCTCGAACACAAATCCAAAATGATACTGGTGTTTGTTGCGTTTTTCAAATTTCTCCGGCGTAGTGTGGACGGAAAACATTTGATGCGTTTTCAGATAGTGTGGAAAGGACCCTAATATGACCAACCGTGCACTAAATGAAGTGGTTCTATAAAATATTTCAAATTGAAACCGCTTACATTCCGCTGCAGTTGAGCTGCTCATTCATTTACAGATGCTGATTTTGTCAGAGGAGAGTAAGAAAAATAAAATTAATTCGAGGCGAGGGGGAAATCAGCATTATTCCTGCGCGTCATTAGCATCACGATATTTGGCGGTCTTCAATAATTCAATAATATTGTTTTAATAATATCATTCGATTAGAAAGCTTGTTAAAATAAGGCGTGCTTTTGCAAGTTTTTATTTTGTCTTAAGTTTGACGAGCAGTAGAAAGTTATTCTGATGTTGTGGTCACTGAACCAGTCAATCTCGAAAGGAGGGGAAAAATAAATTGAATGAAGGCTTAAGATGACGATATGATAAAATTTTTATATATATCCTTTATATATGTTTGTTTAAGTGATGCTAAAAATTACAGTCAAGTGTTTTGCATGCGGCAGGGACACAGTTTCAATATCATTTGAATGAAGAATTCTCACATGTGGACAAATATTGTGCCTATTCTGCATCAGTGATTTCTGCGGTCGAAAATTTTCCTCTTTTTTTTTTGTTTTCACGCAGAGCGTGGATTACGAGAATCATTGCGAACACCTCAAGTATTACCAGTGCCGTAAATGCCCCCCCCCCCCCGGGGGAAGGGTACTCCCAGAAAAATTGGGCTGGGGTGTGCAGCCCGCTTCCCAAAACCCTCACCCTATTTAAGACCAAAATCTGTTATTTTACCCACCCCATTTATTGATGACCTGAACAAAATTTTGATGCCCCATTTAAGACCTAACCCTTAAATTCCTATTTCAGACCGCCTTAGAATCAGTTCCCTGATTCAGACCGACGGTTAAAGGCACTGTGAAGGGCCTTTGTTGATGGTCTTATCAGCAATGATGAAAAAGTAGCTACTTCTAAAATGCATACCAAATCCCAAACTAGAGTTCAAAAGCCATACCCTATTCGAGACGAAAATGGCCAAAATCGATACCCTATTTCTAACCAAAACGGCCAAAAAAGAAAACAACACCCTTTGGGGCAGCACGTGACAGTAACTAAAAACATGGCCTTTTTCAAATCGCTAGTTTTAGTTTTTCACTGATCTCCCTTGCACTGAATGAAAGCTACAAATAGCCGGGTCTTAGCACTTAGGCTCCCCGTTCAAACGGCCAAATCTGAACGGTAAATTCTGTTCGCTGGAATATCATGATGGTTTAGCAGTTTAGTTTAGTACGCTTAATAATATTTGGTCAACGAAAGGCTGCAGCGTATTGTAACTATACCACATAAATATGACCAGGCAGGTGCAGTTGACAAAGCGGTAGTTCACGAGAGTGTATGTTTTCTTTTTTTACTCTTGAGAACTAAGGTCACGTGAGATGGCATTGAGAAGAAGATGGACGCTAGTTAGATACCACTGACGATGAACCTTCTTATATGCGTTGGACCATATAGGCTTGTAATAAAAAAGAGAAGAATATATAAGCAGAGACCAATAAAACGTAGGATTATTTTTTTTTAAAGGATTGATTTATTTTTTGCACAATGGACTTTTTGTGGCTATGCGAGCATGCGGCATAGTCACTTTCTTGTCCAACTTAACCGAACTATATTTGATTTTTTTTGGATATATTTTAAAATATTTGAAAATGTATGATTTGCGTATAAACTGATACAATAACTGATAATACCCACTAATATATCCACGAAGCTAACTCCATCACACTACTCGACAAAGGAAAGGATATTGCCTTCTATTCATACCGTTTCCTGAGTAAAAAAGTAGTCGAAGATATCTTCAAAAATAGCGCTTTCCCATCCAGCAGATAAGTTGGTCAATCGGATAATCACTCAGTTTAATTGTTCTAATTGTTCATTCAGCTGCCGGATACTCTTTAATCTCATTTCCAAAGTCTGGTGTCTCTGATAGAATGAACTGTGCTTCTGATCTGTCATCTGGTCTGGTGCCTTCCACACTGTGGTTGTAGCCATAGAAAAAATACACGAATAAACCTAGAATAAAAACGGTAGATAAATGACGTGGCTAATACCAGAGCCAATAAAATTAAACATAGGATGACACACGAATCCATGGATTGCACGCATTCCGTAGGATATTTTACTTAAAGTTACCGTATACATTTATAGCCGTGTCTCACGTCCAAGCGATTTAGGGCGTCGGGTTTAAACTTTAGATACCTAAACCCCTATGTCAAATTAAAGCTTATAGAGCTGGCTATCCCATTATACCAAGAAGGTTGAAATAAAATGAATTGTCGAATTTTTTACGACCTGTAAATGCGAAGAAAAATGAAAACAATGACATAAGCAAGATTCTCTGCATAAACATATAGTTATGCGTGGTCAAGACAACTTTAAAATGGAAGATTAGTTCTTACCTAAAGCCATCCAAACACTGAATCTGACGTACGTCCACTGATTCAGCGTAACCAGTAGTAAGACATTGAAAAATATTGTAAGAGCAGGAATAATAGGGACTCCTGGAACCATAAATGGGAATGTGGCGGAATTTCTGGGCTGCCTGGTGATGTACATCAGAGAAACGACAATCATTAAACCAAAGATGCAGCAAAGGAGAACTGCCCAGGCCTCTCCACTAACTAAGTGTGCATTGGCACGCGTAAGGCAAACCGTGAAAGCTGTTATGGATAAAGTCAACACAAATGTGGCAAGACGAGCACGAAAGCTCGTTTCTTGGTCTGGTTGTGTTGTACCCATTGAAGAATCTTCGTCATTGTTTTGAACCTGGTGATAGTTGACCTCTGGAATGAGATCATCTTGGCCTTCGGTTTCTCCAGGACTTCCAGGACAGCAGCAGATCGATTGCAGCCATTTGTTGGTCTTTTCTTTGGTGTTATCCACGTCCGCTGTGATACTTTGAACTCTAGGTGTGTAACGTGTCACTAACACAGCGATTGCCACCATTGTGTACGCTACTAGAGTGCCAACAGACAACATTTCAACCTAAAATAAAGAGGCATACTCGTCAATCAGTTAATTGTTTTGTGTTTTGTTATCATAGTAGAGCCAGTAAACCATTGTCTTAAGTTCCCCTTCGAAGATACACTTTTACATTGAAGCAATGATAATTCATCTGGTGAAAGATCGCCCATTTATTAAAACTAATAAAACTAGGTAAGGTAAAGGTAAAGAGTCTGGATACGATCCAGGTGGTCCATCAGGCCGGCGCTCACATCTGGCTTTTGTCGCATAAAGCGACTAGGAATGTCTCCTGCTACCCCCTGGATGGAATCCTAGTCTATCAGGGTTACTCCCAAGCATTAAACTCGTCGGTATCCATTTATACACCTGGGTAGAGGGAAGCACTTCGAGAGTCAAGAGTCTTGCCCAAGACCTCGGTCAGGGCTTGAAACCGACCACTCGATCCGGAGTCGAGCGCACTAACCATGAGGCTGCCGCGCCTTCCACAATTAAATCTAGCGCAGTGACTTGTTATATCCCATGCTATGATATATTCAGAACTTTCAATGCTTAGCAACATGTGGCCAAAAAATACAGCATTTTTCCAAGCTAGCAGATAAAAATTACTTACCACTGCTTTACGTCAAGCAGCAATGTAAGGATTGCGATCAAAATACCATTAACCAAAGTTGCACGCACTGGAACTTTCGTCTTCTCGTGCACATGCACAAACCAGTTAAATAGCAAACCATCGGAAGCCATCGACTACACAACACGTGGGCCAGCAAATGAGTTGGTCAGCAGCGTGCTCACCGTTGCGCAAAGTCCTCCAGTTGCAACGACGTACTTGGCGCCGCTAAATCCACGCTGAGCAAACGACTTGGCCAAAGCGGCAAACCGACTCAGCTTATCATAAGGCATCATAAGCGTAAGAACTGTGGCAACTCCAAAATAAGCCGAGAAGCTAATGGCAAGGGTTAGCATGATAGATAATGGCACTGATCGTTTGGGATTGATAGCTTCTTCACTTGCCGTGCCTATTACATCAAATCCAACAAAGGCAAAGAAACAGCTTCCCGCAGCTGTCAGAACACCGCTTACTCCGTACGGTGCAAATTTGGATTGCCAGTTCTTTGCCTCGACAAAGTATAATCCAGCGCAGATTACGAATACTATGATAGAAATGTTGACAAAAGTCATAATCTTGTTGAAGAAAGAGGACTTTTTCGCTCCTAATGAGACAATTATTGCAATAATCAAGGCCAATGTAAAAGCCAACAAATCAGGAAAGCTTCCAAGGGCTGGAACGTTCCATGTGACGATGTAGTTCATAAAGAACTTGTATATGTAGCCTCGGGCAAAAGAGTTGATGTACTCGCTGCAGGCTCGTGCCAAGCTTGCGGCAGCGATGATATATTCTAGAATAATGTTCCATCCAACAACAAAGGCCCAAAACTCTCCAACAGTTACATAGGAGTAGACATAAGCTGAACCAGCCTTGGGTATACGACAGCCGAACTCTGCATAACAAATTCCCGATAAAAGAGCGGCAATTGCTGCAATGAAGAAGGAGATAACCACAGCGGGTCCAGCAATGTCACGTGCCAACTGTCCTGTGACAACGTAGAGACCTACACCGACTACTGTGCCTACCCCTATGGAAGTCAGGTCCAGAGTTGTGAGACATCTTTTAAGGGGGCTCTCCGACAGCCAGTCTTCTGTGGGTTTTTTACGAGTTAAGTTGTTGAACACTTTGTAGTAACTGCTCATGACTGAAAAAGAAATAAAAAGCTATTAGGAGTAAAAGTTACACGTGCGCAATTAATGAAAAGAGGATAATTTTCCTGGGGGACAAATTATAATAAATCTTATCTCCATTTTTATTTGAAATACAATGTATAAATAAAGGGAGATATAAGGAGTATCTGCCAAAGTTCAAACCGCTGACCCCTTGGCCACCTGCTGTATCTATCATCCAATCAATTGCATTAGTCGCTTCACGTGTAATATAGAAGTATGGGGTACGTAGCTTCGCCCTTTCTTAGATGGCGGCTGCATGTATATGGGATGTCTTTAGAGGTCGCCCTCCTGAACTGGAGGTCAGAGATAACTGTCTGCGTTCTATCCTTTTCAGGTCAACTAGATAGATAGAAACTTTATTAACGTGTCGATGCCTGGTAGCCTGGGAAAATTCCTTATTGACCTGGGACAAAGAATAAATAGAAGAAGAAAGAAACAATTTGAAAAAAATATTTACAGTAAAACTATTTAAAATGTCTATTAATAATAATAATAATAATACTAATAATAACAATATAAAATCTAAGACTAATTTTACTAATCTAATATCCAATCATAGCTGATCTTATAATCTGATGATTCAGTATTAATCACTAAACTAGCACTGAGAACGCATTTGCACAGGGTTAGCCTCGACCTAAAGTAAAATATTCACAAATTCCAGCAAGAAGATGACCTGTGTACAGCTCTGTGTATTGTTTAATTTTCAAATTTGTGGCACCTTTCCGCCGGTAGTTGTGAATATGTTTGTCAGGTCGAGGCTACCCCTGTGCGGCGTTCTCAGTGCTTTTATTCAGCGGTCATGGCGAACTCGAAACCGGACTATTGCTTAGTTTCGAAGGTCAAGTTGTCTCAAGAAAGATAAAAATTTGTGTTTTGAAGATAATTAAACAAAAACTGAACAAAATGCCTAGTTTTAAGGTTTAAGGCGAGTTAAGGTTTAAGACAAGACTCAGCTACTATTTGTACATTTTAAGGAAGAACAAAATAAAAGGTAAGCAAACTTTTGGTGCAAAATGAACTCCATCTCTCGTACTTGATTTATGCAGAGCGCGATTGTGCGTAAAGTTGGCAATAACGACTGTGAAGTTGGTAATTGGCAATTTACAGGAAATTTAGGATAACAAGCTCATTTTTTGCAAAGCTAAAGGTATTACGAGAGACTTTGAGAACAGATATCCTATTCATCATTTGTGCGTGACAGTCAATGTCGTGTCCAAAGGACGTAGAATCGAGAGAGCTAGAGTAAAAAACCACTTGTGACACAAAGAAAGTGGTCTTTGCAAGTTACGAGCGGGTTCAGATATTCAGGTATTTCATCACGCTATTTATAGTTGATATAACTAGGTGCTGTTAGTTGAGCCACAAGCGTGCAGATAAAGGAACGGTGGTATTAACTTTTCTTCAAATGTAGGAATGGCAGGTAATTGGAAGCATCAAATAGGATCAAATGAAATAGCATTGATGGCGTAAACAACGAGCAAACTTCTCAGACATGTAAGAGGACGATTGTGAATCAGTTAAGTATCAAGAAGAACAAAATAAACTTCACTTACCTCGGCTGAAGTTCTATCCTCGGGTCGAAGTTCTCTTAAAAGATGGACATTCTCACAACGTTACGAACGAGAAGCAAAGTGAAAGCGGGAAACAACGGTAAAATACCGCCATTCACTTAACACAGCTGTGGTTATGGAGATGACAAACATTCTTTGGGGTGCTGCTCATTTGTGCGTGAAATTTGAAAACGCAACAATCACCGGTAATTTGGTTTGCGGTTGAGGAAACCTCGGCCATTGAAATCACATTATTATCGTGATTGTCCTCACTTTTGAAAAGTCCCGTTTTCAAAAACAAAGCTGCGTTTTCAAATTTCTCCGGCGTAATGTGAACGAGGCCTGATATTTTTGTTTGTAACTGCCCTGTGGCATTAAAGTTTTGTGGGTTTTAATCTTTTGGGTGTTCTCACGATCCGACTTCCTGCACTGAAAAAAAATGTTGTTTACTCCTATATGACGACAAAGAATGTCGGTTCGTATAAACGACGGGAACAACTCAGAAGGCTCTCAGATAGTGCACACGTCCTCGTTATTCTTATAGGGATTCTTATGGGGTAGTGCGGTTGTTATCCGGGGGGGGGGGGGGTTAATCCCAGAAAAAAATGGTGGGTGTGCTACCCGTTTCCTAAAACCCTTACCCTACTTATGACTAAAATCTGCGATTTTTCCCTACGCTATTTATGACCTGACCAAAAATTCGATCCCCTATTTATGAGCGTCGCAGCTGGCACAGTTGCCCTAAACATAATTTTTAAAGGGCCTTTGTTTATGATCTTATCGATAATGGTAAAAGAGTAGCTTATTCTAAAAAACATTCCCAATTCAAGACTAGAGTACAAAAACTATACCCTATTTAATTGGTCAAATCGCTACCCGATTTATGACCAAAACGGCTGAAAAACCATACCCTTTGGGACCGCACATACCTATATAGCCCATATAGGAGAGTACCCCCCCCCCCGGGGTTGTTATCACTGCTTCTTTTCTAAAGAATTTGCAGCATAACATTGTGTTCAAACAGCTTGAGCATCAGGCTCCCCCCGTCCGGATCGCTCCACTCGCGTGTGTTACTCAAAGACGAACTGGGAACATATTGAATCTATTCGCTGTATTAGTGCGAGTAACAAGCGGACAAAAACTTTATTCCGAGGTTATTTACACTGTATTGCAAACTTCTGTGCAACCATTTTAAATATCTTCTAAAAAGGAATCGTTTCTAACAACACCGAATTTCGACCAAATGTTGAAGTTCAAATGAAACACTTGAAAGTACTGGTGAAATGAAACTGATGACGAAATTTTACCTGTTTTTGCACAATTTTTCTGAACTTTGAAATATATTTTTTCGAGTTCCCATGGGAAATTGTTTCGGCCTGTTTTTTCAGGCAACTGTTTATATCTTTAGCTTTAAGAAAATGTAAAAGTTCTGTAATATATTTAAAGTTATATAATAATTAAATTAATGCGCGCGCTCTGATTGGTCAATCAGCTATGGTTTATTGTGCCAGTAAACTCACGGAAATTTCGCGTGTCTTCTGAATTATTATATAAAAGCAATAGACCACAAGTTTCTATGGTTTATAGGCTGATAAACCACTTGCCTGCTGCTCGTGATTTACGAATTATGCTCGTGTTCTTCCACATCCCGTGTGGTTTATTAGCCTATAAACCATAAAAACTTGTGGTCTATTGCTTAATTATTCTGATACAAGGTTTTGTCCATCTGACTGAAAACTGAAATTGCTCGATTTCTTATCGCATTTCGTCTTAAACATTTATTACCTCTACGCGCTAGATTAACTTTGTACAATAGTCCTGTTCTGTCAGGCTTGATTACGCCGACATTGTTTGCGGCGACAAAAACAATGATGAATCACCTCCAACTTTTTATGATAATTACGCAAAATAATGCTGCAGGATTAATCCTCGATTTTCCCGCGCGGTCTTTAAGCCTTCAAGAACTCACGCATTAGGTTTGTTTAAGTGGCAGCCGTTACATTCAGGGCGCTATTATCATCACTGTCTTGTTGTTTTCAAAGCCACGAAGGTGACTGATTTCAATTTTGGTCTAAAGAGAAATATCAAAATCCACGAATATTTTACTCGTAGACGCCATGATTTCCGTCTCTCAGTCTGCGACGATCAATAATTTTAAAACAGAGATGTCCTTTTAACACTTACAGACTTTTAGATTGTCTTATTAGGAGTCAGGTGAGAGATTCGCAAACTTTTTTAAATATTGTCGTTGTTTTAATTACTTCTGGTAATAATAATTTGGTAATAATAGTACTAATTATTACTGTTTTAGAAATTGTAATTAATTTATTCCTAAAACTTTTTGAAAACCTCTCCACTGAGTGCAGCTTCGATTCCTTCCTAAATATTATTTTTATTGTTAAAATATGCATTTTAAATTTATTAGGAATAATGAAGCAACTGATGTAATGACTATGGGAGCCTCTATTCTTTTTTTTTTCTTTATCCGCTCAGTGCTGTATCACACTCAGCTGTTCTTATCCATGAAGAAATAAGCGCTCCATCACCACTCAAACAGCAACAACAAGCGTTATACGTCTTCTATCCGGGGGGAGGAGTACTCCCTTACATGGGCTATATGGGTATGAGCGGCCCGAAAGGGTATGGCTTTTCAGCCGTTTTGGTCATAGATAGGGTATCGATTTTAGCCATTTTGGTCTTAAATAGGATATGGTTTTTGTACTCTAGTCTTGAATTGGATATGTTGCTTAGAAGGAGCTACTTTTTCATCATTATCGATAAGACCACAAGCAAAAGCTCTTCAAAACTTATGTTTAGGGCAACTGTGTCAGCTACAACTGTCACAAACAGGATATCGAATTTTTGGGAAGCGGGCCGCACACCCCCACCAAATTTTTCCGGGAGTACTCCCCTGGGCTTCTATCAGCCTCTTCTATGCTGTCTCTTACCTGTGGCATTTTACGACACGATATCCTTCGCCAGGTTCTGACTAACCAAGACAAGAAAAAGACCTGTTAGAATAGAATGACAAGTGTATTTTGCAGATCTTGAAAATACGGGTGCAAAGATCAGAGCTACATTTGCTATGCGTCGATGCCCGCATAAATTAATTATTTCTACACGTTCCTTGTCAAAACTAATTATAAATTAACATAATTTTCCGGCGCGATTACTGAAGGCGGGAATATTAAAAACATTTGTGCTTTATTGACGTGGCTTGATTTTCTCTGGTCGAATCGACGTCGAAGGTGACATCCGGTTATTGTCCATCTACAGAAAATTCTTCTGCAGTCTTACCTGCACCAGGAGATAGCAGAGGCAAGTAATACTCTTTACATTTTCCTCAGTCTTTTATTTCATACGCAGACAATGTAACTAAATCTTATAATATTTATTTGATCTTGGACAGACTTCTGCGGTTGTCACTTCGTGTATAAATAGTATGAAAATCGCATGGCGCTTTTTGACTACTCTCATACTAGTCTCTGATGCGACGCAATTCTTGAACGAAAACTAACTGAGTTGTACTGACTCAACTGATTGATATATGGGCAGAGGTGCTTTATATGTATGTCGAGTAAGTGAGGTCGTTTATTTGGATTTTGCAGCGATCAATACAGTAAAACCGTCCAGCTGAATTAGCTTAGTCGACATTTGAGTCAACATTCGGGCCTGCTCCACCGCGGCCTTGGATCATGGTGAACGGTTGAAATAATTTAGTTCGTGGAGAAAACTGTTTATTACGTGCCTGAAACAGGCAAGGCCTTTGAACGAACGAACGAATTAACATATTATATGTAACCGCGCGGTTGTGAGCATATAAATTTGACTTTCAAATCTTTCAGCCCCTCACCTCTTACAATATAAACCCCGCCACCACTAAAGGGTATAAAATGCTCTACTTCTTCAGCATAATGTTGCAAATTAACAAGCTATCACAATGAACCTCATAATAAAACCTTGGACTTTGTTTAGTTGGTTTGTCTTTAAGAAGGCTTTCGTTTAATTCTCCTTGTGTCAACATGACCGTCCGTTGAAAAGCAAACGAAAATGCCACATGGACTAGGCCGTTACTACAGTAACATAAGCTTAATATTCTGCCGCCATCGATGATTAAAACAAATCCTTCGCTGCCTGGTTAACACTGAATACCCTCCTTCATTTTCCCTGGCAAGTATATCCATGGAAGCGCTGTACTTTTTGTCACTTTTATCGTGGAGTCGTAATCTCATGAAAGATTTGATGTTTTCCGGTTATGCACGGTGAAAAATCTTCAACGTAGACATCTTGCGGTACAAAAACGGTATTGCTCCCTCTTCGCCAGGGAAACTGAAGACCTGAGTTAAAAGCCATCAGACTGTACACACAAGTGATTCAGTACCGTTTTCAAGTTTGACCTCATCCCAATGATTCCTCCTCGGAAAGGTAGGGCCTTAAGAAAAATTACATCTTATCTCAGGGCTTTTTCATTCAGTTAGTATTACACCTCGAAACCAAGTCATGTACCATACCATATACCGACCAGTACCTTTTTCCATGTCTTCGAGGTCGTTTTACAGTTGCGCAGGAGAAGGAACCTTCGAAATGTACATCAGATGGACTAGTCAAACTTGCGCTGTGTATTTCCCTGTTTACAGGTTTTCTATTTACCGACATTAATCCTCTTTTCAAAAAACAGAATGAAAATTCTCCATATTCTCTTCTATTGCTATAGTAACAAATCATATCTCGCAGCCATCGATAAAACGACGAATCCCCCGTTCTTCGGTTACTACAGATTACTCGATCTTTCACTGAAAAACGTCGCTGGATGTCTGTGGAGCTGTCCGTTTTGGCTGTAAAGACCAGCTAATGAAAGGGGATGTCCTCGATAAGTGTTGTCATCTATGCACGGCAGTAAAAACCGATTTCAATGATATCTTGTGGTGCTTTGTCTTCCTCTTTTATCGACCAAAATTCTCTTCGAAAAGGATTAGGCCTCTAAGCACGTGTGGTTGTTTCTCTTGTCCTAGCTCTCGAGGCTTGTCTTTAAGCATTTCCCGACTTAAGGAAACAAAATTTATTACTGCTAGTTATTGCCCGGGTTATTCTTTTTTAGGTAGCAGCCTGAGTGGATGCAGTACTTTCGTCCTTTTCCCACAACCCCCCTCCTCCCCGCCGAAAAAAAGTTCAGTATGTGGTATAACAGGAAAGAGAAATACATAATACTGCACCGGTAGATCTTCAATCGATCAGCAAGAAATTTATTTTTAAAACATGTTAAACTAGATTTCGGTGCTTCGTTTTTTGTCACGGTTCTCTCGACTTTTGGTTTCGCTAATTGTCTCGGGAATTCGCTCCACTTTAAGGTACAGAAAAGTTGAGAGATCGCTTGCAGTCTGGAGCAGGTCTGAGTGTATTGTGTTCTTTCCGGGCGATGTTGGTGTGCAAACCATAATTTCCATGCCACCTTCTTCAAATCCTAATACATTCATCCATGACTTTACATTGTCTCGAATTTAAAGTGTAACTAAGAAGCTACTCGAAGTACGCAATTATAGTCTAAGCCAGAACCGTACTTATCCGTTTGATCGTCAACCGGAACATCTCCGATTGGCTGGCTTAGTACATGCTTACACAGACAGTGTCAGTGCGCTAGTTGCTCCACGTTGCCCGAGCGTGATGCAGCCAGCGGATATCCGTCTAAGAACACTCGGTCTCGAGAGTGAAGTAAATTGCTCCGTTTCCTTGTATGCCCATCGTATAGATTTTGCACTTTTGTTCCATCCATTGCAATCAGTTTCTGTTAGGGTTCTCTCTTATTTTCTCGTCAGAAAAAGAAAACATAAAAAAAATGTCGGTGTATGATATCATGGAAAGAACAATACAAAAAAGGACCAGTAGATCTTCAATCGATTAGCAAAATATTTGTGCTCCCAGAGTTAAAAATATATCGCGATAAGCGCGAATGTTCTTCTATCAGAGCGGTTATTCAAAGCAATGAGCGCTTTAGTAGATTATAAACTTTGGCCTACGAATTATATGAAACACAAACAGTCGAAATCCATTGGCAAAGGAAGCTCGCCTAATGTCGCTAGGCCACTGTCAAATGAAGTCAACAACAAGTTTTGTAATCACAGGAGACTTACAAACTGTCTTTGCAAAGCTCTACTTAAAACAGCGTCGATAAATAGCTGTACTTACTTTGCACAATGACTGGATTCCGATGACTGCATGAATACTGGATTCTAGGCGTACAATTTCCAGGCGCCCAACGTGCATATATAATATTATGATATATATTACAATAATATTTGAGAACACTCGAGAAATGTAGAAAACACTTGCCTGCGGCTCGTGTTTTCTACATCCCCCTCGTGCTCTCAAATGCCCGTCGTGTTTTTATCACAATGTATTGCACGGCTTAGGCTTCTTTATTTGTTAAATAACAACAATAATAATAATAACAGCAACAACAACAACAACAACAATAATAATAACAATAATAATAATAAATTTAGTCTTATTATAGACTCCACGTTCCAATTTAATAGCATATTCTTCTATAGAGACGAAAAGAGTGTATATTCCGCTAATCTTCACATTACATGAACGAATTTTAAACAGAAATCATTTCTCAAAGTCCTGGTGAAACCGTTGGAAACTTCAGATGATGAACAGGAGACCACGTATTCATAAAAAATGAAAACTAGTGTTGACAACAAAACCGTGGAAAACGATGTAATTTTTTTTCACCACTTCGCACCACAAAGTGCACTGCAGATATGAACGTCTTAACTATTCAAAGTAACACCTGTGTAAAGAAAAGATAAGTTTTCTGGCCCACATTAATCTTTTAACCATAAAATTTTCAACTGACACTGTAAAAGTTTCTTTTACCTGAGAATATCCTAGTTAGTACGCTTTAAAATGTGCAGTCCTTAAAGAAGACCTTATACGTTATTTCTATTGCTTAAATTGAATTCTAAACATTACGATATGAAACAGTTGTGAAATTTGATTGAGCAATACTTAAAAACTTCAACATTTCCCTTTTTAAATATAGGTCACTGGTAACCATATTTTATTATTCTTTTTTACCAGCCATGAATAGCTGCTCAAAAGTGTGCAACAAATTAACACGGAAAAAGCCCACAGAGGACTGGCTGTCGGAGAGCCCCCTTAAAAGATGTCTCACAACTTTGGACCTGACTTCCATAGGGGTAGGCACAGTAGTCGGTGCAGGTCTTTACGTGGTCACAGGACAGTTGGCACGTGACATTGCTGGACCTGCTGTTGTTATCTCCTTCTTCATTGCAGCAATTGCCGCTCTTTTATCGGGAATTTGTTATGCAGAGTTCGGCTGTCGTATACCCAAGGCTGGTTCAGCTTATGTCTACTCCTATGTAACTGTTGGAGAGTTTTGGGCCTTTGTTGTTGGATGGAACATGATTCTAGAATATATCATCGGTGCCGCAAGCTTGGCACGAGCCTGCAGCGAGTACGTCAACTCTTTCGCCCAAGGTTACATATACAAGTTCTTTATGAATTACATCGTCACATGGAACGTTCCAGCCCTTGGAAGTTTTCCTGATTTGCTGGCTTTTACGTTGGCCTTGATTATTGCAATAATTGTCTCATTAGGAGCGAAAAAGTCCTCTTTCTTCAACAAGATCATGACTTTCGTGAACATTTCTGTCATAGTATTCATAATCTGCGCTGGATTATACTTTGTCGAGGCAAAGAACTGGCAATCCAAATTTGCACCGTACGGAGTAAGCGGTGTTCTGACAGCTGCAGGAAGCTGTTTCTTTGCCTTTGTTGGATTTGATGTAATAGGCACGGCAAGTGAAGAAGCTATCAATCCCAAACGATCAGTGCCATTATCTATCATGCTAACCCTTGCGATTAGCTTCTTGGCTTATTTTGGAGTTGCCACAGTTCTTACGCTTATGATGCCTTATGATAAGCTGAGTCGGTTTGCTGCTTTGGCCGAGTCGTTTGCTCAGCGTGGATTTAGCGGCGCCAAGTACGTCGTGTCAACTGGAGGACTTTGCGCAACCGTGAGCACGCTACTGACCAACTCATTTGCTGGCCCACGTGTTGTGTATTCCATGGCTTCCGATGGTTTGCTATTTAACTGGTTTGCGCATGTGCACGAGAAGACGAGAGTTCCAGTGCGTGCAACTTTGGTTAATGGTATTTTGATCGCAATCCTTGCATTGCTGCTTGATGTAAAACAATTGGTAAGTTTATTACTTGTTAGATTACATTCTTGCATCTTGGCAACCTAAGTATTTTGATCAGGTTTTGTGTCTGCTGGGAATTGGAATGTTACTTTGCCCACACCAGTTTCACTGACTTGGGTCTGACTTGGTAGTTTAAGACGGGTCTCAAGATGTTGTTATGTAACAAACTCAGAATAATAGACTTATTATCGGAATGGAAAGAAAAAACTAAAAAGGAGCGAGGTTGGTTAAAATTTGTTAAAGCTAAAAGCAGATTTTAAAGATAGCTTTTACAAATTGCGAAGTCTCAGAATACCGTGATTTTGATGTGATGTTAAGCTTTGGTGAAAACCTTTACAGGATCTTTGAGGATCTTACGCTGCGGTCTTTGAAGTGCTTCTTAATATCTTTTGGGAAAAGGATATTTCAAGGATTCGTTAAAGATCTTTAAAAGATCCTCAAGTGAAGATCGCAGCAAGCATTCTCGACGATTTCCTGACTGACCCCTTCAAAGACCGTTGAAGATCTTCAAAGTGCCACCATTATATCGTGTATTTTATAGTGTTTAAACCATTGAATGGTTTCGCCAAATTTATAAGTTATTAATTTCTCGGGTTGAAATGTCTACCTCTTTTTTAGGTTGAAATGTTGTCAATTGGCACTCTAGTAGCGTACACAATGGTAGCAATCGCCGTGTTAGTTACACGCTACACACCTGGAGTTCAAAGTGTAACAACGGACAAGGATACCAACAACGAAAAGACCGACAAATGGCTGCAATCGATCTGCTGCCGTCCTGGGGAAACTGCGGGCCAAGACGATCTCATTCCAGAGGTCAGCTATCACCAGGTTCAAAACAATGACGAAGATTCCTCAGTTGGTTCCCACCAACCAGATGAACAAACAAGCCTTCGAGTTTGTGTTGCCACATTTGTGTTGACTTTATCCATAACAGCTGTCACATTTTGTCTTACTCGTGCTAACGAACAGTTGATTCGGAGAGACCCGTGGGTAGTCCTCCTTTGCTGCATCTTTGGTTTAATGATTGTCGCTTCTTTGATGTACATCACCAGGCAGCCCAGAAATTCCGCCACATTCCCATTCATGGTTCCAGGAGTCCCTATGATTCCTGCTTTTACAATATTTTTTAACGTTTTACTGCTGTCGACGCTAAATCATTGGACTTACATCAGATTCAGTGTTTGGATGGTTTTAGGTGAGTCAGCATGTGCCTTAAACTAAGCGCTTACTCCGTGCGGTAGTCAGGTAACAAAAAGAAAGACTCGAGTCAACGAGACATCCATGGCAAAACTACCGATTTAATTTGATGTTTTATGACAGCTTGTAATAGAAAAAAAAAGGGAGGGAGATTAATGCTGAGAAATATTTTGCCAAAATCAGCCTTAAATTTTAAAGACAAGATAAACACGCCAATACGTGGGAGCTTCCTGTATAGCACAAAGCTGAAGCCCCTGAGCGACCCTGGAAGCTAAGATGCAGCATGTTGCTCGTCACCTAATTAATGCTTCTCAAAATGATGTCAATAGTCGAAGATGTTTTCTATTTCGACCCGTGTTGATTTTCGTGTGACTGAACTACTGTTTTTGTTTTAGGTTTACTTGTGTATTTTTTCTATGGCTACAGCCACAGTGTGGAAGGCGTAAAACCAGATGAAACATCAGCTGAAGTACAATTTATTCTATCAGAGACACCAGAGTTTGGAGAGGAGGTTGAAGATTATCCGTCATCCACTAATTGAACAACTGATCATAATAACTGGATCGATTGATATTGTAAATGATATTAATACACTGATGAGATAAGAATACCAACCTTTTGTTTGGAAGATGTGTCTATATTATAATGAGATAATCATGATGTACCTTCTGTATGTACGTGGAACTTACATACACACTGTAGAAGTTTCTAATTCTCTCCATTCTGCATTAAGTTTGTCATGAGACGGCCATCGCTCGTTGTATTTCACTGAGACTACTTGAAAGAACTGGTCTTTCTACTCTAAAAATCCTCGATTCATTACAGACCACGTTCGAGCGCTGTTACAAAAATACTTTGACTGAAACACCGTTGTTTGGCGTAACACTGCAGCGCCGAGGTTAATAGAGAACTCACATGCTGCCGTGTAAACAAGTAAAGAGATGAAATTTACTCGACATTCAAATTTCGTCGATAAATTTAACAATTATTACCGCTGGTCTTCCGAATAGACTAGAAAAAGATTTTGGGCAACAGAAGGATGTTTTTGAACATTGGGGCTCAAACCTATGAAAGGATAATTATTTTTGGACCTTGTCTGTCTCTCGAAGTATACAGTTGTCCCTGATCGTCGCTCTGTGAAACTGAAACAGGAAGCATAGTTACATTTATAAAAGAGAGGATGGTTAAGACAGATCCCTCGTACAGGCATTATTCCCGTCAAGCTATTTTAGACATGGTACCAAAGTCTTAAATGGTTACGTTTCCCACGCGCGATGCCTGAATATCTTCGCGGGGGATGAAGATGCATGTTAGATCCCTAGAGTTGCCCACGAGAGCAAAATCCGCGTCACAGAATTGGCTATTTCTAGATCCTGCTGGAATTTCCGAAACGGGTACTGGTCTGAAAAATAACTTGAATTTTCTTGTCAATGAGGCTTTAATGAGGGATTAACTCTTCTCGCGTTTAGTATTTAATAAAGTTATATGTAACTCATGACGTTATAGTATGGAGGTTCTCATAAAAAAGAGAAATGGCTTAATCTTTGAACCAAATCTAAATGAATTTATGTCGGTATCCTTTAGAGGTAATCGAGCTTTGACCAATACGAAATGGCGTATACAAAGTGATATGAATTTAGAGCGCAAAAGTTGTTGTAAAAAAGGTGAATAAGAAACCACCAAACACAACTCAAAATAGCTGTAGGGAGGAAGATTTAATCCTAGCACCGACGTACAGAAGAAGTCCAGCTCCCTGACCTCTAGACCACAAATGTCCTTAAAAGAAACGTACTTCAAGCGTTCGGTTAATTAGAGGAGCAGCGCTAAGGGGGAACAATAAGACAAGGTACTTTCTTGTAATTTTAAAACAAACTGCTCTTCTGTGAAAGAGAGAATCAAGAGCTGATATATTCACGAAATTTCACGGAATGTGGAATAAAAAGCTTTTGAATGTAAACAGAAATCTTTTGACCAACTTTCCGTGACTAAAATGAGGATCAAGATGCTAATTTCATTTCGGAAATCTTTTAATAAATATTGGTGCGGCAAGGTGTACTCCAGCTAGCAAGCTGCAGTGGATTAGTCGCTAACGGTGGTTATTGAATGTGTAACTCCGATTTACTCAAGAATTGGTGTCGGAGGAGTAAGCGCTCCATCACCACTCAAACAACAACAACGAGCGTTTTATGTCTTCTATCCCGGAGAGGAATGGGTGGGGAGGGGGGGAACTCCCTTATATGGGCTATATAGGCATGTGTGGCCCCAAAGGGTATGGATTTTCAGCCGTTTGGTCATAAATAGGGTATCGATTTTGCCATCTTCGTCTTAAATAGGGTATAATTTTTGTACTCTAGTCTTGAATTGGTTATGTTGATTAGAAGAAGCTACTTGTTCATCATTATCGATAAGATAATAAGCAAAAGCCCGTCAAAAATTATGTTTAGGGCAACTGTGTCAGCCGCAGCTGTCATAAATAGGGTATCGAATTTTTGGTAAGGTCATAAATAGGGTAGGGAAATCGCAGATTTTGGTCATAGATAGCGTAAGGGTTTTGGGAAGTGGGCCGCACACTCCCACCAAATTTTTCTGAGAGTAGTCCCCGGGCTTCTATCAGCTTCTTCTATGCTGTCTCTTACTTGTGGCGTTACACGACACGATATCCTTCTCCAGGATCTGACTAACCAAGGCAATAATTTCGTTCGTGGAGAAAACTGTTTGTTACGTACCTGAAACAGGCTAAGCCTTTTTTGAACGAACGAACGAACGAACGAACGAACGAACGAACGAACGAACGAACGAACGAACGAACGAATGAATATATTATATGTGACTCCGCGCTTGTAAGCATATAAATTTAACTTTCAAATCTTCCAGCCTCTCACCTCTTACAATATAAACCCCGCCACCACTAAAAGGGTATAAAATGCTCTACTTCTTCAGCATAATGTTGCAAATTAACAAACTATCACAATGAACCTCATAATAAAACCTTGGATTTTGTTTAGTTGGTTTGTCTTTAAGAAAACTTTCATTTAATTCTCCTTGTGTCAACATGACCGTCCGTTGAAAAACAAAGGAAAATGCCACATGGACTCGATCGTTACTACAGTAACATAAGCTCAATTAATATTCTGGCGCCATCGATAATTAAAACGAATCCTTCGCTGCCTGGTTAACATACCCTGGAAGAATCATTGCCAGGCGTCCTTCATTTTCCCTGGCAAATATATCCAAATATTTTCTTTTTTTGACTTTTGGCGTGGAGCCGTAATCTCCTGAAAGATTTGATGTGTTCCGGCTATGCTCGGTGAAAAACCTTCAACGTACCTATCTTGCGGTACAATCACGGTCTCGCTCCCTCTTCGCCAGGGAAACTGAAGACCTGAGTTAAAAGCCATCAGACTGTACACACAAGTGATTCAGTACCGTTTTCAAGTTTGACCTCATCCCAATGATTCCTCCTCGGAAAGGTAGGGCCTTAAGAAAAATTACATCTTATCTCAGGGCTTTTTCATTCAGTTGGTATTACACCTCAAAACCAGGTCATGCACTAACCAGTACCGTACTCCACGTCTTCGAGGTCGTTTTACAGTTGCGCAGGAAAAGAAACCTTCAAAATGTACATCAAATAGACGTAGTCAAACATTTACCTCTTTACAGGTTTCCTATTAGCGACATTAATCCTTTAAAAAAAAAAACAAAATGGAAATTCTCCATCTTCTCTTCTATTGCTATAGTAACAAATCATATCTCGCCGCCATCGATAAAACGACGAATCCACCGGACTTCGGTTACTACAGATTACTGGATCTTTCACTGAAAAACGTCGCTGGATGTCTGTGGAGCTGTCC
>NC_138147.1:11872500-11882500 GCF_964199315.1 Orbicella franksi
ACTGTGATGTAATGTTAAGCTCTGGTGAAAACTTTTACAGGAACTTTGAGGATCCAACACTACGGTATTTAAAGTGCCTTGTAAGGATTGTAAAGATCTTTAAAAAGATCCCTAAGAAAAAGATCGTTGTAAGCATTCTCGACGATTTCCTGAACCTCTTCAAAGATCGTTGAAGATCTTCGAAAGATATTCACCAGAGATGTCACTATTATATCGTGTATTTTATAGAAGTTGAAGCATTGAATTCTTTCAGTGAAATGGTTTCGCCAAATTTACAATTTATTGTTTTCTCAGGTTGAAATGTCTATCCCTCTTTTTTAGGTTGAAATGGTGTGTATTGGCACTTTAGTAGTGTACACAATGGTAGCAATGGCTGTGTTAGTTACACGCTACACACCTGGAGTTCAAAGTGTAACAACAGACGAGGATACCAACAAAGAAAAGACCGACAAATGGCTGCAATGGATCTGCTGCCGTCCTGGGGAAACTGCAGGCCAAGACGAACTTATTCCAGAGGTCAGCTACCATCAGGTTCAAGACTATGACGAAGATTCCTCAGTTGGTTCCCAACAACCAGATGAACAAACAAGCCTTCGAGTTCGTGTTGTCGCATTTGTGTTGACTTTATCCATAACAGCTGTCACATTTTGTCTTACTCGTGCTAACGAACAGTTGATTCAAAGAGACCCGTGGGCAGTCCTCCTTTGCTGCATCTTTGGTTTAATGATTGTCGCTTCTTTGATGTACATCACCAGGCAGCCCAGAAATTCCGCCACATTCCCATTCATGGTTCCAGGAGTCCCCATAATTCCTGCTCTTACAATATTTTTTAACGTTTTACTGCTGTCGACGCTAAATCATTGGACTTACATCAGATTCAGTGTTTGGATGGTTTTAGGTGAGTCGGCATGTGCCTTAAACTAAGCGCATACTCCGTGCGGTAGTTAGGTACTAAAAAGAAAGACTCGAGACAACGAAAGTCCATGGGGCAAAACCGCCGATTTAATTTGATGTTTTATGACAGCACGTGATAGAAAAATAAAGGGAGGGAGATTAATGCTGAGAAATATGTTGCCAACATCAGCATTAAATTTTAAAGACAAAATGAATACGCCAATACGTGGAAGCTTCATGTATAGCACAAATCTGAAGCCCCTTAGCGACCCTGGAGAATGCAGCAATATTGTTCGTCACCTCATTGATATGCTTCACAAGATAATGTCGGTAGTGGAAGATGTTTTCTATTTCGACCCGTGTTGTTTTTCTTGTAATTGAACTACTGTTTTTGTTTTAGGTTTACTTGTGTATTTTTTCTATGGCTACAGCCACAGTGCGGAAGGCGTAAACCCAGATGAAACATCAGCTGAAGTACAATTTGTTCTATCAGAGACACCAGACTTTGGAGAGGAGGTTGAAGATTATCCGTCATCCACTAATTGAACAACTGATCATAATAACTAGATCGATTGATATTGTAATGATATTAATACACTGATAAGATAAGCATACCAACCTTTTGTTTGGAAGATGTATCTATATTATAATGAGATAATGATGATGTACCTTCTGTATGTACGTGGAACGTACATACACATTGTAGAAGTTTCTAATTCTCCCCATTCTGCATTAAGTTTGGCATGAGACGGCCATCGCTCGTTATATTTCACTGAGACTACTTGATAGAACTGGTCTTTCTACTCTAAAAATCCTCGATTCATAACAGACCATCTTCAAACACTGTTAGGAAAATAGTTTGACTGAAGTGATATAGTTGTTTGACGTAACACTGCAGCTGGCGAGTTTAAGGGAGAACTCTACTTGCTGCCGCGTAAACAAGAAAAGCGATGCAATTTACTCGACATTTAGTTTTTGTTGAGAAATTGTAACATTTATTACCGCTGGATGTTCCGAATAGACTAGAAAAAGATTTTGGACTACAAAAAGAATCATCCGTCTCGCGATGCCCGAATATCTTCGTGGGGTATGAAGATGCATGTGAGATCCCTAGAGTTGTCCACGAGAGCAAAATCCGCGTCACAGAATTGGCTATTTCTAGATTCTGCTGGAATTTCCGACACGGGCACTGGTCTGAAAAATAACTCGCATTTTCTTGTCAATGAGGCCTTTATGAGGGATTAACTCTTCTCTCGTTTAGTATTCAATAAAGTTATATGTAACTGATGACGTTATAGTTCAAAGATTCTCATAGAAAACAGAAATGGCTTAATCTTTGAACCAAATCTAAATGAATTACGTCGGTATCCTTTAGAGGTAATCGAGCTTCGACTCACACTAAATGGCGTATGCGATATGAATTCAGAGCGCAAAAGTTGTTGTAAAAAAGGTGAATTAGGAACCACCAAACACAACTCAAAATAGTTGTAGGGGGGAAGATTTAATGCTAGCACCGACGCAAAGAAGAAGTCCAGCGCCCTGACCTCTAGATCCCAAATGTCCCTAAAATAAACGTACTTCAAGAGTTCGGTTAATTAGAGGAGCAGTGCGAAGAGGGAGCAATAAGGCAATTTTTTTTTCTTTTAAGGCAAGGTACTCGGCGTTCTACGAACTGCTGTCGAAATGAGCGAACTTTCTTGTAAGTTTGAAACAAACTGCTTTTCTGTGAAAGAGAGGATCAAGTCACGGAATGTGGAATAAAAAGCTTTTGAATGTAAACAAAAAGCTTTTGACCAATTCTCCGTGACAAAAATGAGGGTCAAGATGCTAATTTCATTTCGGAAATCTGTTAATAAATACTGGTGCGGCAAGGTGTACTCCAGCTAGCAAGCTTCAGTGGATTAATCGCCAACGGTGGTTACTGAATGTGTGACTCGGATTTACTCAAGAATTGGTGACGGAGGAGTTTCGGGGATCAAGTTCACAGAATGATCGTTGTATTATGCCGACCTTGTGGCAATTAGTGCAACGCTTCGATGGGCAAATTGAGCGTCGAAATGTGCTCAATTTGCATTTTAGATCTGTTGCTCAGTCGTTCATGTCAATGTGCTCGTAGCGATTTGATCTTCTCTGCTCGCTAGTTTCGCTCTTGATGGTGCGTGGGTGTCGATTTGAAGGTGAAGGTAACTGTTCTAACTCAGTAAATAGCAAACTTAACTTAGCAAAAAAGAACTTGACTGTTGGAGATTTTCAACCTTCTAGTCGGACGTACATTTAAATGTGTTCAGAGACTCATTAAGGCTTACGTATAAACAAGAAACGACGAAAGGCAAGAGAAGTAATCCCAATATGGGCCATATTTCGAAGGTTATCCTAATGCGAACCGAACAAAACGACTCTATAAGCATAGTGATTATGGAATATCAAAATATTTGACATTGGCCGATACGAAGAATTTGCCTAGAAACCTACCCACTTATTTGCATTGGTAATTTGGAATCATTGTCATTAACTGAATTTAGTAGTGATAATCCGGGAATTGGGGGGTATTTCTTAACTTTCCTAGTCATTTCTTTTCGTCATTTGCTAGTTTAAATGCCTGCCATCTTTGTTCTTTAATTTCATTCGATTTAATCAAATTTCCTTTCTCCTCATAAAATCTTGTAACGCATCTTGTTTTATTGGACTGCCTATCTTCCTTGCGCCCTCACCTCTACTAGAGCTAATAGATAAGTTGTTTGGTTATACTATTTTTATGAATTAATATAAGCGACCATGACACTTGGCCCGATATGTGGTTGGCCTCCGTGCTGTTGGTGTGAGCAAACGAAGCCAGTGTTTTTGGCCAAAAACTGAAATACCCACAAACTCTATAGACTGTTGTTTAATCGTCCAGGGAAAGGAGGCGTAAAAGACTCAATAACACATAAAACAAAATCAACAAGCGTAAAAAGGGGTCGTGGTCCATTTTGAAAAGTTTCGTATATGGTACAATGCCAGAGGGAAACTTGGAGTCTGATATAACTGGTCCTTTATGAGTCCATCACTTAGAACTACTTAGGGATGATTCCACTAAAACAACAACACCACAAACACAACAAAAAAAACACCAACATTTTAATTATACATAAGTTCGTATTTCCTTTACTTCATCTCAGAGCCATGAATAGCTGCTCCAAAGTGTGGGTTAACTTAGTACGTAAAAAGCCCACAGAAGACTGGCTGTCTGAGAGCCCCCTTAAAAGATGTCTCACAACTTTGGACCTGACTTCCATAGGGGTAGGCACATTAGTCGGTGCAGGTCTCTACGTGGTCACAGGACAGTTGGCACGTGACATTGCTGGACCTGCTGTTGTTATCTCCTTCTTCATTGCAGCAATTGCCGCTCTTTTATCGGGAATTTGTTATGCAGAGTTCGGCTGTCGTATTCCCAAGGCTGGTTCAGCTTATGTCTACTCCTATGTAACTGTTGGAGAGTTTTGGGCCTTTGTTGTTGGATGGAACATGATTCTAGAATATATCATTGCTGCCGCATGCTTGGCACGAGCCTGTAGCGAGTACATCAACTCTTTCGCCCAAGGCTACATATACAAGTTCTTTATGAACTACATCGTCACTTGGAACGTTCCAGCCCTGGGAAGCTTTCCTGATTTGTTGGCTTTTACATTGGCCTTGATTATTGCAATAATTGTCTCATTAGGAGCGCAAAAGTCCTCTTTCGTCAACAAGATTATGACTTTTGTCAACATTTCTGTCATATTATTCATAATCTGCACTGGATTATACTTTGTCGAGGCAAAGAACTGGCAATCCAAATTTGCACCGTACGGAGTAAGCGGTGTTCTGACAGCTGCGGGAAGCTGTTTCTATGCCTTTGCTGGATTTGATGTAATAGGTACGGCAAGCGAAGAAGCTATCAATCCCAAACGATCAGTGCCATTATCTATCATGCTAACTCTTGGCATTAGCTTCCTGGCTTATTTTGGAGTTGCCACAGTTCTTACGCTTATGATGCCTTATAATAACCTGAGCCGGTTCGCAGCTTTGGCTGAGGCGTTTGCTCAGCGTGGATTTAGCGGCGCCAAGTACGTCGTTGCAACTGGAGGACTTTGCGCAACGGTGAGTACGCTGCTGACCAACTCATTTGCTGGCCCACGTGTTGTGTATTCCATGGCTTCCGATGGTTTGCTTTTTAACTGGTTTGCGCATGTGCACGAGAAGACGAGAGTTCCAGTGCGTGCAGCTTTGGTTAATGGAATTTTGATCGCAATTCTTGCATTGCTATTTGATGTCAAGCAGTTGGTAAGTTTATTACTTGTTAGATTACATTCTTGCATCTTGGCAACCTAAGTATTTTGATCAGGTTTTGTGCCTGCTGGGAATTGGAATGTTACTTTGCCCGTACCAGTTTCACTGACTTGGGACTGACTTCGTAGTTAAAGACGGGTCTCAAGATGTTGTTAGGTAAAAGAATTACTTTAATACTACGAGAAAACTCAAAATAACAAACTAATTATGTTTTTTCCTCTGGGTTTCTCTTATAAACAAGTGAGTGCTGTATTGACTGAGCTCGTTTACTGGCCAACATTAATTTTACTTTCACACAAACGTCTGGAGTAAAATGGTTTAGGGAAAGCCCAAAGCCGCTTTTATTTAATTAATCAATTTGTAATTCGAATAAAATGTACAATCTGTTAGAAATATTTTGTCCCAGTAAAGGTGAGGGCAACCAAAACGCTAAAAGCAGTATAACGAAAACTATGATGCTGCCCCACCCTAGGAAATACAACACTCACAAAATGCATTGTCCTTCTCCTTCACCCCTATCCTGTGTCACGCAATACTACGTGATTGTAACAAGCAATGAGATCAGAGGGATAAAACAAAAAAGTTCTATTCGCAGGCAAATATTTTATTTATTGGAATGGAAAGAGCAAACTAATAGGGAGCGAGGTTGGTTAAAATTTGTTAAAGTTAAAAGCAGATTTTAAAGGTAGCTCTTACAAATTGCGAAGTCTCAGAATGGCGTGACTTTGATGTGATGTTAAGCTTTGGTGAAAACCTTCACAGGATCTTGGAGGATCTTACACTGCGGTGTTCGAAGTGCTTCCTAAGATCCTTAGACACAAGGATCTTTCAAGGATTCTTTAAAGATCTTTAAAAAGATCCTTAAGTGAAAGATCGTTGGAAGCATTCTCGACGATATCCTGACTGACCCCTTAAAAGACCGTTGAAGATCTTCAAAAGATATTCACCAGAGATGTCACTATTATATTGTGTATTTTATAGTATTTAAAGCATTGAATTCTTCCAATCAAATGGTTTCGCCAAATTCACAATTTAATTTTTTTCTCAGGTTGAAATGTCTACCTCTTTTTTAGGTTGAAATGTTGTCAATTGGCACTCTAGTAGCGTACACAATGGTAGCAATCGCTGTGTTAGTTACACGCTACACACCTGGAATTCAAAGTGTAACAACAGACAAGGATACCACCAACGAAAAGACCGACAAATGGCTGCAATGGATCTGCTGCCGTCCTGGGGAAACTGCAGGCCAAGACGAACTTATTCCAGAGGTCAGCTATCACCAAGTTCAAAACAATGACGAAGATTCTTCAATGGGTACAACACAACCAGATGAACAAACAAGCTTTCGTGTTCGCGTTGCCACATTTGTGTTGACTTTATCCATAACAACTTTCACAGTTTGCCTTACTCGTGCCAATGTACACTTGGCTAGAGGAGAAGCCTGGGCAATTCTCGTTTGCTGCATCTTTGGTTTAATGATTGTCGCTTCTTTGATGTACATCACCAGGCAGCCCAGAAATTCCGCCACATTCCCATTCATGGTTCCAGGAGTCCCCATAATTCCTGCTCTTACAATATTTTTTAACTTTTCACTGCTGGTGATGCTGAATCAATGGACTTACATCAGATTCAGTGTTTGGATGGTTTTAGGTGAGTTAGCATGTGCCCGTCTGTTTACATTTGTACCACGTCCTTCTCCCCAGCAAGGCCAAAACAAAGCGCTATGCTCAGTGCGGTAATCAGGTACCCCATAGACAGAGCTGGAGTCAACAAGACGTCCGTGGGGGGCAAAACCACCCGATTCTGATGTTTTATTACAGTAATTCAGAGAAGAATGTTGTGACAGATATTAATGTTGAGAAGTATTTTGTGAGCATCAGGATTTCAGATTTTAAAGACATAAAGGAAAAGCGTTTGAGTACGTGCAAGCTGCAAGGATGTCCTTCTTACAAAATACAAGTTATTTTTTTTCACTCATTCACGTCGCTCCCATCTTTTTTTACTGACTTGGTTTGCAGCTCAATGACTGCAAAGAAACATGATTTTAAAGTATGAAGCCCACTTTTAATCTTCCTTTTTATAGTGTACCCAAAACTCCTCGGTGATTGCGAAAGATACAGCATGTTCCTCGCCACTCATTGATGCCGCTAAGATGATCTCGGTAGTCAAAGATGGTTTTCCTTTTGATGCGGGCTTTGTTTGTAATTTAAAATCTTATTTCGTTTCAGGTCTACTCGTGTATTTTTTCTATGGTTACTGCCACAGTGTGGAAGGTATCAGACCAGATGACAGATCAGAGGTACAATTTATTCTATCAGAGACACCAAACTTTGGAACAGAGGTTGAAGAATATCCGGCTGGCCTGGCGACACCTTCCGCTAAATAAAGGATGTAACTGGTCTTTTAATTGGTCATTAATATAATCAGGAAACAAATAGCTTTGCTATTTCTGTAAGGTTATATGTATAAACGTGAAGCACCCTTGTTAATGATTTTTTTGCTATATAAGGTACATTTTTTCAGCTACTAGTGTCACGGAAATCGTCCCAAAATAGTGAAAAGCGAGGTGGACTAGCTACTGCCGTTTTCCAGTCTCACCTGAAAATTGTAACAATGTTGGACTTACTTCTGACTCATTTTTTGCAATACAATGCTTTAGAGTTGAATGTTCTCACGACTAATCCACCAATAAATTTTTTGAGTTTCCACATGCATCTGTTGGCGACCATTTAAAGAAAATAACATCACGAGTCGGTATATTCACCGTATGCTTCGAAGAAAGCATTGCCTCAGTTAGAATGGTTTTCAGTTGAGTGTTGAAGTCATTCGCGTTTGCATTGGGTTTAATTTTTACGCTTTGGTGATTGGTTTAAAAAACTCGTACCACTCAACCTGTCAAAAGCTGCAAGAAAACTAATCTTGACTCGCTCACAAGCGTTTTTTTCGCGCCTTATCTGCTTCTAGTTTTCATTGGTTTACTCGATATTCTAGGCCCGTTGTGATTGGCTGTAGTGATTACTTTGGTTTTGGTTTGACAACGTTCAATTGAAAACAGTGTAATTTCTGTACTAATGTACCACTGAAATCACATCTCGATCATACCTTGTTTTATTCCTGCTAGTATGCATATGGTTTTCTGGACAACTAAGTGTAAGCCCATGAAACTAGGACCTCTGAAGCCGAGACCCTAATAACCATATTAAAACACAATATTTCTTTATTTGTCACTCATTTTTTTATCTCATGTCTCGACGAACACCGCCGGCCAATCATAACGCTGGAAAGCCGTATCCCATCGTATTCCAGTTTGGTTTCCCGACATTCGTCACCGTTTCTATAGATTGGTTTGGTAGATTCAATCTGCAGTCTAAGAGTGCATTTTTTTGGGATTATCAGGATCAGTGATCCAAGATCACTTAGCTCATGGTGCATCAAAGCAGCCGATGAATCCGTGACCATAGCGGATTCATCGGTTCCTTTGATGCACCATAATTCGGAGTGATCTTGGATCACTGATCCTGATCCAGATCATCCCAAAGGAACGCACACTAAGTTTCAATCTATTTTTAAGATATCTTCCGAAGTTCTTCGGTTCATCGTCAGACTAGAACTCTTTGGGAATCTTCGGATACCTATAAAAAATAAGAAACGATCGAATTACCTAGCTTGACATAACGTTTTTGGGATGCTGTGCAACTAGGTCCTACTAAATAAATTTAGCCATGGAAGGCTGTCGGTTGCAAATGAAAACGAATATAAGCATTTATGCTCTATTTGAGCAAGGATTAGAGCTACTTTCACTTGAGTGTCGGCAGTAATTAGCATTTGCTACTACCTTACTGTTGTGATGCGCTTTTGAATATTTTATAGAAAAGGCGCAATACAAATAATAATTGTTGTTGTTGTTGTTGTTGTTACGCGATTGGCTAATAAATCTCGGGCCACTTTTTCACCTAATCAGAGATAAAGCTAAAACCAATTGCGACTCGCTCGCACACGTTTTGCCTTTCTTCACGTCAGCCACATGTATTTCCTTCAAGTTTTCGATGGTTCACTGGTTTGTTTGTGTCCTTTGGGATGGACCAGAGTAATACATTTGGTTTTACGACGATCAATTGGTAAAAACGGTCTATCTTCATGTGAAAATCACTGCATCATAATTCGTAGCATAACAAACTACACACTCCCACCCTCAGTTCACCGTTCGACTCCCCCCGCCGCATAGTGAGAATAAGATTGGCCTGTTTACATTCTGTAACGTTCAGAACAACTCATCCGTCGTCTATCGTCCGTATCAGTCTTGCCCCCCTTTATCAGAGTAGCCTTTTAGGCCATTCCGAGCTGTCTTCGTGCGAAACCATTCTTACCGAAATGTGTTCCCCCTACGGGTGCATTTTCATGGAAATCAAACTCATTTTCATATGGTCGGTTTTGCACTAGGCACAAGCAAACTCGGAAATCGTCCATTTGGCTTTCTTTTTCTTCTCGACTTACCGCAGTTTTGGTCCAACAAACGCTCTATGTGACCAGATTCTGTTACGTTTGCAGGAGTTATATTCTCGATATCTCGATCCTTTGATTTGTCTTTTGACGGAAACGACAGACAAAGTTCTATGTTATATTGCAGCCTTTTAACTTTGTTCATAACGGAGGGCTTTATCACTACGGATAAATATAGTTCCTTCGGCACTGTAGAGGCCACAGTTCATACAAACTATACTTCTTGAATGCAATATTTTCCAGGGAAGGATCCAGGTGTTTTTCAAAAGGGGGGAAGGGGGTGGTGGTTGGTACCTTG
>NC_138147.1:11887500-11890000 GCF_964199315.1 Orbicella franksi
AGGGTAATTTGCGATTAAGTTCTTTTTCCATAGTAAACCTTGTGTTGGGGTGCCTAGAGTTAATGTAGTCAAAAAATATAACAGCATCGTGCTCCGAGTGAAATAAACAAAAAGTGTCGTCAACATACCTACGATAAAATAAAATTTTAGAGCATTGAAAATTTTCCAACCATAGTTTTTCATGATGCCCCATAAAAAGATTGGCTAATACGGGAGCAAGGGGAGACCCCATGGCCACACCATCAATTTGGTCATAGAAAGAACCGTTAAATAAGAAATGGGTCTGGGCGGTGGCTACAGTGAAAAGGCTTCTAAGTTCAGGTTTACTTAACTTAAGGTCAGGATTGCCCTCGGAAATGTAATTGACCGCCAGGTCAATACATTCCTCAAGAGGTATGTTAGTAAAGAGACTTTCCACATCGAAGGAAACCATAAATTTACCAAACATAGATGAAGATTGAATGTCCTGTACAAAAGTAAAAGTGTCTGTAGCACAGTGTTCAGTTGGGATGTGCGGCGCCAAAAGATTGCATAGATATTTGGCCAGGTTATAATTGTAAGTTCCACTAGAAGACACGATGGGGCGAAATGGCGGAGTTGAGTTAGGCCCAAAATCCTTGTGCATTTTGGGGAGGCCATAAATTCTTGCTGGTTGAGAGCCTTTGGGATAGATGTTTTCGTACACTTCGTTGGCAAGGTGACCATCTTTCTTCAACTTTCGGAGAAGTCGCTGCAGTCTACCCTCTCTCAGTAAAGTTGGATCTTCCTTGATGGGCCGGAATTTGGAAGTGTCATTGATGATTTTAAGAATACCTTGGTCGTAATCTGTTCGGTCTAAGACGACCACACCATTCCCTTTGTCTGGTTTGTCTGCAGCGACTTCTCCGAAAGTTGAAGAAAGATGGTCACCTTGCCAACGAAGTGTACGAAAACATCTATCCCAAAGGCTCTCAGCCAGCAAGAATTTATGGCCTCCCCAAAATGCACAAGGATTTTGGGCCTAACTCAACTCCGCCATTTCGCCCCATCGTGTCTTCTAGTGGAACTTACAATTATAACCTGGCCAAATATCTATGCAATCTTTTGGCGCCGCACATCCCAACTGAACACTGTGCTACAGACACTTTTACTTTTGTACAGGACATTCAATCTTCATCTATGTTTGGTAAATTTATGGTTTCCTTCGATGTGGAAAGTCTCTTTACTAACATACCTCTTGAGGAATGTATTGACCTGGCGGTCAATTACATTTCCGAGGGCAATCCTGACCTTAAGTTAAGTAAACCTGAACTTAGAAGCCTTTTCACTGTAGCCACCGCCCAGACCCATTTCTTATTTAACGGTTCTTTCTATGACCAAATTGATGGTGTGGCCATGGGGTCTCCCCTTGCTCCCGTATTAGCCAATCTTTTTATGGGGCATCATGAAAAACTATGGTTGGAAAATTTTCAATGCTCTAAAATTTTATTTTATCGTAGGTATGTTGACGACACTTTTTGTTTATTTCACTCGGAGCACGATGCTGTTATATTTTTTGACTACATTAACTCTAGGCACCCCAACACAAGGTTTACTATGGAAAAAGAACTTAATCGCAAATTACCCTTTCTAGATGTTCTTATTGATAATAGTGACACTAATTCCTTCCTAACTAGGGTTTACCGTAAGAAAACCTTTACTGGGTTATTAACTAATTATTTTAGCTTCACCTCGTACTCATACAAAGTAGGTCTCATTAGGACTCTTGTTGACAGGGCCTACAAGATCAACAACACTTGGTTGGGGTTACACGAGGATATAACCAAGCTTACTGAAATTCTCAAAAAGAACCTTTTCCCTGCCCATTTAATTGAAAAAGTGGTTAACCGTTACATCACTGGGACCCATAGCAATCATTGTCCCCGGGGCTACCCCCTTACCACCTCGCCCACGTTTTACTTTAAGCTGCCATACATAGGCCATTTTTCTGTCATCACTCAGAAGAAGATTCGACACTTAATCAAGCGCTATTGTAATGATTTAGACATCAAATTAGTTTTTTCTTCCTTCAAGATAGGTAACCTTTTTGGTGTGAAAGACCCTATCCCCGACGGGCGTCGTTCACGTGTGGTTTATAAGTTTACATGTGCGGGCTGTAATGCCTGTTATGTCGGCGAAACCTCCCGACATTTTTCCACACGCGTACGTGAGCACTTAGCCGTTGATAGGGCCTCTCACATCTTCAAACATCTTCAGAATTCTGAACGTTGTCGCTCATTGTGTTCAATAGACTGCTTTCATATTTTAGATCACGCCACTACCAGCTTTCAACTCAAGATAAAGGAGGCTATTCATATTCAAAAAGAACTACCTTCCCTCAATCAGCAATTACACCATGTAAATCTAAAATTATCCTTTTAACTTACACCTTTTCACGTTCTGTTGTTACTATTTGTCTTAATTAGCATTTTTGCCTACTTATTATTCAACTTGCTTTGTAATCATTCATTCAACTGAAGAT
>NC_138147.1:11892500-11977500 GCF_964199315.1 Orbicella franksi
GTATACACTTGGAGTAGATTAATGTCCAGTGTCTAAACATCAGTTCCATCAATAGCAGCTAACGACAATGATTTGAAATTTGCCCATCAAGGCGAATAACTCTCTTCCTCGAGTTAATAAATATGGCTGGTGTAACTTAAAATAATATAAAAACAAACAAACAAAAAACCACTGATATGAAAGCTATTGAACAATGCCTTTTTGTGTGGTGGGTATTATCTTGAAAATAAAATCTGTATTTTTAAATGTTATAAAGTTTTCTTTTTTTTTCAGTTTTTTCAGTATCGCACACTATTTACAGAAAAAACAACTTAATGTAAGATGGTTTACAATGATATAGGAAAAATAAATACAGATGGAAATTAACTAGAAGAACAATATTTAATTGTGTACAGTGACCAAAGTAGCCAATGAGCTTTCGAATTGGTCACTGTCATGTAGATATAAGTTGGAGTAGATTATAGACACTTTGCATAAATGGCGTCTAAATTTGAATAGCAATATTTTATACATCTTAAGCCTCGTGTTAATGTATCCAAGCTTAGGATGATTAAGTGTTGTCCTTTAAATATCGACGTCAGTTATACAAAGGGGGGGGGGGGGGGGGGGGGCAAGAGTATTTTCCTGACGCCGTGATCCGGTTTTTTGTGGTCTGTGAATCGTGATTTGATAAAAAAAAAAACTGTTCCGTGAATCGCGATTGAAGTGTATTCCGTGAGGCGTGAAATCCAAAAGTCCTTGGCTGTGAATCGTGAATAGATAAGAAATAAATCGTGAATGTCTAAAGTTGAGTTCGTAGCTGAATTTCACTGCATTGTGACCAGATTTTTTCCGTGACCTTAATGGATTTAACGTGATTCGTGAAATCGAAAATTTACTATCGTGACTTCGTGACAAGACCGCCCCCCTTGCCCCCCTCTACAAAGGGTCTAAGCACTCTTACGAAGGCATGACTTTAGTAGGTACATTAAGTCACAAAAAAGTTCGAAAAAGTTACAAGTTATAATAAATTGTTTTGAGATTTTGTAAATCTTTCACGCTGTGGTTTCACGTTTTAGACCATGATTGATAGGTCGTAGGGTATCACTTTGTGTATCGCTCATATGCACATGCGTATCAGTGTACTTGGGGTTTATTAACAACGCTTTCGTATTCTAGAGTCTCTGGTATCAAGAACTCTCCTTGTTGGTTTACTGGTCTGATTCCTTCTGTGCTATGTTGATATCCGTAAAAGAAGTAGAGGATAAAACCTGTGGAAAAATCACATTCTCTTCAATGATTGTTCCGTTTTGTTAAGATGATTCACACCTAAACTTAAGGTTTCCCGGAGCCTTTTAGATGCTTTTTTAACATCTTATCGCGCAAAACAAACTTTTATCAAAAACGTCGAGGTCTTAATGTGCGTTTGACCTATTTCCACAGTGATCAGTTTTGATGCCATATTGAAATCTTGATAGATGGCCTACAAAATTGTTTGTCAAGCATCATAGCACTAGGTGGGATTGGGTGCTTTGGGAGCCATATATCCAGCTACGAAGAATTCAGAGTCATCAAAGGAAAACTGCATTGCTATAATACCAAGTTCTCAGAAAATGAACTTGAATAGAAATGCATTGCAATCAGTTGCCGGAGAAATTTGATACACTATGCAGAAGAAAGCATTGTAGCTGGAGCAACATGCAGGACTTTGAAAACAGTAGGGCATAAGTGTCTCGTAACTTACCCAGGGTCATCCAAACACCAAATCGAAGGTACGTCATCCACTGAAGGTTTGCTATCAACACAGCATTGATGAAGATAGTAATGGCTGAAAGGTATGGGATGCCAGAGACCATAAATGGAAACGTGGCAGAGTTCCTGGGTTGCAATTGGATGGCAAGAAGTGATACAACAATTGTTCCTGAGGACAAACAAATCAAGAAAAGTGCCCACCACACTCCTTCAGAGATACGATCAAAGGACCTTGTGAGGACCATGGCCAGGCAAGCGATACCAGCCACTAGGCAAAACACCGACAACTTGACACAGAACGAGGTGTTTTTATTCGCTTCTCTTTTGCAATCTTTGCGATCATCATTTGAAGGTTCCTCAGTCTTTTCTATGATTGGTCGGTAGGCCGTTGTCTGGGAAACATCCAAAGTTGCGTCATGATTTTCCGGCTGATCTGATTTTGAACAGAGGTTTAGTAGCCAGTTTGCAGTCCTCGCTCTAGAGTCATCAGCGGTGTTGTCGTAAACGCTTTGCACTCCAGGCTCATAGCGACTGACGAGGGCTGAGATGGCGACCATTGTGTAGGCCAGCAGGGTTCCGATGGAAAGAAGTTCTACCTACAAAAGATTCGAATGTAAGCTAACTTTTAACAGGTGCTAAAGGTTAGTTTGGAGAATTTTTTGCCCTTATCATTAAACTGTAAATAAAATAAATTGTAAAATGGATTGACATGAAATTAAGAAAAAGAAAATTAATGCTACTAAGGAATAATTAAACAAGCGCGCGTTGGATATGACATAATTATAGCCAAATCGGCGCGTTGGCGCTACGCACCTCGTTGGCTATAATCATCTCAAATCCATCAAGCGCGAGTGGAATAATTGTTTTATTAAAAACGTTCCCAAAATATAGAAAACTAGACTAAAATTAAAATAAAAACGCCCCAATTTAATCGCGCGTACAATTACCATATTTTTAGAGCATGGTATAATGGCTCCTAACCCATGATGGCTAAGCCAATGAAAACTTTCGAATTGCATTAATTATCCAATGATCCAGTTTTTAATAATAAAAGATATCTGTGTATCTCTGCACAATTAGCCGGGGAAACGAGCATATGGATCCATGTATGTGAAACATCAACAGAATAGAAAACTATAGAAGTGTTGTACAATAATGTTTAACATACAGTCTTCAGATAAGGAGCCAGACATCGTCTGGCCTAATCCACGATGGAAGAGAATCTCATTTAGAGGATCCAATACAGAGTGAGGTAGCGGGTGTGCATTAAAATAAGGTAAGCAAAAAAGAATCAGTTATAAAGTTGGTTAAGATTTGAGAAGATGAAGACAGACTACGAGGGCGTAACCTTTAAAGACAGTAGTCAAATGTGAATGGCTCCTTCAGGGCCCATCTTATGAGGCACAAAGGTAAAGAACAGACTAAAATAATGACACGTGACAACTTACGAGGCCCTGCACCTAAGAAACGACCGATGATTTCCGGCTAAAAAATAAAATCGGCCGATTTTTATCTCTCAAGTAGAGGTTACCGAATACTATTTAAAAATGAATTTCTTTTGTTTCAGTTTCGCTTTAAACCAAAAATATCGAGCCGCAAAGTTTTTCCGTCTGAAAGCAGCAAAATCAGGCCGAAAATAAGCCCCCGCAAAAAACTGTTTAGAAATTACTACCGCAACGCAAAATAATGAGAAAACTACACAGTGTTGAAGAAAAAGGCCTTTTAATGCAATATCATTCGATAAACATCAAAAAACTGCCGAAGCGATTAACAAATAAAGTTTCAAATATTGCATACTAAATTAGATGGAGCGTTGGAGCTTATTTTAAAATAATTATTTCTCAAAAGTTCAACGCTTTTGAAAGCAATCACAGTGATGAATGAGACATTGGAGGGATACAAATCACGTTTCTGGAAAAACATTTTTCGGCCAAAGTATATTGACCTTGTACAAAGCGTTCAAAGTTACCGTTTTTACCGTTATCCTGCTACTTCGGCGAAACGCTTCTCTTTTGCCAATACGGCCGTGGATAGCGTGGTAAACGCCACTTTAAACCTTGCTAGGCATTCAGAGACTATCCTGAGTAGAAGGATGTAGAATTGAAAGAGAAAGGAAGATGAAAAATACGCAGAAGAAGAAAATAACTCGAAATTACCATCTGCTAACGAAAGTTGAATCTGGAAAATGTCGTCGCCTAAACAGCGGCCAGTGACGTCATTGGTCACGTAAAGGTCGCAAGAGCGTGGGAAAACGAGTCTGCAATGTCCTTCGGGCGGTCAGCGGCTAGAGATCCAGTCGTGACCCCATAACTCAGATCACGCTGCGACCAAAACCGTGTGGCGGTTGGGGAAGTTTTTCTTTTTGAGTGACCATCATTTGTGAAAAATAACATAACATTGTTCCACTAAACGTTTTCTGGCCGGGAAAAATTGTTTTCCTATTTGTGCATTCGTTTGGATTCCACCGCTATTGATACAAATAACGTCAATGGCCGCTGTCACGCGACGACATTTTCCAGATTCAACTTTCGTTAGCAGATGGTAATTTCGAGTTATTTTCTTTTTCTGTGTATTTTTCATCTTCCTTACTCTCTTAATTCTACTTCCTTCTACTTAGGACGGTCCTTGAATGCCTAGCAAGGTTTAAAGTGGCGTTTAACACGCTATCCACGGCTGTATTGGCAAAAGAGAAGTGTTTCGCCGAAGTAGCAGGATAACGGTAAAAACGGTAACTTTGAACGCTTTGTACAAGGTCAATATACTTTGGCCGAAAAATGTTTTTCCAGAAACGTGATTTGTATCCCTCCAATGTCTCATTCATCACTGTGATTGCTTTCAAAAGCGTTGAACTTTTGAGAAATAATTATTTTAAAATAAGCTCCAACGCTCCATCTAATTTAGTATGCAATATTTGAAACTTTATTTGTTAATCGCTTCGGCAGTTTTTTGATGTTTATCGAATGATATTGCATTAAAAGGCCTTTTTCTTCAACACTGTGTAGTTTTCTCATTATTTTACGTTGCGATAGTAATTTCTAAACAGTTTTTTGCGGGGGCTTATTTTCGGCCTGATTTTGCTGCTTTCAGACGGAAAAACTTTGCGGCTCGATATTTTTGGTTTAAAGCGAAACTGAAACAAAAGAAATTCATTTTTAAATAGTATTCGGTAACCTCTACTTGAGAGATAAAAATCGGCCGATTTTATTTTTTAGCCGGAAATCATCGGTCGTTTCTTAGGCGCAGGGCCTCTTACCAGTTGCTTGATATCGAAAATCATTGCCAACAGCGCGGCAATACATCCTGCAATGATCGTCGCTCTTATTGGTGTGTAGTTCTTGTCATCTACGTGGGTAAACCATCGAAATAACAGGCCGTCCACCGACATGGAGTAGATAATTCTCGATGAGGAAAACACGCCGCAAACTAAAGCGCTGATGGTCGCGCATATTCCACCGACAGTTATGATGTATTTGGCTGCCGGAAAGTTGGTCTGTGTAAATGCTTGAACCAAAGGCGCGAAAGGGTCTAGTTGTTTATATGGTAACATAAGTGTCAGGACGGTTGCCACGCCAAAATACGCCATCGTGCTGATCGCCACCACAAGGATTAACGACAGTGGGATGTTTGTTTGTGGATTTATGGCCTCTTCAGCGGCAGTGGTGACGACATCAAATCCCGCAAACACGTAAAACGCGCTCGCTGCCCCCTGCAGGACTCCCCGAGTGCCATAAGGAGCAAACTCGTTTGTCCAGTTTTTAATTTTGGCAAAGAACAGACCGTAGATGATTATGAAGAAGATAACAAGAAAGTTACCGACCGTTACCACTTTCTGAACATTAGCTGATAAACGGGTTCCCAGGCATACAAGTGTCACCACAGCAATCACCAATCCAAACGCAAGCAAGTCTGGGAATGGGGCAATTCCAGGATGATTCCAAGTGGCTATGTCATTCATGAAGAAGCGGTAAATTTCTCCTCCAAACAAAGCATTTATGTATTCACTGCACGCACGGGCCAAACTTGCGGAGGCAATTATGTACTCCAAAAGAACATTCCATCCGACAATAAAAGCCCATATTTCACCCAAAGCCACATACGTGTAAATATAAGATGATCCAGCTTTTGGAATACGACAGGCGAACTCGGCGTAAAACAAAGCACAAAGTAACCCCGAGATAGCTGCCAACAGGAAGGACAGAATGACGGAAGGGCCCGCGACGTCACGTGCCAACACACCGGTCACAACGTATAGCCCTGCTCCAACCATTGTCCCCACCCCCAGGGAGGTTAGGTCTACGGTTGTCAGGCATCTTCTTAAGAGAGAATCGGACGACAGGCAAACTTCTTCTGGCTTCTTGCGAGTTAGGTTTTCACGCAATCTCTGACAGGCCATGTAGGTATCAAAATCGTTCAAGTCACCCTTTGGAATCCGTTTCTACAGTGGCTCTGCAAAGCAAATATTGGTAACCTTAAGAGTTGCTTAGTTGTAGCAAAGCTACTTGTTACTGCTTTATTTATTGTAACTGAGAGAACATGAGCCAAGAAAGAAATTTAAGATCCATCTCTATGTATCTAAACCTTAACTAGAAAAACATCTTTACAAGACGTCCTTCAATTAGGAGAAAAAGACGTTTTTTGACTAATCAAAGGTCGGGCTTAAAAATGGCAAATAACCTTGTAGTCACTACGAACCACACATCTCTTTGTGGTCGATTAAAAAAGTCATAAGTAACTCTTAACAAGAGAATTGCCTTTCTTAGCATCTAGATTTCGACATTTTCCTTGGATGCATGTCACCAGCTCCAAAAGGGGGAGGGAACCCCTTCCTTGATCACAAACGGAAACCCATTACAACATTGGTAGCAGCGTGCTACAAAAATTGTTGCAATCCCTGCAGTGATTTATGTATTAATTCTCCTTGCGACAACAGTCCACTGTTAAGCAAGAAAATTTTTCCCAGCTCTTATTAGATGCTATTATAGGTAATACGCGAACTAGAAAACTATTTAAAAACGCGCTTAACCAGTTTATATCTATATTACAATAAAGTTTTCATATAACGCTCGTTCTGATTGGCTGAACCAGCGTGCTTTATTCTGGAACAGAGGCACGTGTTGATGTCAGCAAGCTGGCTTTCAAAGTTTTCCTTCGGAATTTTGACGAATTTGACCCAAATTAAACCTGCCCTGTGGCGCAATGGAAGCGAGCTATTTGTCTGCAGTATAAATATGGCTGCACGGACACCATTGTTAACAACAGTAGTGTTCAAACTGTACTAAAATAACAAGTTTTGCAATATTCCGACAAAACGCGCAGCGAAATAAAAAAAATTCTCAACCTAGCGAATGCTTTGATAAAGGACATCATTTGTTACGAAGTTAGAAATTATACTTACATGGAAGCAAAACAACGACAGAAAACAGCAATTGAGCATGCAGTCTCTGTTTATGATGAGAAGCTTTATTTCTGTAAAAATGCTCAAACAACACTTACATGCAGTGTACAAGTTGCTAACTAGCGATCTCCGGTATCTCAGCGAAGCGAACCTGAACAATTTCGTTTCAGTGTTCAGTTAAAAGCTTGTCCTTATGTTCTTTCCTGCACTCGGAGTAAATCCAGTGGAAGGAGTCTAGTCTTTCCAACTTTGACGCTAGTTCGGGCAATCTTGCAGCATGCGGCTGCAAGCCTTAAATAAATGTAACTCAGCATTTCGCACTTTCATTCGCAAGTTTTGAGCTCCTTGTTTCGTAATTTCCATTGGGAAAGTGCACGTTTTCATTAGCCACAATAAGGCCGTATTCCTCTGGACTAGAAACTCTTAGATCCTTATTTAAAAATTAAACGAAAAAGCGAACTTTGAAAGAGTAGTTCTCGAAAGCTACTCGAAACCGAAAGGTTAGCTCTTAAGGTTAGCCAATCAAATTATTTGAACAATTCTAACTATAATTTTGATTGGCTTATTTTAGCGTGCTTTATGAGAGAACACACGAACGCTGACGCTACTATTACTCTTTTGGAAAATAAAGTTTGGTTTGAAAATTCAGTCGAATGCCTAGGAAAATCAATTAATTCTTTAATAATTATCATAAAACAAACAAAGAAGCCTCGTCTGTGCTCTGTTCTGTTGTAAAGCATTTTGGAAGCAATAGAGCACTCAAGAAGAAGGGAGAAACACTCAACCGACTACGTCTCGTGTTTCCCCCTACCCTTTTCTCGTGCTCTACCGCTTCCTGCGTGCTTTACAACAGAACAGAGCACAGTCGAGGCTTCTTTATTTGTTAATTACTATATGTTTACTGCTTCCTCTCTTGTACTAGTTTTCTGTTATCCTAAAAGAAATGTATTTAATTAAAGGGCACATAATTTGCCCTTTCCACTTCTTTTCCCACTGGACTTGTTTTGCTTACAATATTGTATTCATGTCGTCAAGTGGAGAAACAAAAAAAAAAAAAAAAGAGAAGAGAGGTACTTCGAGATTAAGATCGTTTTCATTATTGTTAATAGCTACTTTTTTCTTTCTCGTGTTATAATTATATTGCTGGGCGCCCTTTCGTCGGACCTCTAACTGGTTACTATTATCTGCTTAACCTGTAAGACAAGTTGCTATAATTTAAACCACCCTTGGAGTATCGCAGATGAATATTCATAATTAACAATTCACCTTGCGAGTTTAACAGGATATGCGTTAACTTTTGTCTCAATAAAACAATTATTTCGTACAGTGTAAAGAAACCTCTCGGCTGGCGTGTGCAAAGGCTTGTTGATTAGCGAAGTTGTCGTTAACAGACATTTTCATTTGTCGTAGTTAGAGGAAAACAAAGCAATGTGAGTACAGTTGCTACCCCGCTAGCATCAGTGCGTTTCATTAGTTCTTTTAATGACAATCCATCAACCGAGAATGTAGACGGGTAGATGATTAAACAAGAGCATTATCAAGGAACAGAGATCGAACTAGTGCAAGCTCTTTTAGCCACCTGTATTCTGATAACACAAACATTGGGAGAAATGAAGGAGAACTTTAACATAATTTGAATAAATTTTCAATTTCGTCAAATGCTTGACTGAGATCGCGGAGAGCAAATTGTGATTTCCTTTCGATCTGAAACGTTTAAAACGTTTAAACTATAAGTTATGTTATTTTGTTTCCCATCGAGAACAAAATGAACCTTCCAGAACGACAGATATTCCTGCAAATTACAAATAAAACTTCACTTACTAGCAGTTTTGCATAATGTGACACCACAGAAACTCAACAAGGTGCTTACCTTTTGAATTAATGGAACAAGATGTGTGTTTATCAAAACCGGATGAAATAAAACTTCATCATTGCAAGTGAAAGCTAAATCACGTACCAAGGCTGCTTCGATATCGTTGACATCGTTGAGTAGCTGAGAACGTACTAAAAGGCGCTATTTCTGACGCGTTCGTCCTGAGAAAGCAACCGTCAATTTGCGCGCTTCTCAATCATTATGTAAATATAATCTGTTATATATGCTGTGCTTTTGGCGGGCAGCAGAACATTCTTGTAACGTTCGACTGATTACCATAGCCCTGTTCAAACAAGAGATTTGAAATCCTTTTCATAGAAATTCAAAACGTATCGCAGAGAGAAAGTTTCTGTCAGGGGCTGTGATATTACGTACGAAACCTTACACGAGATTTTTGCGTGTTTAACACGCGTGGTAGCGCTTAGGTCAGTAACAGCTTACTCAATCGACGTCGAATTTATTTTTAGTTTGAATTAGACATCGCAAAAAATGCAATATGTTATCAAATCGTTTGAAGCTCTTTTAACAATATGAATATTTTCTCTTCAAAGTATTTCCATATCAATGTGTTTTCTGAGGCATTAACAATTGAATAAAGATTACTCGGTGTGTAACTTCATTGACTTGGTTGATGGTGCTAGCTAAAGAGCCGCCATATTTTGATTTGTTTTGATTTTCCTTTTTAGCAAATTCATCGTTTCATTTCTGTTTGGAACTACTAAAACTGAACTAACGGGAACTTCCAAAGATCTCCAGTTGTAAACCAGCATTGAGAAAACAATTAAACACAACGCTTGGCAAATTCCGACAACTTGACCAACTTCTAATTAACGGCGATCTCCGATAGCTCTAAAATCGCCTATTTTTAGTTAAAACATGCATATTACCACAAATCTTCGTTTACAGATTTAAGATTGAAGCTCTATGAATGATACCCAGCATTAATTGTCTTAATTAGCTTTCACTTGTCGAAGGTTTCATACTAATGTCACTAACCAAGAAAGTAGTTACGCACAAAACAAGCTCAAGTCAAGTTAATTTAATATGAAGGTTTCTTAATCATGGATTTTCTTGCTGGCGATGGACTTTCCTATGAGGTTCTGTGAGTTAACTCTGTTTGAATTCACAGTTGTTAAAAGTCGAAATTAAACATGAATTTCCAAGTCGAAATATTTGGTTAGGACAAATCCAAGGAGTGTAGAATGATCACACGGCTAGCTTTAATGTTGGATTGGGCAACAATTCGGGAAACTAACCGGAAAGCAGAGTCAAAGAAAAAGACCATTCGTCATTCAAGTTAAATTATCTTACCTTAACTTCGGCTTCAGGGTAGCAATCATTGGTAGAGAGGCTATTCTCGAAGAGGTTCGATAGGGACAGTCATGTCAACTTATTTATTACCTAAGGCAAACAGCGCGATATAATCAGCCTTTTGAAGGCGTTGGTTCACTTCGGTTCAGTGGTTTTGATGAAAATCTGATCCATCTATATTGTGTCTGGGAATTGAAAAGATAGAGAATACAAACATTTCGCATAACACTTTGAAAGTGAAATCAGCCGTTTCGTTCTGCATGAGAGAATTTAAGAACGATCCTCAACTACATTAACGGTATTAGGGATTGGGATTTTGTAAACAACATCGTCTGGCTAAGGAAACCAGGTTTAAACGGTGCTCGAATTCCTTTGAAAACGTTGAGAGTCTCATGAAAGATTTCCGAGGATCGCCCATAGATTTCCCAAGATCGTGCAAACAGCACGATAAATAATCCTAAATAGCCTTTCAAAGGCATTGGTTCACTTCACTGGTTTTAATGAAAATCTAATCCATCTATTGTATCTGGAAATTGAGTGGCTAGAGAATGTAAACACTTTGCATAAGAATTTGAAAGTGAAATCAGCCGGTTTCGATCTGCATGAGAAAATTTAAGAACGATCGTCAACTACACTAACGGTATTATGGATTGTGATTTTGTAAACAACATCGTCGATCTGGCTGAGGATTGTTTAACAATGCTGGGATTCATTCGGAAACCTTGAGAATCTCCTGAAAGATTTCCGAGGTTCGCCTACAGATTTCTAAAGATCTCGCAAACGGCACAATAAAATTAGCCTTTTGAAGGCATTGTTGACCTTGGTTCACTTCGAGACTGCTTCCCTTAATATTGACCGTCAACACGCTCTATTCCTGAAGATCACCAACAAAAATCTTCTGGATACAGGTTCAACATTGTTTTAACGATTAAGGAAAAAAAAAAAACGCAAGGGAGATTCATCGAATTTCCAAACACATAGAGGAACGTGGTCATAGACTGTGTGCTATCATCGTCTCCAGCGTTTGGAAATCCCGATGAATCACGAACAATGAAAGAGCTTCTCATCAGAGCGTAATTAAAACAGCGAACAAAAGCTTAAGATAGCATCTTGGGAATCTTAAAAGGGCTTTGGTACCTAGACAGCTGTATTGTTTTGGTTCGCGGCTTGTTAAATTCTTCGTGCTTTTGCCAAGTTTCACCTGCGGAATAATAGAATAGTTCAGGAGAACGCTGTTTCTGGTATTTGGGTAAGTCATGGAGTATAGTCGAGTCTCTGAGAAGCGAAATCCTCGCCGAAAGAAGAAGAAACATGGAGGATATTCAGAGGGTGCAGTACTAACTCGCCTATTGCAGATGGATGCCCTCTCCTTGAATTGTCAAAAACATGTTTACTTGGTAAAGACCGTTACCCACCAAAAACCTTGTTTAGGATTGCTTGTGGTTTTCGTCGCTTCTTTGCTGCCGGACAAAATAACCTGACTGATATGAATATGCGCCCTCTAAAGCCTTTGGCAATGGAAAGAAAAAATTCCTAGTGAAGCTTGCCTATGCAATGTACTCATTACGTTTGCTCCTTGAGAACAGGTTTGCAATTTTCCAACGAGTTCTTGCTGCAGAGATGAAGGAGGAAAACATTGACGGAATCGCTTTACTACGAATGAACAACGAAGAGACGAAGTCTGTTTGGGAGTTGGATATTTTAGGTGGTCAAATCTCTTCTTCATTTCTGTAATGGTAAATTATTTGGTCTTCTGGAGACAAAACACCGAAATATTAGGGCAACAATATTTGAAGTTGGAACCAATTACATTCAGTCCGACGATCAGACGCAGCCAAATAAACACATCACGGCGGGATTGCAGATCTCAGATCTATACAAGCCAAGTGTTTGTGAGGTGTAATGATTTTTTTTAAAGTGAGGGTTGCTTGGTTGAGATAAAGAACTATGGTTATGTGAAAAAAATACTTGAAATGCAGGGCTTAAAGTGTAACACCACAGCGAAAAGTATAACACCAGTGCAAATTACAAGGATTTCCGAAGTTAGTGCGAAGGCACACGATGACTACCGAAGTCCATCCGAGGTATTTCGAACGTTGTCAAAATTCCAGAGCGGCTTCCGAAGATAGCCGGAGACAACTGAACGATTTCCGAACATTCTGCTAATCACCCGAACACTTCGAAAGATTTCCAAATATCACCCGAACATTTCCGACATTTTCAAAGAATTCTTAGGATCATCCGAAGATTGGCCAACATTATAATAATAATAATAATAATAATAATAATAATAATAATAATAATAAGTATCAAGATGTAGCAAGAGAAGTTCGAAAAATGTGGGGTGTGAGGACAAAGGTTATTCCAGTGGTAGTGGGAGCATTGGGATCAATACCACTGAGATTGAAGGACAATCTGAGAGCCATTGAGGTGGGCATTCCTGTTGGACTGATCCAGAGATGTGCATTGTTGGGGTCGGCAAGAATTCTTAGAAAGGTGCTAGAGATGTAGAAAGAAGAGAAAAAGCAAACAATGGGGTGTTTCTTGGCTTCCCTAGGCAATTTGTTGTTGCCCGGCGCCAATGACGAAACCAGCTTCAATATCATCAATAGCTGTGCGAATCTTTAGTAGTAGTAGTAATAATAATAATAATAATAATAATAATAATAACTTTATTTATCCTGGTAAAGACCGGTCAGTCGATCAAGATATAGATTGACTAGTATTAATCGATGACCAGTATAAAAAGCATCAAAAAAAGTCAATAAAGAATTACAGGCATAGAATTTACAATTACAAAATCTAAAAGTATAAGTTATATATATCGGGAGGTTTGCGAATACCTTCGGAAATTTTCGAAGATATTTGGAAGACCAGCAAACAATTGATGTAAAATGACTAAAGCAAAGGCCTCGAAATCGTCTGTTTTACTCGTCTTCATGATTTGTTCCAAATTGCACACGAGTCATGTTATTATCTTTAGGAAAGTCACTCCTTCCTAGAAACATGTTCATCTGCATTGTTTAATGCAGGCTTCGGAGTTAAAAAAATACTGAAATCGAGTTCGCTCAATAATGTTTATATCGCACGCGAGATCATCATGGGTGGTTTTATGTTTGAAAACTATCGTCACCTTCTGTTACCTTTGCAGATGTTTTATACATGATATATACTTGTCAGTTAAGAATAGTAATGTTTGCAACTCAATACGGATCGTTTAGGGAAGTTTAAACGGAGCAGAACTTTTTTCGATAGGGACAGAGAGTGTGTGTGAAGAGTCAACTGCTCCTTGAATGATAAGTGGATATTTCCAGAGCTGTTAGAATGCGTGAATACTAGCTCCAGCCGGTAAAAGACTAGTAATACTGCCTGCGAGATTGCAGTTTATTCACACTTCACCTCCATCTAACACTTGAGTATATGGTATTGAAGCATTGTTTCAGTTAATACTTTCGTATTTCAGTTAATATTTTCTTATCTAGGTTGACTGGCAGTTAATGATACGACTAATTGGTGTCTAAGTTATCTTAACTATACAAATAGCCGCACCTTTTAATGGGAAAGTCATTATTTATTCGTTGGAAATCAACAGAAAAGATCGAACTGAACAAATCTTTCCAGACCATTTGAACTCTTATGTTAGTTTGAACGTGATGTCATTGCCTCTACAACGGTAGAAATCATCGACTTTTTGTATTTCCACCTATGTGCCCGCCGCGCTCATTGCATTGGCTCAAGTTCAAGCTGTCGTCCTTTATGGACTTCCAAGAAGTGGATATTGACATAAAGGCATCTTGTGCGTTTGGTTTGCAAATACAATGAAATGTGACAGTTGTAACTGAAAATTTCTTGGGTGTTGTGCCATCCTGTCTTCTTCCTTCCTTCCGTTTTCGAAATCATCACCACTCACAAAGTTAAAAAAAATATGGCGAAAGAAGCCAGCGGGACGGGCGCTATAATTTGGGACGGGACGGAGGGTATGGGACGCCATCTTTCTTGGTTTTGTCAAAAATTATGCAAATTTACATGCCGTAAGATCTGTCAAATATTTATCTCAAAGCCGTCAACAATCAGCGATTTAACCAATCACATTATCATACCAGATTCTGTTTTCATGGAACGGAGGCATCAATAGAATGTCTTCAGGCTTCCCTGCCCATCCCGCTCGCTTCGTTCGCAGAATTCCTTTTTACGACCTTGCCGGAAACTTAGCTGTTCGCAGTCTATCACAAAGTTCACTCACGTGACTTATCCTTGGTAATGTCTCAAAGTAAACTGAATTCGAGCTGTTTACGTTATACTTGACTTATTTCACGAACTGTAGTCTCTCCAAAATATTCTTTAGCTGGTTTGCTTTGTTTTGCATCGCTATTCCCTTCCGCCTGTTATAATTTGCTTTGCGCATGCTGGTGTATACTTCTGTTTAACCGGCTGATCAGTCTCTCCATAATCGTTCCCCGTATTAAAACGCACATTGATAAATAGGCCACGCTCGATATATCAATATTCTAACATGGCTCCGAAGCTTTTCGGAGAAACTTCTATATTTGGTGGTGTTTTCTGTATCTAAGTCTCTTTTGGCAATTGAGAGACAAAAGAAACTGAAAAAAATTTACAATTTTGACCCAAAAGGCTCGGAACCTTGTTAGAATATCGATATCTCGAACGTGGCATGTAAATGGGTGAACACAAAACGTCGTGTTATTCCCCCGGGGCTCCGGGGTTATCCCCCATCATTCGAAATCTTTGAATAACTCAACTTTCGGTGACTCTAAATTTTTGAATTCATCTCCAACACGAAAACCAAAAACCAGCGAATTTATCAATTCTTCATACCCCACTAACTTAACTTAAGTTGAGGATGAGTAATTTTGTGTTCGATCTCTGGAGTCTCCTGCAACACTGCTGTATCTTCGTTTTTTTGATTGTCTGGTTTAACTGCTTCTGTACTGTGTTTATATCCATAGCATAAGTAGATAACAAAACCTGAGTAAAAAACAAAGGAAGAAAAAGTGTTTAAAAGTATTTGTGACACACACTTCTGTTTCTATTTGACAATCAAACTGCAAGCTCAAGATTGTTACGTTGATGATTACGGCGTAATTTAGAACAACGCCTATTAGATATTAGCTGTTATTAATTACTGGATCATTGGATAATAAGTAAAAGTACCTGGACCGAGTAGAGCACTCGAACGCTAGTTTAGTTCACACTGATTTGCTCTGTCATATGAAGCCGGCTAAGAAATGTACAAATGTGTAAAACGTACAGGTTCCACTCTCCCTACCTTCCCGGTTACTCCCATAATTCGGTACTTTTTCTGTTAAAAAATATTATGGAATGCTGCAACAAATTTTGCTAATTTCTTCATGTTCTCGCCTCATTGGAAATCCCATTTCCCGCTCGACCAAATACATCATTAGGTGGTCTGAATTGGGGGAGAGGGGTGGAGGGCACGGATGTAGAAAATATTAGCCGAATCCGCCTATTCCACTCCCCTACAACGAACGAAAAATTTTAACAAAAATTAACGCTTACCTAATATCATCCACACACCAAAGCGCAGATAAGTCTTTCTTTTGAGATTCACCATCAACACTGCATTAATGAAAATGGTTAATGCCGGGATGTAGGGAACACCAGGGACCATGAATGGAAACGTGGCAGAGTTTCTGGGCTGAAGATGGATGACAAAAAGTGACACAGCAGTTGCTCCGGAGAACAAAGTAATCAGGAAAATCGCCCACCAATTTCCTTTGTAGAGATCTTCTAATAAAAGGATTGAGGCTATAGCCAGTGCAGCAAGGGAAATTACCAGGAAGAACACGCCTAGTTCTGCACGACTTGCTGTTTTTTCAGTAACTTTTGGTACAGGTTGCTTGGAGGAATCCTCGTCTTCCACTAATTGGTATGTGATACGTGACTTATCGTTTGGTTTGTCGTTAAGGTTGGAGAGCATTTTCTGCAGAAAATTAGTTATGTTTGCTCTCCTGCTTTCATTTCCAGGAACGCTTTGTACTCCAGGCTGGAAGCGACTCACAAGAACAGAAATGGTAACCTTTGTGTAAGCCAACAACGTTCCAATGGCTTGAAGTTCCACCTGATGGCACAAACCCGAAGAGAAAAAAAGACAAAAAAAAATGTCAAAGAAGTAGTAAAAGTAGTAAAAGTTTCGTAAAGAGATAAGGTAATGTAGCATTTCATCATCGTTATTTGATCTTTTGTGTTCAAAGATTCCAGATTCTCTACACATTTCGTCGAACAAATTTAAGTTCAGTGCTTTGCTAATGCCTTAGTGCTGTAAGAACGTTTCTGCAATAATTCTCCACTAAAATCTCGTCAATGTTGTGTTGAAAAGAGGACTGCCCACGACTAAGATTGACCAATTTAACCAACGAGGTTTACTACATAATCTTTACTGGCGGAATAACTTGATGACTTGAACTGGTTTAAAAATAAATGTATTCTTAACCAACTGGTTGTGACCAATTCAGAGACCATTGTCTGGCCCAAAACCTTATAGGAGCTATTTTGGCCGCGTACAAAATTACCTTTTAATTGAAGGAACCTACAAATAGCAGCTTACTAAGATCGAAAAACACCAAAGATATAATAATAAACCATAAAGAAACAAGGGTGGTTAAGGATGGAGAAGATTTTAACACGGATTCCAAACGACGAGCTTGAAAAATTTAGGCTAAACTTTTCAAGTTGCGGAATCCGTTCGGAAGCTCCTTAACACAATTTTAAAATATCATTTGAGATTAAAATGATATCAAACTGATATGAGTTGATACCAAGTAAAGACTCTTATCTTACCAGTTCGTTGACGTCAAATAGAAGTGCTAACAAAGCCGTGACAATCCCAGAAGCCACTGTCGCCCTGTGAGGTACTTGCGTTTTGGTATGCACTTTGGAAAACCACTTAAAGAGAAGCCCGTCAACAGACATAGAGTAAACAACTCTCGAAGTGGAATAAACAGAACAGAATAACGCACTAATAGTGGCACAGATGCCACCAATTAATATGATGTATTGAGCACCAGGAAATGCTGCTTGTCCGAATGCTTTCACTAATGGTGCGTACTTATCCAGGCTATGAGAGGGTACCATAAGAGTTAGTATTATGGCCACACCCATATAGCACAAGGTACTCACTATTATAGTGATCAAAAACGACTTGGGGATATTCTTTTCGGGATGTATTACTTCCTCAGCGGCTTCAGCGACGACATCAAATCCAGAAAAAGCGAAGAATGCTTGCGCTGCACCTGGTAATACACCGGAGAATCCATAAGAAGCAAAATTAAATTCCCAATAATCAAAGTGTGCGAAGAAAAACCCGACAAAAATCATGAAGACTATAACTGCCAAGTTTACTACTGTTACTGCATTGTGGAAATTCGCCGAGCTGCGAACTCCTAAACACAGAATTGTCATTACTGCAAGTACAAACGCGGCGGCGAGAAGATCAGGGAAGTGTACTTTTCCAGGAATGCTCCAGTCCTTTGAAAGGTATTTTGAAAAGAAGGCGTACAATGTTCCATTAGATGCGTAATTTATAAGTTCACTGCACGTTCGGGCCAGACTTGCACCGGCGAGTAAGAACTCTAAAGCAATATTCCAACCAACAACAAAAGCTGAAATTTCACCCAGCGTGGCGTAGGTATACATGTATGAAGATCCACCATCGGGAAAACGGCTTCCGTACTCGGCGAATGAAAGCCCGCACAAGAACGCGGCGTTGGACGCTAGGAGGAGTGAGAGAACGACTGATGGACCCGAAGCGTTACGCGCTAGATTACCAATGATGACGTACAAACCAGTACCAACGGTTGTTCCTACCCCGAGGGAGATGAGGTCTATAGCTGACAAACATCTTTTAAGGGAAATATCTGGTATCCATTCCTCTTGAGGTTTCTTGCGAATCAAATTGTCAAGCAATCTCTTAAAGAACATCTGTCAAAGATATTTAGATTGTATGTCAGTAAAATCACAGCAAATGTGGTTGCAGGATTTAGGGAAGCTGTAGCGACTAGAATTTTCTTTGCGTTTGGGTTTCACGTTTCTCCGTGATCCCTGGGGATTATGTGACCTATTCCTTAGTACTTAAGCCATCATCATTATGCATAGTATTGTATTCATTTTCCGCAGTGCTTGTTAGCGGCTGGCAGATAAGTTTTTCTAGTTTCCACCGCGTTTTTCTTGGCTGCATCTCACTGTTGTGAGCTTTGAAGTATTATTCCAGAATTTATCTTGTTGGACAGTCGCCACAGTTTTGTAAGTTTATTTTTGCTCCGTTGTCAGTTTTTTGTCGTTTTATTTTTGTACTTAGGTATTTTTTCTCGTCTATTTTTTCAGTTGAATCACACCCACGATCACGTTTATTTTCTCTCGCGCTTACGCGCATCATAATTAAAACCCGTGCATTCGAACCGTGACGTCGATATCTGTAGCGTTTACTAGACCTACAGAGGCTAAAAGTTAGACGTAAGCTACTGTTTGGGTAGAAGAGGTCGAATGAACGGGAGCAGAAAGTTTTACACTGGAGTTTCGAGATTTTGGCTGTGTGGAGAAATTGCCCATTCCTGTGGAGGACTTGTCTTTTAAAATGCCTTCGCAGAGAACGTTACACAACAACAACAACAAAACGATAAGCTCGCTGCAGCACAATTCAATACCTCCCAGCTTATCGGGATTTACAAGATATCGTCAAGCGACGATCACAAGTTGGGGTTCTCGTTTTCTCAGGAAAAAAAAAGCGATTTGGTTTAAACCTGTGCTACCCAGTTTTTAAAATTGAGAAAGAAAAAAAACCCACATTTTTTACAGGCACTTCGATTGGTGGTCGATCAGAAGCGAAAATTGAAGCAAGCAAAAAAAAAAAAAAAATGAAAAAATAATAGTAATAATAATAATAAAAACAGAAGTGGGTGTAAAATTAGTACACGGCACTAAATATTACCGCAGGTAGCCCTAAATGGTTTTTATTTACGTAAACGTTTGAGAAGGGCTACAAATTTGCCAGTGCTGATGCGGAAAAAAATAGTTCCTTTTGAACAAAAGACCCATTACCAAAAAACAGAGTGAAAAAACATACCCTATTTCAGACCAAAATGGTAAAACTCTATAACAACCGCTCAAAAACAATACCCTTCGGGGAGCACATACCTATATAGCCCATATAAGGGTGTAGCCTACTCCCCTCGGGGGATAAACCATATCACTAAAATGCAAGTTAGCTCCTGTTCTGAACAATGAAATGAGGGTACATTGAAGAATTGGTTCATGCTTAGGGTGCGTATATCGAGTAACGGATGCACGCGGGAAGTTTGGAGAGCACGAAAGAAGCGTAAGAGTTCTTGAGTGCTAGTTTATTGAGTGCGCTCTAAACTTGTACAGTGCATCCATCACTCGATATACGCACAGCTAAAAGCATGAACCAATTCTATTATAACATGGCGACAACATATTGAGCCCCAAATCATGTCTTATTTGTGATTGACTACAAAGTTCTCGCAATGCACAGTGAAGGAAAGCAAAGGTCATTAGGATCCTAACAATCAGTTGAGCAACAGTTTAAAGGAGCTCAGTCGCGGTTTGCACATTTTGAAAAGTTTAACCTAAATTTTTCAAATTCGTCGTTTGCAATCCGTGTCAATCTTCGCCATCCTTGACCATCCTTGTTCCTTTATGATTTATTATTATCTCTGCGATGTTTTTCTATCTTAGTAAACTATTTTTTCAGATTTCCTTCCATTTAAAGGAGATTTTGTACGTGGCCAAAAAGAAAAAAAAGACAAAACACCGTGACCGAGCCCCTTTAACGAAAGCCCTTAACCTGGTTTCTGAAACTGTCAATGAAAAATTCGCTTCTTTGAATTAATTATAATGAAAATGTAGACAAACAAAGTAAAAATACTCAAGTTTAAGTAAACATCTTAGCTTGGCAGAAGTCAAAACCTCGGAGCAAGGTTTTGGTTGTTCAGAATAATCTTCACATTGCCGAAACATAAACAAATTAAAGGAACTTGCACTAAACTCGAAGGAAATTTTGCAGCTAAATTAAAACTGCACACGTCATGTTATATACGCACGGCTGTGCGTTTATTTAAGAATTGGTTCATGCTTAGCGTGCGTATATCGAGTTATGGATGCACGCGGGAAGTTTGGAGAGAGCGAAAGAAGCGTAAGAGTTGCTCGGGGCGATATTCGTTCATGATGGCTCAATGGAAATCAGGTAGGATTAGTGCGCGCTATGTTATAAAGAGATCATGATGGCTCAATAGAAATTAGGTAGGGCTAGCGCGCGCGCTATGTTATGTGTTGTCTTCTTTCCAGTGGACCGGAAGGAACTGGACTGAGTGGATCCTCGGCTAGCTTTCCACTCAAATCTCACCAAATTATAAACAAGAAATGAGGTTTCCTACATATACATGCAGATCTTTGATAGCCACTGAGTTGTTTTCAAAAAAAAAAAAAAAAACGTTCAAATGTTGTTGTTTATAGTGGTCAATGCGCTTAACTTCACCTAGGCCATAACAGGCCTAAAAATCCCAACCGGCGGGAGGCAGACCAGTTGGCCTTTTACAAGCATGACCGAGGAGTTGAATTACAATGAACTCCAGTTTAGTGGTCAGAGTGAGACTTATGCCGCGACCTCCGGATTTCAAGTCCGCTGCGCCCCCTCCTACCTAAATTTCCATATTGTCAGTTCACGCTGCGTTGAAACAATTCTGAGACAATCATGGAACTGGACAGTTTAAGATATTGAATGTTATTCCTAGCCCTGAGTTGCTCAAGTTACCAGGAGCTAGCAAATAATGCTGGCGAAATAATCACATCCTTAAAAAGTCAGGGTTATTAAAAGTCATGCGACATCAAGATCCACAGCCATTTATCACAAAATCACTGATTACGGGCTTTTTCTACTCAATGGCTGAACCTTCAGCGAAATATATTCTTAAAGGGACCCTTTTGAAAGAGAGTTTGTTTTTCAGTAGGCAACTGTGAAGTGCTTGACGACAAAGTTTGCTCACCTGAGCCGCTGTTTTAACTAAAATTCACAAATTCATGAGGTTATATAATCATTAATTCATGAAATGAATTTCAATTTAGTAAACGTTGCATGACGACTTTTTATGAAGTCTTGTTCAAGAAGTTTGAAACACGAACGACTAAACTATAAATTAGTTTTTTAATTAATAGTGTCTTTCTCAGGATCAACCGGCTATATCTCGAACAAGAGCAGTGAGTAATATTCCTCCCATCATACATGTACGCCGCCAACCTTAGCTACACTGTGACAAAAATACAATTAAAATCAAAGTGCGTACCGCCTCAAAGCATCCAACTTCGATGCAGTAGAGTCCAAATTTCCAGTTCCTTTCATTCACAAGTTCCTTTTCCAAGGTACTTTTGCCAAATATGCGAGTGAGATTTTTCAGTGGCGGAGTGTATCAATGCTTCTTTCCTTCTGTGCTTGCACAAAGGCGACGGAAACAACTTTGGCGCAAATGAACAATCATTATGCTAATATATTTTGGGCTGTCAGCTAGATTTTTCTTTGACAAGAGTTGTTGCCAAGTTTCATTTGAATTTGAATTAACTCCCCCCGCCTCCGCATAAGATCAAAGTTTGCCTTTTCCAATTACAAAATTGTATTTAAATAGTAAGAGTTCAGTGTTTGAGTCTTGCAGAGTCTTTCAGAAGTTTGCAGAAAGTTTTGAAAATAATTGCCGAGCGAAATCTGCGGCTTACAAGATAGATATGAATATCCAATTCAATTTCTCCCTTCTTTTTTTTGAGATGATGGCCCGACAAACTTGCGACATGGGGCAGTGTGGCGTTTCAGGCATGAAAAGCAGTTTAATGCTTGTATACCCACCACGATGTCAAACAATTTGGAACATATTTTACTCCGAAAATATTCACAGTCTGATCAAGCGTGAAAACTGAGACTGTATAGAATCCTTCAGGCAATTGAAGTAGAATTGAAAAGCAAAGTGGAGAGAAAGCTAGTAATGTACAAAGAACCTCCTACAGGTGAGCCGAAATCCAACGGCTTCTATAATTTGAAATTATAATACAGTGAATAACATGTTAAAAGATGCATGTCAGTGCTGCAAGACATGACCTCATAAAAATAACATTACTGTCTAGGGGTTCCATATTGGAAGTGAAGTGCTGCCCCATGTAGAAAGATAGTGGGTGTAAAGACATGAAGATATCACATGTATACGAGCGCACTAACCATGAGGCCACTGCACCTCCACCGGGGGGTCCAAAGTTGGCTCAGATGCCACCAAGAGGAATAAGCGAGACAGTGCAAGAGGAAAATACATGCCATCTGACAGGGTGCGGGAAAAAATAACAAAATATGCGGGAATTTTCGGGGGAAAATGCGAAAAATGCGTCGATTATGCTGAAAACACACTGGATTATGTGGAAATTTTAACAGTTGACAAAATTGATAATAAAGCCTTTCCAATGTACCGAACAACAGTGAAACGAAAAGCACTTCAAAGTCTTGCCCACATTTTAAGCTCTTTAATAGAATAAACTTAAACAACTTAAACTTAAACATCATGCCCGCCAACTTTGACACACGGCTTGATCTGTTTCTACTATTTGTTAACAGGTATTTCTTCATTTAACATAGGTTTTTCGTAGAATTCGTTGTTGCGTTCTTCGTTACATATTGCACAATGAAAAACTAGTTTTCAGGCTGTTCGCCTAAAGTAGGTTGGAACGCCTGGACATTAAAAATTCGTCACGAACGAAATGGCGTGTTTTCAAAATAATCAATCTCGACTCTTCGAACGCTTCCCTTTGAATCAACGAATATACTCCCTTCGAACGCTTCCCTTCGCATCAACGAATGTACTCAACGAACGGTCAAGCTACGAGGTCACAGATCACAAATTTACCAGTCGCAGACTTTCTAAGCAGTGGGGCCTGGGAATCGCTAACAAACGGAGAACCTGAGGTTGAGATATCAGGACAGAAATAGGAGGCTGCCCTATGCGGGCAGCAGTTTATTAAATAAAAAAGTTGGCATGTGTGACCTTATGTAGAGGGGCTTGTTGATTTTACTGGAGGGAAAGAAATCTTTCCAATGACCGAAGTCATTCATCTGCGTGGGACGAAATTTGCAAAGAACTGTAAATCGTTTGATAGTTTTTCTGTGAAACAGACGGACCTTCCCTCCAGACGATTTACCCGCGGTATAGTTGGTCTGTGAAGACGACCTATATTGATAATCCCTAGAGGGGGGACCTCCATATAAAAGGGACGGGGGTGCTCGTTGGAAATTTTGGAAACAAACCCTAAGAGGTACCACGATCCCGTTTTGTGGGCGTGGCTAGACGTTTTTTTCACCGCTAATAGGTGCCAATTTTGAAACAACAGATTTACTGACACTTTCATAATTTTAAATAGCGATAACGAAGATTGCTTCGAATACCCTCTACTCGTAAAAATTATGAAAGCGTTGTCATAGATCTCTATCATACCCTAAAAATGATTAAAATTATTAAAGGTACCGCGAAAGCTCCCATTGTGGACCTTTTGATGCTGCACACCCTAAGAGGTACCAAAATCACTTTTGAACCCCTAAAAGGTAGGATGAGCGCCCCCTTCCTTTTTAAATGGGATTGTCCCCGGGTTGATAGTTCGTCTGACTAGATGATCCGTCTGTTTGCCCGTATGAATTGAATGAATTATCGGACGAACTCCCGTTCTTGAGGCCCTGTTAGGGGTAAATTCCGACAAGCGACATGGCCTTGAAACGGCAACATGAGTGCTATGAATTGGCGACGAACGACAGACTACCCCAGCGAAATAGGGAAAGCGACACCGATGTTAAGATAGACCGACAACGATTTTCGGAACTGAGAATGCAGTGATTGTTTTAAACGTCTGAGTCGAAGAGAAGATGCATTTCCAGAGTTTTAAATGTGTTTTCCCCTCTCACGCGCGATGTCGACGGGTCGTGAACCAGGAGAGATTATCGGATTGAGGCCGTTGAGATTTTGAGTTAAAGAACTGTTGTTAAACATAAACATGGTAAAAATAGTCATAGGTTCGATTGTACTTTAGGTCCAAATACTTACTGGAAAAAGGCTGAAAATAGCAATTCCAAGCGTCAAAATTTCAAAATTCTCCGGGGGAGCATGCCCCCACATCCCCTAGGAGGTTGGCAACTTCAGCGCTCGAACGCATGCTCCATATATGCCACCCCCCTCCCCTCCAGCATGCCCCTAGGCCCTTAGAAAATTTTGAAAAATTGAAGTACATGTGGCTAAGAAGTCTTTTCCTTCATTCTGAGTCGAAATGTGATGCTTTAAAAATAACCATAAAGTAATCATTAAACCCACTGACCAGATAAATGCTGGCTCTGCAGAAGAATTCGTACTGCTGAAAAGTTTTCGAAGCAAGTGCAAAGCATACAAGGAGTAAATCATATCCAAAGAGATACTTAATTATAATTTTATACGTACTTGATTAAAACAGCAAGGAATCTTCAATGCGTGAGAAATAATAGTTTCAGCGTGAGAGCGCAAGATTGAATTCGTTTGCGTGAAACTCATGCTCAATGCGTGAGACTTGAGAGCACTGTGTCGGTTTTTTTTTTTAAAATAAACAAAGGTATTACGATGTGTTATACGTGTAGCTTCGTTTTAATCGAACAAGGTCAAATTTCCCGACACAACTCCTCTGAGACGAAATTCCGACAGGCGACATAGGAATCTTGCGAAATGCCGACATGGCTGGTGGCGAATTTCAGACAGGGGACATGGGTACCCCCTCCCCCCCCCCCCCCCCCTAACAGGGCCTCGTTCTTTACCCAAGTTAGTCTGATGATCCGTCTCTAGTATAAACGCGACCATTGTTTAAGAGGCTCTTCTTGGTATTTCAGATACACATCACCGTACTTTCAACTGCTGATACCTCATTGTCTAAACCTGCTCAGGAAAGCTGCTTCACACATTTACCCGGGATTGACTGAAGATTTCAAAAACGTAGGTCTGATTGAGTACGTTGATCCTAGCAATATGCAGGACAGCTATCATATATGAACTCAGTTAAATGACCTTGCTCTCCACGAGTTCTCGTAGCTCAGTGGATAGAGCGCCCGCCCGGTGTTCGGGAGGTCATGGGTTGGATTCCTGTCGGGGACTCAGAACTTTTCTTTGTCCCACGCTCGTGTCATGTTGATTAATTCACCTTCACATTTCATTACCGAGCTTAAAATTCACCATCTTTATTAACTTATCATTCTGTTATCCTCTCAACCAAGCGAGCACTCCATCACCCATTCCAACCTTATCCTTCCCTCCCTCACCGTTTCAGTCGACCGTAGCGTGGGCGTGTTCTTCAGCTTGCCTAGAAGCTAGATGGAGTATCTCTCAGTTTTCTCGCCGAAATTTTAGCCTGCAAGGATCGAGCCCCAATTATTTCTCATTCAGCTCAGTTCAGATCTTGCAAATAATGGTCAAGCATGAATGATGACGCAAATTATTCTCTTAAATTCCACTTTCTATAGTTTAAGGCTAAGTAAAAGCCTAATACTAGAGAGGGGATATTTGATGTAGAAGCCCGGCAAGGCCGGAGTTTTCGTTCATCTTCTGCACGCTCCTTGGAGGTTTGAGCGTCGCGCACATTTCTCTCGTTCTGAGCTATGCTTTCTCTTTCGTAGCCCGACTTCTGGGCAGGTCTAACAGTGCTTGCATTTTTCTCTAAGAAGGACGATAATACCATTAACTAACCGCCACAATTTGCTTGAAAATGTCGTCAACAGTAGATCTATCAACTGTTGATGTCTGAGCCTTGTTGCCAAAGATCTCGAAAATTAATATTGTCTATCTATTGATTTAATTATGTTTCTCAGTTAAGTTATTATTTTTTTTCAGTAGGCAACCGTAATGACAAAGTTTACCCACCTGAGCCGCTGTTTTAACTAAAATTCACAAATTCATGAGGTTATATAATTATCAATTCATGAAACGAATTTCAATTAAATAAACGTTGCATGACGGCTTTTTATGAAGTCTTGTTCAAGAGGCTTGAAACACGAACGACTATAGCTTATTTCTTTAATTAGTAGTATTAGTTCAAGTTGATGCTGTCGTCGTAGCAATGACTAAACATCTTAAAAAAGAAAAGAAAAGAAAAAAAAAAAAAAAAGAAAAAAAAAACACGTAACGCGTGCGCAGATGGGATAAGTCGGAGGCCCCGTGCACACGTATCCGGATATTTTTGAATCCGCAACTTTTTCTTTCCGGATACGGCTTCCGTCCACACGCATCCGGCGAATTCAGCAGAGAATCCGAAAATTTTTGAATCCGCTCTCCAGAGTGGAAAAAAATAAATCCCCAACGAATCCAATGACGTGTGGACGGTGAATACGGATATTTTCGAATCCGATGACGTAGCAAAATCGTGTCCAGATTCTTACCGAACAATAAACCAATATAGCGGCACAACGTATAGGCCTAGTTTCTCTAGAGTGAATCCGGATACCATCGGATGCGTGTGGACAGGCGAATTCGATTTGAATACGCTACGTGTGGACGGGAAAATTTTTGAATCCGCAAAGAAAAAGTAGCGGATTCAAAAATATGCAGATACGCGTGGACGGGGCCTGAACTTTTCGTTCGGTATTTGCACTTTTTGCTGTTAAGGAGTAATTTAATAATTCAAAGAATACTTGCAATGTTGCAAATCTAAAACTTACCTAATTACGCACGCACCCACAAATTTAAGCGAAGATAACAGCAAGCCACAGGAAGCAGTTTTTTTTAGAATGGTGGGTTCCCTCTATGAGATGCACCTTCAGGGAATCATGGTAGTTTTATTCATCATCTTGGATTGAGGAAATTGGCCATTTATGACTGTCTGCAAGAGTATATTCGAGCAGATGTTTAGTCGCACGTTTTCTGTGCAGTAGTTAATCAATTATTACTAATTTTGGGCATATGGAAAGCAAATAATGAATTTCAGAGTAAATTAAGCGAAGAACTGTTTTTCAGCTTGAACTATGAAAGGAAATGAAAGTTGTCAGTCAATTATGAACGAGGAAACACTAAAGCTGGGAAACTTTATTGGCTTCAACTTGAACATTAAAAGCCGATTATACTCACTGCTTTGGAAGCGGCGGAAAATAAAATGAATGGTTACTTTAATAGAAAGACTCCCTTAACAGGCTAAAACAAGTTAATAAATAAGATAGATATTCTCCTTGTCCTGCAGAGGAGCTTTGTTGCAATTTATGAAGTTATCTGCCAATTTTTTTTTGTCAAAAATACTGGGGTTAACAATAGCCTTGTGAGGTCTGTTTTGAACATGAACAAAGTTTTTCGTTTCCACTTTTTTCTCCCATTCAGGGAGAGAGAGAGGGGGGGGGGGAGGGAGGTTGGGGGATTCACGCTTCACATATACTTTTATCTACTTCAAGTTAAGACATCATATCGTAGAATTCAAATCCATCTTCAAACTGTTCGAGATATCAGTCGTCATTTTTATTCGCTCACTTCAAATTCGTCTTTCAAAACATAACAGTTTACTTTGTGTGGAGGAATAAATCACTCATAACGATAACAGGAAGTTTCTAGAATTTAGAAATGGTTTCTGAAATTGAGAATATAATCTTCGATCCCAAAAGGTGGACTATAAATCTGTATAATTGTCCTTCTTTCGATATTTATTTTGAAACAAAAAAAGGGGCAATACTGCTACTGTGTTGAAAAAGTCAGTCTTAAGAAGTAGAACCATCTGCTGGGCTAGTTTTAGCTTTTAAATTGTTTTACCAAATGAATTGTTCATTTATTTAAACAATTTGACAAAGGCAGGTGAGACGCAAAAGAACCTAATTTCGTCCCCTATAAGGCGTGATAAACATGTCATGGATGACATATGCATGTTTGACAAATTAAGAAACATGAATTTTTGATCAAGGCATTCAAGCTGAGAGTTAAACTCAGGGCTACAGATAACAACGCTGCACAAGAGTAATGGCCACAACAAACTTTTCTGGAGACGAATTCGAAAAGCAGACCATTACGTCTTTAAATCTCTACTGCTTACCAGATTTAACTACTGGGATATATGGCCAGCTCACATTGAAATCAGTTTTAAACTCTTTTCTGTCCATCACGGCATTTTTTAGCAATGCTTTGGTCCTAGTTGCTCTTCGCAAGGAGTCTCCACTTCATCCGCCGTCCAAACTCTTGCTTCGTAACCTGGCAACAACTGATCTTTGTGTTGGTCTTATTTCACAGCCTCTCTATGCTGCTTTATTGCTGACTGCTGTGAATGAACACTAGAATATTTGTAGCTACGTAGCAGTCGTAGTTTCTGTAACAAACGGTATTTTATGCGCGGTGTCTTTGTTGACACTGACTGCAATAAGTGTGGACAGACTTCTCGCCCTTTTGTTGGGGCTTAGATACAGACAGGTTGTAACTTTGAGGCGAGCTTACGGAACCGTTATTGCCTTTTGGGCTGTGTCTACTGTCTTGTCAACAATCAAGCCCTTTTTAAATTCCCTTGTAAGGTCATGGTGCGAAATTATATTTGTATCACTGTGTCTAGTAACCTCGACCTTCAGTTATACAAAGGTTTTCATTAACCTCCGCCATCGACAAAATCAACTTCAAGACCAAGTGCAGCAACCGAACCAGACAAATCAGCTGAACATGTCGCGATACAGAAAGGCAGTGTCCACTGCACTGTGGCTGCAGTTCACGTTAGTCGCTTGCTATCTACCATTTGTAATATCGGTAACTTGGCTTATTCATGCTAAGCCATCTTTATCAGTTTCTCTCGCTTGGAATTATACATTCACTTTAGTTCTCTTAAACTCGACATTGAACCCGATTCTTTACTGCTGGAAGATAGACGAAGTGAGACAAGCGGTGAAGGACACAATCAGACAAGTACGTTGCTATTGATCGAGTTAGGTCTTTTGGAACTGTATCATCCCTTAGCTTACCAAACAAAGAGAAAAAGGAAAAACCATTCGAAACAATAGTTAACGGATAAGATTCTCTAAAAGATGAAAATTAAGAGTGATATTCGGTTTGGTGTACTGGTATTTTGGCGGCATTGCATGTTTCTGTAGGAGTAATTATAACAACTGTAAGAGTTTCATTATCGTAAATTAAAAAGTTGTACTAAAGATTTGTTGGTACAAACTGTGAATAAAGATGTGATAACATGCAATAAAGTCCAATTCTTCTCCGGTTGGACATGAACTGCATAATTTAAATACGATAGAGTTACGTTAAAACAGGTTCAAAATACAAGAGGAAAGCCGATTGTGGGTAGAGGTCGATCTAGTCAATATGGAAATAAAGACAGGATTCTCCTGGACTTTTATCAAGAAATACATTTGATGGCCTCTAGCGATTCGAGAAAAACGATTCTTCTCAACTTATAGTCGTATTTAGTGTGTAACAGAAAAATTGCATGTTGATTTTCACGATAAACTTTTCAGTTTTGTCTAGTATGGCGTTTTTGCATTCTACGCAGCAACTCAGATTCCGGTTGAGAGGGAAGGTGATATTTTCATTTTACAGCCCTTGAGTTGAAACAAAAAAGAAAAAGGTGACTTAAATTTCTTGAAACATTACAAAGAGATTGGATATTTCTCATCACAAAAAGGTGAACATCTCTGCAGCTGCCACAGTAAAATGTATTTCCTCATTTGAATAAAGACATTATTGACAGGCAGAATTTCACTGGAAGTAGTTTTAACTCATAATAAAGCAGAAAAAATTGCCTTTTTATTATCACTGTATCGGATTCTCTTTTAAACTACAATATAAGATCATAAAATTAACATAAATTTGAGAGAATGTTTAGGATCTCGACGGTTTAAGAAATTTAAATTGGTTCGAGGTGAAAGTCGCCTGCATGACCATGATTATTAAACTTGTCGAATTTTTTTTTATTTGAAATGCTCCAAAAAAAACTTAAATAAACTTGTCAAACAGCGAATGCAAGTAACCCTCAGCTAAGAAAGCCTGTCGGTGTTTAATCATAAAATATTTTAACCAAAGAAGAACGACTATACATCGACAGAAAACTAATTCTAAAGAATAAAATTGAGGATACACATCCAGTATTGTGGGAAAATGATCGTAACAAATTAACCGACTAGAGATGAAAACAGGAAATATTATACTAGACAAGTTTAGCCGGACGAATACATAAATATTTGACGTTCGAAGACGGCAAGGCAGATGTATTTTTAGTTTTATAAAGGTCTCGAGAAGATGTTTGTGGCATCAAATTACCTGGAAACAAACCAAAAGGCTACTGAACGGAGAGTCCAGTTTAGAGGAGTAGAACTAGTAAAAGTACTTCAACGGATGCCGACATTTCACAAATCAGTCGCCAGCTATACGAATTATTTACGAAAATAAAGAAAATTGTTTCGCTCTGTTTGAGTTTTTCGCCTTGAGATAGGAGCATGCGCAGAAGAACACGGAGCTTTTCTTTGGCGCCAACCTATTCTCGACCCCAGAGTTCTTCGCACCATGTCAAGAAAGCGGAGGGTCTAGGGTCGAGAATGGCGCAAGTCGTAAAAGGACTTCAAGCATTGCTTAATCATGATTCAAAAAATAGAATTTTGACCCATAAAATCGTAAGGCTTTTTAAAATCGCTTTCATATTCCGTTTTTGACGGAACTAATCAACCAAACGTTTTTGAAATATTGCGTGTTCTTATGTCAGACACTGCTGGGGGTGTCATCACCGATACTTGACATACAGTAGGCTTAAACAACAACCAGAACCCAAGAATGAAGAATTGTTGACCTTTTTTATCTAAAGAATGTAGACTAAGGAAAAATATGGTGGATTTGTCAAAACTACCAAGAGATAAGGTTCACTTGGACATTCCAAAAGCAGCCCAGACTAAGTTTAAATCAAAGACTTGGAAAAAGGATCGTGTCACTTATCGTTTGTGTGGTGCGGTACTGAGGGACAAGGCAAAGCAAGGTTGCATTATAAGGAATATTTTTTGTGAATCTACAAGTAATGAATGGCCGCCAAAAGAATGGTATTTTTCGATCAGAAAAAGAGCAAAGAGCACTATTTTTTTGTTTCGTCCGATAAAATTCTAATAACAAACCATCGTAGCCATTATGTTTCAGCAGAGCAATAGAACGTATGCACAGGAAACGAGAAATGCATTTTTTCTTTGAGAACTGACCTTTATTGTTATATTAACTTGTAATATTTGAGCCATTCGTTCATGACTACCTGGGCGATTTATATTGATAGAGAGACCGGCAAAATAATTGACGTATTGTGAAGTAACCTTATTAGGCTGATTTAGCAAGAGAACGGGAACGTCACTGGACGACGGCGCGCGCAGTACAAATACCCAAATATGGTCAAATTAGGACGGAATCCAGGTTATTCCGCGCGACCTGCAAGTCGTCATCTGACGTTCCCGTCCTGTTGTTAAATCAGCCTAATGTAAAGACTAGGTAGATTTACAGACTTGCTGATTGACAGACAGACTGACTAACTAACTGAATGACATGACTGACTGACAAACCGGGCTAACGGATCGAGTGTGAGAAATTAGATCATTTACTGTTTATAAATATAAAGAGATGACCGAAGGCTGAACAGGATAAATGTCGATAAAACATCACCAAAAAAAAAAACAAAAAACAAAAAAACCCATCACAACATGACAAGAACCATCCCCTCCAAGTAACTTACACAAGGGTTATGTCGAGGACCATACAAACACAACCAAGGTACACCGAATAGAAAAGGTTTGTTATGTGAAGGCAATGTGCAATTCCACAATTTCGTGTCTGTATTAATAACTGAATAGGTGAGGTTAGTGATACGTTTGACGGTATACTAGTGACAAATTCTTTAAGTAACTCTGCCAATAATTCCTGGCAGTAATAAGTCGATGATAAATCAATATTACTACTTTTTATCAGTTGGTATTACAATAATGGTACCAAACGAGTAATTGGCCACTTTCATGGCATATCAGGTTATCCTAGCACAGACAACCTGTTAGAAACAACCTTAATTTTAGGCTTAATTGCTTACGGCTCAAGAACGAGCTCAGAGACCTCCATACTTATTGTTGAATTGTGATCAGCATGTTAAAATTCAAATTTTCGCAAAATTTGAATTAAAACTTCGAAAGAGGATAAAAGCCACCTTAAGTTATTGAAAATCTAATTATAACCATCAGCAAGGGTCAAACATGTTCCGTAAGAGGTCACGTGTTGCATGAGCTTGCCTGAACGGTAGCCGCAGCGTTGGCCCCTGCAGTAGCTCTGGATGTAGGCTGAGCTGGCCTCTGCAGTAGCCTTAGAAGTAAGCTAAGCTGGCCCCTGCAATGGACGGTGTTAGAAGTGGGCTGAACTGGCCTCTACAGTAGCCTCACTTATTCTATTTACTGAGAAAAGAGATCCTGGTACTGCTTTGCTTTGGGTTGTATCTTCTTAATGCGCGCGTCCACATCAGGATTTTCGTATACTATAAAGTCTTGTTCTGATGCCGGCTTTGGTTTAAGTGCTTCGTTGCTTCGCCTGTAACCATAGAAAGCGTAGATGAACAACCCTACAACACACAATGGAAAATAGAATTTAGTTCAAATGTCATGGTGCTAGGTCTTTAGCAAGATGTTTGAAATAAAGAACTAGTATCGACAGTGTTTTACCTGGAACAAGCCATGCACCAAAGCGTACAAATGTCCAGTATTTCAGCTCAGCAATCAAAAGAATATTGACAAAAATGGTTACAATTGGAAGCCAGGGAATACATGGCACTGTGGTAGAAAACGCTGGATAGTTTCTAGGCTGCCTTGTCAGGAAAATCACAGCAGCCAATGCAAAGAGGCCACTTATACCACCCGACAGGAATGCCCACACCTCATCGTTCAGGACATTAGTTATTACAGTTGTGAAAACAATGACGAGGCATGAAAGGCTAATAACCAATAAAAACACTGCAAAGCTGGCGTTAGAGCCAGATACTTTGCTTGGTTTTTGCGATGTTTTTGTCTTCTTCCTGTCAAAGTTACGTTTCTGTAGGTTTGGAGTATCTCCGAAGGTATACGGGTATGTTTCTGATTCCATGGAGATGAACTGTAGCCATTGGTTTGTTCGTTCTAGTTGAGCGGCTTTACTATGTACCACATCTTCTGCGCCTGGCTGGTAACGAGTTATCAGGACCGAGATGGCGACCATGGTGTGAGCGAAGAGAGTGCCAATAGATAATACTTCAATCTGGAGAATATGAATACAAAATCAATCAAGCAAGCAAGCAAGCAAGCAAGCAAGTAAGCAGGCAAGCAAGCAAGCAAGCAAGCAAGCAAGCAAGCAATCAATCAATCAATCAATCAATCATTTAACCGATCGATCGGTCGTTCGGTTGGTTGATTAGCCAGGCGGGCAGGCAGGCAGACAGGCAGTCAGTCAGTCAGTGAGTCCGTCGATCGGTCAATCAGTCAGTCGGAAAGTCAGTCAGTTAGACAGTTAAACAGTCAGTCAGTCAGTCAGTCAGTCAATCCATCAATCAGACGATCGATCGGTCAATTAAACGATCACTCAGTGAATCGATCGACCAATGATTAATTTAATGGAAGGCAGGTCAGTCCGCTGGTCTTCGGTCGGTCGGTCGGTCAGTCGGTTGGCGCTGGGTCAGTCAATCAGTCTTTCAAAGAAAAGAAAAACAACTTAACAAAAGAATCCCTTGAACTTAATAGCCTTTTCGTCTAAGTTCGCTACAGTTTGTAATGACAAACAAAGTACAAACCAAATGTCCTGTGGTAAATAAAGCTGCCAAGCATCCACTTAGGAAACCACCAGCTAAAGTCACGATCTCAAAAGCATGGGACGATTCATCAAGGCAACCAAAACACACGAACAGAAGGCCATCATGAGCCATGTTAAACAAAATCCGTGGTCCAGCAAGCGAGCAAGAAAGCAAACCAATGAGAGTAGCCGAGACAGCTCCAACGGAAACCAAGTACTGGGCTCCAGGAATAGCTTGAAAGATCTTTGCCAGTGGCGCCAAGTGTCTCAATTGATCATGCGGTGTTATAAGGGTGAACACAGTTGCAATCCCACAATATATTATTGTAACTATTGTAACAGTCAAGATAATTGACAGAGAAGTAGAGGACTGCGGGCGCTTGACCTCTCCACTAACAGCAGCAATGGCGTCTAAGCCAATGAAAGCATAATAACCAGTGGCAGCTGCGCTCAAGACTCCATGAACACCGTGAGGAGCGAAATCACTGGCCCAGTTTTCTGGTTTGACGAGAAAAAGGCTGATCACGAAAAGCAGGATTAAAGCGATGATACTGAACACGAACATAACTCGATTGAAGATCATGGCCCATCGCAACCCCACAGTAACAATAAGAACCACTGCTAGAGCTACAGCCAAGGCTAAAAAATCCGGAAATGGTGCCAAAAAAGGATTGTCCCAAGTTACTACTTTTTCTTTGAAAAAGGTGTAAATCTCCCCACCAGATATAAAATCAATGTACTCGCTGCAAGTTCGCGCCAAGACAGCTGTTGCAATGGCATATTCGACAAGCATTGTCCATCCCACGATGAAGGCCCATATCTCGCCAACAGTTGCATAACAATACACGTATGCTGAACCACACTTTGGAACTCGTGAACTGAACTCTGCATAACAGATCCCGGACAGTATCACAGAAAAGGAGGCCAACACAATGGATAAAATGACAGCCGGTCCTGCGATATCACGTGCTAGCTTAGCATTCATGACGTATATACCAATGCCAATTGCTGTGCCCACCCCTAAGAGGGTCAGGTCCATAGTGGATAAAGTTCTTCTCAGACTACCTTCTGATAGTAGAGTGAGGTAGGGCTTGGTGCGAGTTACTTTTGTCAACCAGGAGGGCCAGTTTGGATCTGACGAAAGTTAAACATGCAAATAAATGGATCGATTGCAAATAAATCGATTGTTCGTTGTATGTTTTTTTAGATCTAACAAAGCCCACATAGTCCTTATTTATCTGTAAAATATACAGCCCAGCAACTAAAAGAAATTATATAATAAGCCAAATTATTCTCGCATTTTGATTGGCTCTTACTTATGATCCACAGGAGGACAGACGTAATGACGACGTCATTAACAGCTTTTTGTTATATAAAAGGACACACACTCGCCTAGGGGTAGTGTGCCACTTTTTGATCTTACCACATTTTCACGTCATCTGTGATCTATAATAATAATAATAATAATAATAATAATAGTGATAGTGACAGTGATAGTAATAGTAATAGTAATAGTAATAGTAATAGTAAAAGTAAAAGTAAAAGGAATAGTAATAGTAATAGTAATAGTAATAACAATAGCAATGGTAATAGTAATAGTAATAGTAATAGTAATAGTAATAGTGATAGTGATAGTAAAAGTAAAAGTAAAAGTAATAGTAATAGTAATAGCAATAGCAATAGCAATGGTAATAGTAATAGTAATAGTAATAGTGATAGTGATAGTAAAAGTAAAAGTAATAGTAATAGTAATAGTAATAGTAATAGCAATAGCAATAGCAATGGTAATAGTAATAGTAATAGTAATAGTAATAGTAATAGTAATCATAACAGTAATGGCAATGGCAATGGTAATGGTAATGGTAATGGTAATGGTAATGGCAATGGCAATGGTAATGGTAATGGTAATGGTAATGGTAATGTTAATAGTAATAGTAATAGCAATGGCAATGGTAATGGTAATGGTAATAGTAATAGTAATAGTAATACTAATCGTAACAGTAATGGCAATGGTAATGGTAATGGTAATGGTAATGGCAATGGCAATGGCAATGGTAATGGTAATGGTAATGGTAATGGTAATGGCAATGGCAATGGTAATGGCAATGGTAATGGTAATGGTAATGGTAATAGTAATAGCAATGGCAATGGTAATAGTAATGGTAATAGTAATAGTAATAGTAATAGTAATCGTAACAGTAATGGCAATGGCAATGGTAATGGTAATGGTAATGGTAATGGCAATGGTAATGGTAATGGTAATGGTAATGGTAATAGTAATAGTAATAGCAATAACAATGGTAATAGTAATAGCAATGGTAATAGTAATAGTAATAGTGATAGTAATAGTAATAGGAATAGTAATAGTAATCGTAACAGTAATGGCAATGGCAATGGCAATGGTAATGGTAATGGTAATGGTAATAGTAATGGCAATGGCAATGGTAATGGTAATGGTAATGGTAATAGTAATAGTAATAGTAATAGCAATAGCAATGGTAATAGTAATAGTAATGGTAATAGTAATAGTAATAGTAATCGTAACAGTAATCGTAACAGTAATGGCAATGGCAATGGCAATGGTAATGGTAATGGTAATGGTAATGGTAATGGCAATGGTAATGGCAATGGCAATGGTAATGATAATGTTAATAGTAATAGTAATAGCAATGGCAATGGTAATGGTAATGGTAATAGTAATAGTAATAGTAATAGTAATAGTAATAGTAATAGTAATAGTAATAGTAATAGTAATAGTAATAGTAATAGTAATAGTAATCGTAACAGTAATGGCAATGGTAATGGTAATGGTAATGGTAATGGCAATGGCAATGGTAATGGTAATGGTAATGGTAATGGTAATGGTAATGGCAATGGTAATGGTAATGGTAATGGTCATGGTAATGGTAATGGCAATGGCAATGGTAATGGTAATGGTAATGGTAATGGTAATGGTAATGGTAATGGTAATAGTAATAGTAATAGTAATCGTAACAGTAATGGCAATGGCAATGGCAATGGTAATGGTAATGGTAATGGTAATGGCAATGGCAATGGTAATGATAATGTTAATAGTAATAGTAATAGCAATGGCAATGGTAATGGTAATGGTAATAGTAATAGTAATAGTAATAGTAATAGTAATAGTAATCGTAACAGTAATGGCAATGGTAATGGTAATGGTAATGGTAATGGCAATGGCAATGGTAATGGTAATGGTAATGGTAATGGTAATGGTAATGGCAATGGTAATGGTAATGGTAATGGTCATGGTAATGGTAATGGCAATGGCAATGGTAATGGTAATGGTAATGGTAATGGTAATGGTAATGGTAATGGTAATAGTAATAGTAATCGTAACAGTAATGGCAATGGCAATGGCAATGGTAATGGTAATGGTAATGGTAATGGCAATGGCAATGGTAATGGTAATGGTAATGGTAATGGTAATGGTAATGGTAATGGTAATGGTAATAGTAATAGTAATAGTAATCGTAACAGTAATGGCAATGGCAATGGCAATGGTAATGGTAATGGTAATGGTAATGGCAATGGTAATGGTAATGGTAATGGTAATGGTAATGGTAATGGCAATGGTAATGGTAATGGTAATGGTAATGGTCATGGTAATGGTAATGGCAATGGCAATGGTAATGGTAATGGTAATGGTAATGGTAATAGTAATAGTAATCGTAACAGTAATGGCAATGGCAATGGCAATGGTAATGGTAATGGTAATGGTAATGGTAATGGTATTGGTAATAGTAATGGTAATAGTAATGGCAATGGTAATGGTAATGGTAATAGTAATAGTAATAGCAATAGCAATGGTAATGGTAATAGTAATAGTAATAGTAATAGTAATAGTAATAGTAATAGTAATAGTAATAGTAATAGTAATAGTAATAGGAATAGGAATAGTAATAGTAATAGTAATAGTAATAGTAATAGTAATAGTAATAGTAAAAGTAATAGTAAAAGTAATAAGAGTAATAGTAATAGTAATAATAGTAATAAATAACTTTATTTAACGAGCGAAACACTTTACAGTCCTGGACTGAGAAACCTGTGGCCCTCACCTAAATTACAACAATAAAAAGTTACAATGAATAAAAAAAATATTTATATACATAATCACTAAACAGACGAACGGGACCCTTCGCTTCCCCTCCCTCCTTGCTATCCCCGTTATTAACCTTTAGGTAACAAGTTATCAGATTAGGTGGTATTATTGAACATCGTTTCTATTCGGGTGAAAAAAATCCCCTACACTTAATTTAATCCCCATTAATATCAACGGAAGTTAGTTGTTTCGGGAACTGTTTTGAAGCTCGTCAAATGTCCATGGAGCACTAAATAAAATATCACCCATTGTACAATTTGCCGGGCCTCCTTCTCTTCCAAAGCATTGCTGGATATTATGTGGCAAGGTTGGCTGGATTAAACGGGACATGGTATACGTATTGAGGAAGGAGACAGGCAAGGAAAAGCAAGCAACATTTTTGGGCAAAAAGGTAGAGTGTTACTCACAGGTCTGCGACTAGAATTGTGGTTGAAACATGAAATTTCTCTACAAATTGACAAATTGGCTGATCTGGCGTTGCCATGGAGTTGATCAAATCCCACTAGTGTCAGAATAAGTCTTTAACCTGATTACTACACTGATTACCACGCCAACTGCTTCGACCTCTTAACCAAGCTGCCTTCCGCATTTTGAGGTGTGCAGCTATTCATTAATTTAAAGTGCTCTTTAACTTACCATCGTTTTCTTTAGCTTCTTTGCTGTGCTCGGGATCCTCGAGTGTAATTGGCGGCGGAAACATGGCCCCTGCAGCATAGTGTTTACATAGTGTAAGCGTTAGAGCAGTTTTTAATTGAGACACACTGTCACAAAACCAAATCCAAAGTAATCACTCTAGCCAATCAGACAGGACACAGACATTACAGTGAACCAATCAAAACTCCAAGTAACTACATGGAGCTGACACAAAGCGTGGAAAAACGAGTGCAAGTGAACCACGATTGGTTTTGGCTTTACTTCTGATTGGATGAAAAAGTGGCGCATCTTTTAAGCCAATCGTGCAGCGTAGTTGATGCAAAACCAATTACTTTACGATACTCAAACGAAAACCGCTAATATGCCCACGTGCAATGATTCTTCTTGTTTCTATTATCCTAGCCACTAATTCCTTGCATAGAATCTCCTTGATTAACCAGTTTATTCAAGAAAAAAAAATCACCAACCAAACAAGTACACGTCACTCACCCTGACTGCATCTGTAGATCCTGTTATGACTTCTGGTAATAGATGGTAGCTTTGCTGCTTAAACTAGGGAGGGACTAGCTTTCGTAACCCGTTATGATTTAACGGCATGGCGAGACGTCCGTACTTGTAAAGAAAACTGGCTTAGATGGGTTTGACTGATCGCTGAAAATTGATTAAATTATTAATTGTCAGCCGAGGCGTTATGCTTTTTTTGACTGATAGCTGAGAAGTACTGCTTGTCTCCTTTGTTTGAATAGTAATGAAGCCTGACATTATTAAAGCAAAACTATTGTTTTATCCGCTAATTTCTATTTTCATATAGCTGGAGTTTTTCTCACAACAGCGCTCCCATTCATTGGCTAGTTCATGGTCACATGACATCTAACAATCAAACTGTTTACAGCAAACTGCCATGAGCGGGCAACATTGCGAAAACTATGACGTCAAAAGGGAAACATTTCACTGTTACCCGCGAAATGTTGACCGCTGTTGCACGTGATCAGAGCGTGCAGTTGAAGGGGCCTAATGTTGTCGCTGGAATCCCAGCGCTTTTTTCAAAATTTGCTTTTGTTTTGTTTTGCTATATAACAAATCACTTAATGACCGGTCCCTTGGGCAACAGTGAATTTTGTTTCTCTCGAATCTCAATGTTTCCCTCGACACATTGAGATTCTCGGGAAACAAAATTCACTGTTCCCCTCGGGACCAGTCATTAAGTGTTAATTGTTATACCTCCCAACTCAAATACTTTTTCCGATTGGAGGAAAACGTGTCACGTGTCATGGGTTAAAACTCACTAGCTCCCTAGAGCGAGCAAAACTCACTAATTCCCTCGGGAAACAACAACTTGAAATTTCGACTCGCACCTGATCAGGTCGTGCACCTTGAAACAGCGGCAAATTTGTGTGCCAGTCACTTGAGCCAGTCGACCTGATGTCAAAACGTTTCTCACTAGAGAAGGCATTCATTATTGCAGAAGAGGGATTTATAATTCCAAAAACAAATCGGATTAACGAGGGGAAAAATTTGAACATCTCGTTTCTTCGAGCTTTTAATTTGGCGCTAAGAATGGGTCGCCCGCGTTCGGCAACTCGCTCTTCGAGCGCTGTCGCCAGGTATAGGAAAATAGTTGTGTCATTTACAACAAAATATGCTGTTCCTCGTCAAATCAAACCCAGAATTCTCGAGTTAAACATTAGAAGGCGCCAAAGCAACCTCAGTATTGTCTTCAATTTTTGTTAGCTGCGAAGAAAAACACTATTATCGTGTCGTTGCGGCAGGAAAGCTCAGTTTGACTGCCGCTCGTACTGCGGGCACAGCCACCGTAGGCGTCAAGCAAATAATTTTTTCGCAGTTTTCTTTTTGAATCGGGAGGTATACTAACAAAACACTTAATGACTGGCACCTCGGAAAACAGTGAGCTTTGTTTCCTCTCAACCCTCAATGTTCTCCGAGGCGAAGCCAAGTGGGGACATTGAGGGTCTCGGGGAAACAAACCTCACTGTTTCCCGAGGGGCCAGTCATTAAGTGCGAATTATTTAATGCCATCTCCCGATACCAACTCGAACCTTTTTCAATTTTTTCTTTAAAAGGTTAGAGCTATCGGGAGTAAGCTGTAGCTCTTTTCGATTTTATTGCTGCCCCGTTAGTTGAACTTTTTAATTTTACAGTTTCGATGTATTTGTTTAAAGCGCTGAACTTCTCCTTTTGTTTGTAAACATTAAGGACTCAAAAAATCAGTTTTCTCAAAAAATATTTAACTCACACAGCCTCAAGCTTGAAATATTTTACAATTCTACACAATTTTAAGATCAAGTCGAAAAATGTCGTGATGATTTAAAGCAATATTACTTGTCGAATCAATGTTTTTATTCGCATGTCCTGTCCTCCTTTAATATTTTCTTGATATTTTACGTATATTTTTCTTGGGAAATTTATATAATGTTTGATGCGATAGAGAAAGGTGATATCTGTGTTCGCGGGCGATATGATCACAATTATTACACACGTAGCCTTAACACTTACCCCGACCACTACAGACCACTCCTTTTATGACTTCTTGTTGTACGTGGTAGCTTTGTTACTTAAACTAGAGGAAAACGAGTTATCGAAACCCGCTATGGTTTATCTGTCGTGGCGTCTGCTCGACTGTCCTTGAAACAAAGAATTCCTAGTATAATATGGATGTAATCCTGGTATGTTAGCAGTCTGGTTAGCACTGTTAATTATTCTTTTACCAAGTACCAGCTCCGGGGATACGTTGTAACGTTGAAGGAACTCGGCACAAATTAGTACTTTTGTAAAAAATAAATTCACATTGAATAAAACTACAGCTAGCCAATCAAACTGAGCCATGTAGACAAATGCTGTTATGTTGCTTTTATTTATGGCTGCCATATGTTTTCAAATCATTTAGCATATTGCGTCCATTCTGTGGTAGCAATTCTATAGCCGTAGGTTACAATGACATACAGAGAAAAGTCAGAACAAATAAATACATCCCATGAGACAGTTAAACTGTCGGACCATAATTGAACAAAATTCTTGAATCTGCTTACTTATCAGCAGTTAACGAGTTCGATAACAGGTGGGAAAAAGAAAGAAAGACGGCTTTGTATGCCTTAGGTGTTTAAAATACACGACACAACCACAATACGTGCAAACAGTGTGTTCAGTTTTACACTTTTTAAGGCTCAGTTATGCATAAATTCCAATTTTTTTTTAACTAAGTCATGCACACATGGTACATGTATATATCTCTCGTTATATACTTCTCTTATTTTGTTTGTTTTTTTTTTTTTAAGTAGATTATCAGCACGTTTGATAACTTGCTCAACTGACCTGCTGGCTTTATTTTTAACAGTTTGTTTTTACCATCCAGTTTACCTTTTTTTTAGTTTCATTTTTTTATCTTGTTTGCCGTGATCTAACATGATACCCTAGGTATAATGTTGATGTTGATGTAGCTGGTAAATAAATAAGTAAGTAAGCAAGTAAGTAAACAAGCAAACGAGCAAGTATTCAAATTCGCCAAATATCATGACAATGCTGTTGGAAAATTTGTTTTCCAAAGTTTGCATACATACAAAAGTTCATCCAAGCATACAAATTTTGCGCGTATTATTTTTCTTGTATTTGAATTATATAGAACTGAATTGTCAACTAAGGAACATTCACATTACGCCGGATTTTTGTTGCAGTGCAGATAAACATCGCACCGATATATACCTTCATTCATGCTCCGAAAAGAGCCTGAAACAGAGCCAGTGAGATGTTAGTTTTCGCACAATGATAGTTCAGTAGTGGCGCGTGTTTTGTTGACTGAACCGGCGGTCCAATATCATAATGAACAATCAACTGGCACGCGCTAGCCAGACTTATTGTTTGATTAGTTGCACATCATCGCTTCACTGAACTTAAGACAATTAAGTTAAGGATCCTTAACTGTGCTTTGTTGTGTTAAGAAACTAAAAGCACACCGGATACAATTGTTGTTTGCGACTGATCCTGAACTTTTAATACTCCCAAGTGTTTTATAACAGAGCAAAACGCGTTTGAAAAAGCAGCTAATGTTTTGAGCATTCGCCTCAATTTGTAACGGCTTTTTTTACTGTATTGCTCCCGGATTTCGGAATGGAATAAGTTCAATGGAAAATAATTGTTTAATCAAATGTGCGTTTCCCCTCACCGTCGGTTACGATTGCTCCCGAAAAGAACTAAAAGCCTTTTGAATCAAAGTAAGTCAGGGCTTATTAGCGACGAAATTTTACGGTGGATATACGTGATTTAGCGTAAAAAATCGATAATCAACACCGGTTACTTCTTCTGAAATAACTGTTTTTAATTCAATGGTCATCAAACGGTTTTTATGTTTTCATAATTTAAACATATTTTTTAAAAAGCGTCTTGCTGAAGGTGACTAATTTTTTATTTAAACGAAGAAACACAACATAAGGCCTATTCCAGTGCAGCATAATGTCTATTGCACGTTGATTGGAACTACAACTGAACATATTTACAACCATCACAGAAAATTTGTTTACTGCTTTCGCTGTGCCTTTGATTGGATGAAAAATCTCTTAAGAAAACTGCCGAAGTCTCCCAATATTCTGTTTTATTTATTTATTTATTTATTTATTTTTTACATCACGGTTATACAGGCAGAATCGATCGCGACTCCCTCAGGAAAGATAACTATTTCGCTCTTTACTTGTTTCACTATTAAATGTCAGTTATCCTCTGCAGTTTAAGGTCTCAGCCAGTTGTCAGGCTCAAAAGTACAATATGAACGTTTGGGTAGCTTGTCATTGATATACTACAGCTTTATTTCTAAGCGGTTAAGTACTCCTTCTTTTTTGAAATCCCCGTCCTTCTACTACATGTACGGTGACCTGGCCCGAAACTTGGGGCGATGAGTTCACTGAAGAACTATCCATGTTCGTGGTCTAAGTTAAGAACATCAAAATTCAGAAAGATATGATACAACCAAGCGCGTTGCTTAATACACAAAGATGTAACAGAGCGGCCGTTTTCAACTAGATAACTTCAGGGTGGATCTAAAATTTGAACTTACAAAAACTCATAGACTCTTTGACACAAAATTCGTTTATCGAATGATCGTTTGAATGACAAAAAGTAAGATACAAGCTCTCCCATGAAAGCCTCTAATACCAGCCTGAGATTTAAAACTGCTTTTTCACCACCGTAAAGCCCAATACATCAAACAGGTAATGTAATTGTGTGCTTAGATTTCTTATGAAAGAGCAATTTTTCCTCTAAATTTGATAAATATAACAAGCAATTTACGAAATTACATGTTTAGTGGATCAATTAAACACGCAATGATGTTTTCCCTTTCTTTTTATTTGTAGCCTATGAGGAAAAGCGGTCGCTTTACTTCTGAATGAAAAGAGGAGGACTATTTTGCCTTAATGTCTCGTAAGAACAGCGAAATTGTACATCTCTTTTGAAATTTTACATGACAATTAACATAGATGAAAACTAGAAAAGAAAATGATCAAAACTGTTAAAGTTCTATCGAGAAGCTACTGGCGGACGGAATATCTTCGACACTCTATAATCCTCAGTCCTTTAGTCAAGAGGCTGTCCTTTGGACCGCAAGCCTTCTTGAGTAAAGCAACAGTACCGTCTGCCATTGACTACCTGAAGAGAAAACAATAGCCATTATTGTCAAAAGAAAAATGCAAGAGTAACTTTGAGGAGTGCAGTATCGAGGAATTCCATACTTAAACCATCTGAGGGCACTAATGTCTTTGTAGATTTTGGCAATTTTTAGCTTGCGCACAGACCTCTACTATTTTTAGTTGTTTCACGCGGAATCTAGTGGGTAATTACGTCAAAAATGTTACTTATTGCTTTAGTGTTGGTTGTTTTTTAAACAAGCCTGGTTACATTATTAGACTGTTCCAGGCTTTAAATGAAAATGCGAAGAAGGAAAAAAATGATCGGACAGGGATGCAGCGACGAAATGAGGGAAGGAGAGGATGAGAGCTCATAGACAAGGATAATTGTTACAGTGAGAATGAAACAAGGATAACATCTATTTATCAACAATGACAAACCTAAAGTACGTTTCTCCTTGGAAAAGCGACCGTGGTTGTAAGTTTTCTCGATTTTAGTCCTCTGGTCTCTCGCTATCCAGGCATTCCACTAGGCAATCATTGCCTCAAAGTAGTGTTCAGAAATGCTGTCTAAAGCTGAAATGTGAGATATATAAAAAGTGAATCATATGAAAAGCTTTCAAACACCTTTCATATCAGTCGCGATTTTAGTGATATCACACAGCTCTTTCCTTGAATAAATTTGTTGCCTATGGCATATTTGTGTTGTGCTAAAGGAGAACGCTATTCTGTAAACCATACGAGACTAGCGAATCAGAGCAACTTTAAGCTACTATATTAGTGCATGGGCATAGCCCGCTTTCCAAACACTGAGTAATCCTGCCTTTTTTTTCCCGAGTAATCTAGTCATGCAGTGTGTAAAACAAGATCAATCTATTTGATACGATCTACCTGTAACGTTACTGATCTTGCCAGAACTGGCTGCCTGTCGATGCTAGCTCTTACACTGTTCGAACAGCGCTTTTATGAATCCCTCCTTTAGCGGAAGGTTAGTTTTAACCAACCGAACAAACAAATTACTTAGTGACAAGTATACCATGGAGGCGTCATGAGAACACTGATGCAATAGGACTATCGCCATATCTTGAATGGCGTTATAGGAATTTATGGTTTGTTGCTGTTACTACTGGCGGCTTAGTTCAGAAAGGTGAATTTCACTAGCTTGAATGAGTTTAAGTTACTGACCACTCATCCCGACTGCTGACGCCTTGTTAAGAACCTCAAGTCCAGCTTGTGCTCCTGGCATAATGAATCTCCTTCTATTCCAAAAGCGTCAATAAAACAACAAATAAATCAAAGAAGAAGCGTAATCGAGTGCTTGCACACCGGGATGTGAGGCTTCACCACTAGCTTGTAGCACCGAGATCAACTTCTTGGCTTCGCTTGCAGAATAACCTAAAGCTCAAAAGCGTGTTCCAAGTGATTTGGAGCACTGAGGAAGTGGTGCCTTTTAAAATAGAACGAACCGAGAAGGAACCAAATGACATTCACATGGAGGGCGGAAATCGTTTGAGACGAGGTGAATAACCTTCTTTGTTGTCTTGGTTTTGAGTTGTCTTTATTCCTTGTTGAACGGTTGATCTCGTGATTCGTCGTTAGTCAGATTATGCCGCATGTCCTGGCATATAACACAAAATGGAAGAAATGCATCGACATTTTAGTGCCAATAAAGGGCATAGTGCGATAATTAACTTATCACTTGAGAGCAGCAGTGAATTGCGCTTTTTCTAGTCTTTGCAACTGGCTTAGTAAGGTGTCATTATTCATCAGCCACTTGATCATAGCTGATGGCAGTTATGGGCTTGAAACTTTCTGGAGGATTAACTTGAATAGAGAGGCAGGGGGTGGGAGTAGACTGCGTGAGGGGAATTGTTGAGAGGAAGAGAAGAATAGGGGAACGAAATACTTCAAACACTTATCTTTCTTGGTAACCAAGGAAGTGAAATTTCTATTTAAAGGTAGTCTGCTGAACAGGCGGATTAGCGATTAGCTCGTGGTCGCGCTCTGTGCTCGTGTATCGCGTTTCGCTCTTTGCCCCGCTAAGACGCCTATGCGAGTTTAAATCCTTCATCTACGGTTTGCTAGCCACGAAGAAAGCCTGACGCAAAATAAAAACGAAAGACAAAAATATCTGATGTCTCATCTCGTGTTTGAAAACAGATTGTCTATATTTGAAAGAGATGAGTAGTTCTGTTAATTTGATGGCATTGTAAACGCCACATGAAATTAAGCTAACTGATGTTTTGCGGTAACAGTTCACAAAGCTGACTGACGAGGCTCGAAGAGCGAAATGTATTTTGATCTACCGCGTTTTACAGCTTTTATACAGTTTGCATATATTTACTTTTTATTTTTGAAAGACTAAGAGCGTCGAATGTGAATAGAAGACGTGATGTCTTCATCCTATTCTTCCAGTTCACAAATGTGCTACTGAAACCGAGAACAAAATACTTAGTTTAGTTTTTAAGAAGTCGGACACTTTATGGTTACACTTTGCTGATAAAATAGCGAAACCGAAAAAAAGAACCTTCTTCAGCAACAACAAATTCAGTGGCAGACAGCTTTTTCAAGTCGTTAACGGACTTGCCACTATGACGACCGGATGGAAATTCCACTGCTCGTGGGCTAGTTGGACATGTTCCTGTTATTTAGTAAGCGGCGGTGTCTGTAATGAGGTTCCAGGTTCAGGTAAGTTAAGTTTAAATACACAGGATGTTGAACCCCAAAATAGTAAGCGGAATAACTGATTTCTACATAAACAAGACACCTGGTGATCAATAGTGTAACGAACTTCGTCAACAATACAACAGAACTTTTGTTCTTATAGTTAGATGCAAATGACCCTCTTCAAAATGCTTTCGCAGATCACGGAGTCATCATGAAAATGCTGATCCTTTTAGCATAATACATCAAGATTCTCCACACGTTTCCACTACGTTCTTGTTGGTGAAACTCTGAACAAGTTATCAGCTACAAACTCTCTTTATTTATTTATTTATTTATTTATTTATTTAAGATGTTCGGTTCTGTATTTGTATGCCTGGCAAACTTGAATTAGCCCTATTAAAACGAAGAGCTAAATTTTTAGTTACAGTTCATGAAAATTAGGTTCCACAGGTTCTGTTAACTGTCTATTGAAGGTGTACTCAAGGTGTTAGCTGGAAGTTGATAAAAACTATTGTTGTTCAGTTTCTTAGAAAGTGAAGTTTGCACAAAACGGAAGAAACTTTGACACCCCTGATATTTACGCTATGTAATGGATGAAATCATAATAGTTTCGTATAAGAACGGATGTAAATTCCACAGTTAATAAGCCTCTCTCGTTGGTCCAAGCATTTACGTAATAAGCATATATATTCTGTGCAGGATTGAGTAGGTCGTCTGTATTGATCTAGGCTGTGAAAGAAGCAGACAAATTTCTGTCAAAATCGCCACCATGGAAAAGATCTTTAAAGGGCTTGGTAAGTCAAATAACCTTACTTATTTACTTTGATTCGTGCGATATTTACAGGGAATTCACTTCAGTTAGGGCCAAAATAGACATTCTTCTTACGCAATCATATCCGACATAATACAGGTTCAGTAACCGGCAGGTTCTACAATTCTCACCAAGAATGGCAAAAGGCTCCGGATTGGGTGAAAGAACATTACAAAATAGAAGAACAACAACATTGCGGAGATATTAGTGAGTATTATTCTGGTATTACTGCATAATTGCTGTCGTTCTAGACTTGAAACTGACCACGGCCTGAATATGCATCTTTTGGCAGTCGCAGGCATCGTGGCGTCATAGATTACTTTCCGAGAAAAATAAACTTAAATTTTATCTTTTTTACTCCAAGGAAATTTATTGCTTATCAATATGACTTCAACGCCGTAACACAGTAGTATATGAGGGCCGTGTTTCAGCCTGTTTGCGCCCCGAGTAATAAGCTGATATTTACGTACAGGACAAGGTCTTAAAAATTGTAAATTTATAACCAGGTGAAAATATGGCACTGTGTGATAAGTTAGGGTTAAAAATTTAGCACCTATATGGAAGGTTTGGTTTTTTAGTTTCGTTACAACTGGTACAAGTGTAGATGATACTTTTTGACGCCATGGACTGGAATCTGAAATGTCCAAAATTAAACAGATCATATAAAACTTATTCAAAGTGTGATTTCATCGGCAATTTCTTATCATTTCTCCATTTATAATATCTAGACTCTATTCCAAGTGGAGCCTTGCAGGGAGCCGTCAACGCAGTGGCTGAATACGCGAAGCAGAATCCTGCCGATGCCACCCAGATGGGCATTAAGATCGCCCAAACCGCAGGCATCAAGCAAGAATATGGTTTGGCATTTGCCTCTGGATTTCTTGGTACTGCCCGTTTTGAAAAATCGGAACAGAAGAATTAAAGAGAATGACCAGAATACCTCAGAAGTTTGCCTGCAAGTTTTACCAAAGAAAGCAATGGATGAAATGTGTTGAATTCTTGGCTTCATTACTTGACAGAAATAATTTCATGAATAAAAGAAATATGAACCTTAATAAGACGGGCCCGGGCCGAATCCTTGGCTTGTATCATGCTATGGAGTGCGGGGTAGGGGTGGGGGGAGGGGGAGGGAGAGACGAGACTCATAAGGAGACTCATAACACATTCTCGTCATTTAGCTACGCAATCCTTAGGCGTTTCTTTTGTTTTAAAATAATTTGTAATCGGCCTTACTCGTCTTGCTCGTCTTGTGCGGAGGCGCAGACTATTCGTCTTGCTCGCCTCTTTTGGCAGCTTACGCCACAACCTAAGCGCGAAATTTCGTTTTTTCGTTGGCTTAGAAGTCTGAGAAGACACTAAACGCAAGTCAAGTAACATTTTGGGATCTTCTTTTTGAAAGCATTTTATGACTTAATAAATGAAAAAAATAATAATAAGATAAAATAAAATAGCGCTTTGCATTTTTCTCCTGATTTTTTCCGCCATTCCGCTTCCCGCCATTTCCCCTCCGGCTTCCCGTACCGCTCCCGCTCTCTATTCTCCCGGACTCCTGCCCCCTGTTCCCTCTCTCCACACACTGAATTAGTTTTTCCTAAGAAGGGCTTTCAAGGACGCACTTTTAAAACTTTTGCGGAGGCATAAAGCATGTCTATAATACTGCTTAACATGCAACACTGTTCTATTTATGGTTCAATGAACGTTACGTTTATTCTACAATCACCTTTTTCTAAGCAACACTTATTAGTTGTTTGTTTTATCAATCTTGGGATACATGCAGAGCTGCAATTAGTACTTCTTATTCAAAGTACAGAAGGAAAACTATGATATACTAAAATTAGATGGTTTTAACTCGCTTGAAGTAATCGGTGTTTCCTAGCCTAAAAGGCCTCACGCTGAAAACGGAAATTACAGTGTAAATTCCAGCTTTATTTTTTTTACTAAGTATTACCTGTTTGAAGGCGATGATAAAACGCTGAGCATTTTTGGCACAAAGTTTTACAAGTCATAATCTATCTTATTTAAAAAAAGTGGCAAATTTCCAGTTATGACACACACAAAGAAAAACGGCTTATGATAAGAACTTTCACACACAAAAAAGTTGTCCCTGCCAAAAGTTAAAAATGTCAATAATTAAAATAACGAAAGCAAGCATTAATATTTCTCAAATCTCACAGTTGACAGTAAGTAAACTCAAAATCAAAGTTGAAAATCCAGCTAGTTAGAAAGTACTTAGTGTAGTTGAAATGGCAAGCTCTGTTTTACTCTGCTGTCACTATTTCAATTTTGTGATACCATATAAATGTTGGACCTATTTTTCCATAAGCAGGAAAGATCAAGATCTCCTTTCTTCTCGTCAAGATTATAACAAGGTTTTCCGCTCGCGAGAGAGGAAATTGTCATTCACATTATAAAGCAACTAGAAAGTGTTTGATTGTCATAAATTTGATGCTACTACCCAAAAACATAAAATAGCTGGGATGGAACATTTTTATGGCAGAAGTTCTTGTCTTATGAGTTTAGCACTGGGCAGTACTCGCCTAGCATGACCGAGCTATATTAACTGAGCCAACCAAGATGGTTCTCAGGGGTCAAACACACAGTTTGTTGATCGTTCACACGTTGACCAGATAGTTTCCCACCGCCCAGGAGATGTCAATCCCTTTGGCCATTTTCAGAACGGTGTTTGCTGCGTAGACGAACTGCTGTAGGGCATTGCACCTGAATCGCTCTTGGTATGGTGTCTGATTCTTGTCATGGTACACAAAGAACAGGACATTATCCTGTGTGCCATACTGCAGCCTGGAATCTATTTTCAGCTTCTGTGGTATATCGTATCCACCCTGAATGTAAACGGGCACACTGTTACCGTTGCCGGTGGTGTAGTCGCACAGGACATAGTTTTGACTTCTGTCTCCACCAAATCCAACGAATGAGCCCTGCTTCCAGTTGACGGTGACCGTTTGTCCCCTGCTCTTGAGCGTTAGGGTTTCGCCTTTCAAAGAACCCATTGTAGCGGATTCTAATGTGATAAAATAAAGAAATAGATAATCAACCGCCGTTAGTAACGATTTCGATATTGTATTTTCGAAATAACTTTCTGATCTGTACAATATGTTAGCGCTCACTGTCAGCGTTAGTCAACGGCGTTCTCAGTATACCACAGTTAGCTTGTTACCCATGTTCATTCAACGCTATGATACTATGATGATAAAATTAATATAGTGGCATCAAATGTAGTTTTCCGGGAGCAAATGCGGTCAACATATGAAAACATAAGTTATACACCAGAATTTGCGAGGCTCAAGAAACTTACAGCAGTTGAACACAGAGTTATGGCGAAAATAGTCACGAAATCCATGAAAAGAAGTGTTGATCAGAAAGATAAAGCACAATTTTCAGTTCGCATCAGTTTTTTCATTCCGGTTCGGTATTAACAATCGCCAAACTGCTAAAGGATTGCAAGTGTACGCAGCTTTAGCTTTGACTGAGAAGACAAGGCTCTAAATAACTGCTCGATCTGTTTTTACTTGCTACCTTTCTTCTAGCTTGTGAACGGCAGAAAAATTGAGTTCCAAGAAGGATCAAATTTGCCTTTTACAAAATGTATTTAAAATAAAAATGATAAACAAAGACGTGCGTAGTAACCGAGGAAACTGAAACGGCAACGAAAAGGAACTCGGAAAAACATCGAAGATCGAACTGGCAAAAAGATGGAACGAAAATGAAATCGGCTGTTGATGAGTAATGTGATAAAACACGAATGTATATCGTAAATAACGAAAGACGATAAGCAAACTAAGGGTTTTTGATCTATAGACCTTCCTCGCTTATTTTGAAAATTTCTAACTAGTCGAAATGAGATTTTACTAGGTTTTTAGTCAATGCAAGTCATAAGAGTAAGAAATACTTCATCAGAATTTAATACGACAAATAAAGTTAACCTGCATCTGTTTCACTTATTATAACGAGACCATACATTCGTTGTGGAGTTTTTTCCCTAAAACTGTGCTCGTTTGGTATAACGGACTTTTGGTGTCATTTTAAGTTTAAAAGGTACTTACAAGTTTGTAGAAAGCAATGCAGGTGAAAATTGACGTGCCTTGAAAGAAGAAAAAGAAAAAAACTGTTAGATTAATTTCCAGCAGCAGATTTGCGGAATATATCTCCCTAGACGGGACAAAGACATTACCAACAAATAGCTAGTTATCAAAGATCAGTTCCATACCTTTGAAGGTTCCAGTGAACGATGACTAGTGGAAGAAGACGTTAGAACTTAAATAGTCCCAAGAAGGACTCAAACGTCACCGTGTCAATCAATATATGGGCGGGACTAGAAAGAACACATGAATCAATAGCTTCCTTTGCTATCTTTGTTTGATGTGTTTTTTCCTTTTGGAAGTTTGGTCTGATAGTTGTAAATTGCTCCTTGATGGCTCAAATAATGCCAAGAATTTACGCAAATCGAAAGAAAGGCGGAGTTAGTTCGATGACTGGAATGAGTACTTTGTAAACCGCCTCTTCGGGATGTTTGATCTCGAGATCGGAATTTGTTCCTCAAGCGTCAGAATAAAGGTCCATTGACGTCTAATAAAGATTTGTGGGTGGGATTTGATAAATTAGTTTTTAATTTGTGTACAGGGGTGAATAGCGCTCCTTGTGATCTTTGTTTTGAGATGTTTTTATTCCCTTTGGCTGTGTGACCTCGTGATTGGAATGTGTTCCTTGATCATCAAAATAGGGTTTGTTTATGTCAGTACAGGTTTCTTTACTTGTCACTGTTTCAAGACGTTCCTATTTCTAACAAAAGGATTACATCTTCACTTTATGAATCAAGGGAGTGACTTGATCATTATCTCAACCTTTGGTATATCGATGAATAGCGCCCTTTTTAGAACTTATTTAGATTGCTTTTGTTTCTGTGTTGAATTCTGCTCTGACTGGTCAATTATGGCGGTCTTTCTCTCGATGGGCAGTTTTCTTGTGCATAACAACGACAACCACAGGCAAGCCAAGCTCAATATGTTACGTAACAAACGCTTTAAAGATTTTGTATGGGACAATAACCCTAATCCTAAATATGCTAAAATAAAGCTATTGATGCAGAAAGTAAACTTCACTAAACTCAATGAAGGGATGTCTTTGTATCTTTTATGAAATTTGAGCACAACATTTGTTCAATTTAGACGAGTTTGTGGCTTACAGGTGTTTTTGATGTCGTTGGTCGTAGTAAAACGCTCGTACAAAACCACTGTTCCGTTCATTAAACCTTTTGTGATTCTACGTTCCCGTTGTGTTTTGGACTCAGCTACATCTCCCTGCAAGTTCCCCCAACTCTTGCAAGGTGAAACACAGACTTATAATTTTCATTTAATAAGGTGTATTGTGTCTTCGGGTGGTTTCTCATGATGGTTCACATCACTAGGTAAGCAGACATTAACTACTGGAAGAACTTGACATTTCCTTTGGGTCCTTATCACCAGCCGATATTTAATTGCCGAGCCGTAAAATTTTCTCAGTTGTGTAACTTTACTCAGTATTTCTTTTCTAATCGACTTCAAAGTCCAATTGCTGAATTTTTTTATCAGGCTGATGCAGTAGATGTAAATTATTATTTTTACTAGTCCAAATCATCTATTATAGGCAACCGGATGCAAATTCTGCGACAGATGGATTTATTGAACCTGATCCTGTTCGTTGGGACTTAGGCTAAAACCAGTTTCCAAAACAGTTAAACAGCAACCGGAATTACAAACTTGGGGAAAATAAAGCAATATTCATTAACGGATTTTGCTGTCTAGTGAGCGGATGTAAATTCCACAGAAGGTGGGCGTTTGCATATGTTCCCGTTATTTAGAGAGAAGCGGATGTCAATGAACCATGTTCCAAGTTCAGGTCATCCAAGTTGAATAGAGAGGCCTCTGCACGTTAACACAGAAAGCAGATCAAAACACTTCAACAAAAACAGAACGATTATCAGTTAACAGGCCTTTTATTCGAGTTATGGGTGGGTAGAGATTCCAAGGTACAATGGGCTACTTGAAAATGTCGCCCAGAACACGAAAACGACAACTCAGTTTTCAATGACAGCTGACAAGAAAGGAAAAGAATTCCTACTTAGGGCATACAAGCTCTTACCTTTTTATTTTTCTTTTATAAAAGAGATGAAACCTTGCTTCTAAGATGAGACTGAAGTATAAAATCATTTGGAACCAGAGTTAATTAAATATAATGGGCAATCAAGTTTCTCCGATTGCGTACGCAAGTTCCTGGAAAACTGCGTAAAAACTCACCTATAGATCGCTCGGCACGATTTTGTTTAACGATCTGAGTCTCATCTAATATAATTTATAACTGGAAAAGAAAATTATCTTATTGATAATAACGATATGGGTATTAATTGTAGCAGGGAAAACATAGACGAGTTCGAAGAAGGGCACATACTAAGCAAAGAGGTTATTGTCAAGCCATGATTTAATTAAAACCAGAAAAAAAATATAACTTCTGTTTTTGAGAAAAATGAAAACATATCATCGCTTTTTCTTTCTATTTCCAATTGACCCAGTTTCTGTGTTTTTAAACTTCGCCTCGAGAAGAAAAAAGACGCCAAGTCGAAACTACTCACAATATCAATAAGTGAGAAAAGTCTGTGCCTTCTAAGCAAGTATCCGTACTGAGCTGTTTTATGCCCCAATAGTTGTTTAAGCATGTTAAACAAGTCCCAAGTTCTTGTGGTCCGAGGCGAATACACAGGATGTTGTGAGCTAACATAGCACTGAAGCGGAAAAACAAACTTTAGATAAACACAACAGTATATATATTATTATGACAGCGTAAAAAGACTTTTGTTGTTTATGAGTAGATGCAAATTCCACAGCGAGTGCACCACTTGAGATATTTGCTCAGATCATGAAAGCCACAACGCAGTTTTCTAGGATAAGAGATATTCACTCGGAGACAACTGCCAATATATTTTGGGAACGTTTTTTTCTGAAGTGAATGCATTCTTTACTCAAACTCCTCGGCCAACTTTGAAATCTTGAATTTGAGGAAAAAAGAAATTCGGGATCATTTACTGCTTGGAATAAATAAACTTGGCCAATTAATTCAACGTGAGTAAGTTCCTAGTGTAACAATCTAGAGGAATACATTTGTTTCTGAAACAGCGTAGAAAAACAATTCGACAACGTTTAGTGAGATATTTAAACATGGGTAAGTTTTGTGAGGATCATTTACTTCTCGAAATGAAATAATTGAGTTAATTAACTTGGCCAACTAATTCAACGTGACCAGGTTCCTTGTGTAACAATCTAGAGGAACACATTTGTTTCTCAAACAGCGTAAAACAACAATTCGACAACGTTTAGTGAGATAATGGTAGTTTTCGAGATACATTTCGGAGAAATGTACGTTGCTGATTGATTATCATCGTTTCATGGTTTATAAACTTTTGTAAGAGAAAATGATCTTGACTTTTGTAAATACTTAAAAGAATGGCGCCTATGCGATTCCTTAAGACATTTGATCACGTGGTCTCTAGGAGAGAGAGGTCTTGTTGTTTGACTTGTTTAATCGATAGTTGTTCAGATTGCAACTAGCATTTCATTGTTAAGTAAGCACGTGATGCTCTCGTTGTTCTACGTTTGAAAAATTTGCCATTAGGTTTAGGTCAGTAGCGAGAAAATTCCTAATGCGAATGGAATGAAGACGACTACTAATAATAAACATAAGAGGAAAAAAAAACAACTCAAACAAAGACCCCAGATTGCTTTTAAAATCACGCCCTGAATTGCGCTCGAACGGATGGAATTGGTTACAGCTGATTTCATGGCAAATTCAAAAAATAAACTATTAATTTGGGATCGAGGAACAACTTTGAGTCAAGAGATCGGGAACAACAAGAAAAGACTAATTGGTCTCTCCACCAGAAGCCAATCAATTACACTCTTTAGTGACGAAGTGACAGTTTAAAATTCTCTGTTGAGTTAATTTAATGTTGACTCTTTTAAAAGAACCCTCATTCATTCCTGATTGATTGAGACCGGGGCGGTACTCTGTAACTACGTTTACGTTTCCGAGTGAATGGAGGTGTCTTTCTCTGAAAAGATGAGAAAATGACAATCAAAGTTGCTCTCCTTTAAGATCTGTAGTAGTTTTGGTGATTTGCTCTGCTAGGTTTAATACGGTCGCCGAGTTGCACAGAAAACGTCTGAGAAACAGTCGTCGGTCGCCGAATTACGCAGACGGTCGCCGAATTACACAGAAAACGTCTGAGAAACAACTCACATTGTCAAAATTAGTAATTGTTAACGTTGTGTGGAGCTCTGAACACCTGATAAACTTCCTTCGTGCATGCGCAAGATACTTTTATTACATGGCATTTTTGTATATTTGTGTCTTCATTTCTTTTCTTCCCGACACTGAATTTAAAAAAGCAGAAGCTTTTGTAAACTAGAAAGACCCTCTAGAAAGAAATGTCAAGGGATTTTGCTTTGATTGCTTTGCCCACTGCAAGTGAATACGAATGTCATCCGAGTAGCTACGGCATGGCGAATGATGGGTTGACGATTGCGAGCGGCCGGAAAGCGCAAAGAGAGCTTTAACATAGTGTGGGATATAAGACATCGGTTCTTTAAGGCGTAAAGTGCTTGTCTCATCTGATAGACCTTTGCAAAGTCGGTTTCATTCTTCGCAAACGTCTATATTCCTTGTAATCAATAATATATCAGCATTATTTTTCCGGTTTAACAGTAATGTAGAGTAGCAAAAGCAAGCAACTTTATATCAAAGACGAGTTTGATCATTAAATAAAATATTGCCGATTGATTCATGTTTTGTGATTCTGTATCCATCCGTCAGTTTCGGAAATTCTAAGAACACCTCGCAAAACTTAACCATGTTGAAATGTCTCACTAAACGTTGTCGAATTGTTTTTCTACGCTCTTTCAGAAACAAATGTATTCCTGTAGATTGTTACACTAGGAACTTACTCCCGTTGAGTTAATTGGCCAAGTTTATTAACTCAATTATATCATGTCATTCCAAGCAGTAAATGATCCCGAATTTCTTTTTCCTCAAATTCAAGATTTCAAAGTTGGCCGAGGAGTTTGAGTAAAGAATGCATTCACTTCAGAAAAAATGTTCTCAAAACATCGTATAGGTGGCAGTTGTTTCTGAGTGAATATCCCTTCCCGTACTGAGTAAACTACGTTGTCGTTTCGTGATCTAGGCAATTATCTGAAGTGGTGCACTCGCTGTACATGTGGAATTTGTATTCGCTCATGAGGAACAAAAGTCTTTCTCACTATGTTAGCTCAAAACACTCTGTGTGTTCACCTTGGATAACATAAAATTGGAATACTTATTTGAAATGCCTAAATAATTATTGGGTTATAAAGCAGCGCAGTACAAGCACAGTTTAGCGGACGAGCACAGACTTTTCTCACTTATTGGTGTTGTAAGTAGTTCAGTTGGACTTGGCGTCTCCTACCTCTCGAGGCGAAGTTTAAAAGCGCAGAAACTAGGTTCACTTGGAATAGAAAGAAAAATCGATGCTATACTTTCATTTTTCCCTGAGGTGTTTTATTTTTTCTGGTTTAAACGGGAATAAATCATGGCTTGACACTCAACTCCTTGATTAGTACGTTATATTCTTTGCTCTTGTCTATGTCTCCTTGCTTTTGTTACTACCCATGCCTTGAGTAAAATTTCTTTTCCTTTCTTTTCAGCTGTTATTGAAAACTGAATCGTCGTTTTCGTGTTCTGGACGACATTTTCAAGTGGCCCATTGTAGTTTGGAATCTCTATCCACCCATGACGAGAACAAAAGTCCTGTTAACCGATAATCGTTCTGTTTTTGTTGAAGAGTTTTGATCTGCTTTCTGCGTTAGCGTGCAGAGGCCTGTCTATTCAACTTGGATGACCTGAACTTGGAACATGGTTCATTGACATCCGCTTCTCTCTAAATAACGGGAATATATGCAAACGCCCACCTTCCGAGGAATCTGCATCCGCTCACCAGACATCAAAATCCGTTAAGCCGTTTTTCAGTTTCTGGTTTTGTGAATATTGCTTTATTTTCCCCGAGTTTGTAAGTCCGGCCGCTGTTTTACCTGTTTTGGAAACTGGTTTTAGCCTGAGTGCCAAGGGACAGGAACAGGTTCAATAAATCCATCTGTTGTAGAATTTGCATCCGGTTGCCTAAAATAGATGATTTGGACTAGCAAAAAGTAATTATTTACATCCGCTGCATCAACCTGATAAAAAAAGAAAACAACAACGAAAAAACAAAAACAAACCAGCAATTACACTTTGAAGACGATTAGAAAGGAAATATTAAGTAAAGTTATACAACTGAGAATTTTTAAGCCTCAGCAATTAAATATCGGCTGTGATAAGGACCCAAAGGAAATGTCAAGTTCTTCCAGTAGTTAATGTCTGCTTACCTAGTACTGTGAACCATCATGAGAAACCACCCGAAAACACAAAACATTTTATTAAATGAAGATATTAAGTCTGTGTCACAACTTGCAGGAGTCGGGGGAACTTGCAGGGAGATGTAGCTGAGCCCAAAGGCAACGGGAACGTAGCTTCACAAAAGGCTTAATGAACGGAACAATGGCTTTGCACGAGCGTTTTACTTCGACCAACCACATCGAAAACACCTGTAAGCCACAAACTTGTCTAAATTAAACAAATTTTGCGCCCAAATCTCATAAAAGATACAAAGACATCCCTACGTTTAGGTAAGTGAAGTTTACTTTCTGCACTAATAGCTTTATTTTAGCATATTTGGTCATATTTAGGATTAGGGTAAATGTCCCATACAAAATCTTTAAAGCGTTTGTTACGTAATATGCTAAGCAATCTAAATAAGTGCTAACAAGGGCGCCATTCATCAGTATACCAAAGGTTGAGATAATGATCAAGTCACTCCCTTGATTCATAAAGTGAAGATATAATCCTTCAATTAGAATAGGAACGTCTTGAAACAGTGACAAGTAAAGAAACCTAAACTGACATAAACAAACCCTATTTTGATGATCAAGGAACACATTCCAATCACAAGGTCACACAGCCAAAGGGAATAAAAACATCTCAAAACAAAGATCACAAGGAGCGCTATTCACCCCTGTACTCAAATTAAGAACTGATTTATCAAACCTTACCCACCCTTCTTTATTAGACGTCAATGGACCTTTATTCTGACGATTGAGGAACAAATTCCGATCTCGAGATCAAACATCCCGAAGAGCGGCATAAAAGATATTCATTCCAGTCATTGAGCTAACTCCGCCTTTCTTTCGATTTGCGTAAATTCTTGGCATTATTTGAGCCATCAAGAAACAATTTACAACTATGAGACCAAACCTCCAAAAGGAAAAAAAACACATCAAACAAAGATAGCCCCGCCCATACATTGATTAGCACAGTTACGCTTGATTCCTTCTTGGGACTATTTAAGTTCTAACGTCTCCTTCCACTAGACATCGTTCACTGGAAACTTCAAAGGTATAGAACTGATCTTTGGTAAACCTATTTGTTGGAAATGTCTTTGTCCTATTAGGAGATGTATTCCGCAAATATGTTGCTGAAAATCTAACAGTTTTTTTTTCTCTTTTCTTCTGTCAAGGCACGCCAATTTTCAGCTCCATTTCTCTCCAAAAACTTGTAAGTAACTTTTTACCTGTAATGACACCAAAAGTGCTTTATACCAAAGGAACACAACTCCACAACGAATGTAGTCTTGAAAAGTGAAACAAAGGCTAGCGTTGTTTGTTGTATTTAAGATAAATTCTGATGAAGCATTTCTTACTCTTATGACTTGCATCGGCTGGAACTCTAGCAGAATCTCACTTCGACTAGTTATAAATTTTCAACTGATAAACGAACGAGGTCTATAGGTCGAAAACGCTTACTTAACTTATCGTCTTTCGTTATTTACTATATAAAATCGTGTTTTAGCAAATTACTCATCAACAGGCGATTTCATTTTCGTTCCATCTTTTTGCCAGTTCGATCTTCGATGTTTTTCCTTTTCATTGCCGTTTTAGTTTCCTCCGTTACTTCGCACATCTTTGTTTATTACTTCTATTCCAGATTACATTTTGTAAAAGGTAAATTTGTTCCCTCTCAGTGGAATTCAATTTTTCTGCCCTTCAAAAGCTAATTCAAATAGCTTAATCAGGTTAATGGTTTGATGTAATGCCTCGTGCACCATCTACCACGACGGAAGAAGAAAGGGAACAAGTAAAAAGAGATCGAGTAGTTATCTAGAGCCTTTTCTTGTCAGTCAAAGCTAAAGCGCGTACTCTTGCAATCCTTTAGCAGTTCGAATGTTAATGCTGGAATGACAAAAATAATGCGAACTGAAAATTTTGCTTTATCTTTCTTATCAACATTTCCTTTGATGGGTTTCGTGATTATTTATCGCCATAACTCTGTGTTCAACTACTGTAAATTTCTTGAGCCTGGCAAATTCTGGTGTATAACTTATGTTTTCATATTTTGACCGCATATTGCTCCCGAAAATTTACTGAAACTTCAACTCACGAGAGGAAGTTATGGAATTGTTCATTGAAAGTTTATTTAACTACATTTGATACCAGTATATTAACTTTATCATCATAGTATCATAGCATTGAATGAACATGGGTAACAAGCTAACTGTGGTATACTGAGAACGCCGTTGACTAACGCTGACAGTGAGCGCTAATATATTGTACAGATCAAAAAGTCATTTCGAAAATACAACATCGAAATCATTACGGCGGCTGATTATCTATTTCTTTATTTTATCACATTAGAATCTGCTACAATGGGTTCTTTGAAAGGCGAAACCCTAACGCTCAAGAGCAGGGGACAAACGGTCACCGTCAACTGGAAGCAGGGCTCATTCGTTGGATTTGGTGGAGACAGAAGTCAAAACTATGTCCTGTGCGACTACACCACCGGCAACGGTAACAGTGTGCCCGTTTACATTCAGGGTGGATACGATATACCACAGAAGCTGAAAATAGATTCCAGGCTGCAGTATGGCACACAGGATAATGTCCTGTTCTTTGTGTACCATGACAAGAGTCAGACACCATACCAAGAGCGATTCAGGTGCAATGCCCTTCAGCAGTTCGTCTACGCAGCGAACACCGTTCTGAAAATGGCCAAAGGGATTGACATCTCCTGGGCGGTGGGAAACTATCTGGTCAACGTGTGAACGATCAACAAACTGTGTGTTTGACCCCTGAGAACCATCTTGGTTGGCTCAGTTAATATAGCTCGGTCATGCTAGGCGAGTACTGCCCAGTGCTAAACTCTTAAGACAAGAACTTCTGCCATAAAAAGGTTCCATCCCAGCTCTTTTATGTTTTTGGGTAGTAGCATTAAAACTATGAAAATTAAACACTTTCTAGTTGCTTTATAATGTGAATGACAATTCCCTTTCTCGCAAGAGTGAAAGCCTTCTTATAATCTTGACCAGAAGAAAGGAGGAAAAAATCCTGCTTATGGAAAAATAGGTCCAACTTTTATTTGGTATCACAACATTAAAATAGTGACAATAGTAGTAATGCAGTGCTTGTCATTTCATCTACAGTAAGTTTTTTCTAACAAGCTGGATTTTCAACTTGAATTTTGAGTTTACTTAATGTCAACTGAAGGATCTGAGAAATATTAATTTTTGTTTCGTTATTTTAATTAATTATCGACATTTTAAACTTCTGGCAGGGACAACCTTTTTTAAGTTAGAAGTTCTTCAGTACAACATAATCGTTTTTTGTGTGTCGTAACTGTAAACTTAAGATTTTGAAAATGAGATAGATTATAACTTGTAAGACTTTGTGTCGAAAATGCGCAGTTTTATCATCGTCTTCAAATAGGTTATACTTATTTACACTTTCAAGGTGAGGCCTTCTAGGTTAGCAAATATTGATTGCTGTTAGATTACTTCGAGCCCGTTAAAACCAGCTAATTTTAGTATATCACGGTCTTCCTTCTGTACTTTGAACTAGAGGTAATTTTAGTTCTTTATCTCAAGATTGATAAAACAACTGATAAATGTTGCTTAGAAAAAGGGTGATTGTAGAATAAACGTAACGTTCACCGAACCATAAATAGAACAGTGTTGTGTGTTAAGCAATATTAAAGACATGCTTTACGCCTCCGCAAAAAAGTTTAAAAAGTGTATCCTTGAAAGCCCTTTAGGAAAAACTAATTCAGTGTGGGGGGAATTGGGACAGGGGGCAGGGTCCCTGGAGAATAGGGAGCGGAAGGCAGGAGAGAAATGCAAAACGCAATATTTTCATTTATTAAGTGATAAAATACTTTCTGAGATTTCTGAGCGAACGGGCAAACGTAAATTTGCGTTTGAGTTGTGGCGGAACCTGCCAGAAGAGGTGAGCAAGACAAGCAAGGCTGAATACAGATTATTTTAAAACAAAAAAAAGCCTATTGATTGAGAAGCTTAATGACGAGGATCTGTTACGGGGATCTGTTATGAGTCTCCTTCCTTGCTGGGTACAGGAGCAGGACGGACAGGGGCGGGAGTCGTGAGATTAATGTACGTAAAGCAGGAAATCAGGGTACGGGAGATAGCAAGCGACTAACGTGAACTGCAACCACAGTGCAGTGGACACTGCCTTTCTGTATCGCGACATGTTAAGTTGATTTGTTTTGCTCGGTTGCTGCACTTGGTCTTGAAGTTGATTTTGATGATGACGGAGGTTAATGAAAATCTTTGTATGAGTGAAGGTCGAGGTTACTAGACACAGTGATATAACTGTAATTTCGCACCATGACCTTAGAAGGGAATTTAAAAAGGCCTGATTGTTGAAGAGGCAGTAGACACAGCCCAAAAGGCAATAACGGTTCCGTAAGCTCGCCTCAAAGTTACAACCTGTCTGTATCTAAGCCCCAACAAAAGGGCGAGAAGTCTGTCCACACTCATTGCGGTCAGTGTCAACAAAGACACTTAACACAGAAAAGAGCTTGTTATAGAAGCTACGACTGCTACGAAGCGACAAGCATTCCAATGTTCATTCAGGGCAGTCAGCAACAAAGCAGCATAGAGAGGCTGTGAAATAAGGCCAACACAATGATCAGTTGCGGCGAGGTTACGAAGCAAGAGTTTGGACGGCCGATGAAGTGAAGACTCCTTGAGAAGAGTGACTAGGACGAAAGGATTACCAAAAAATGCCGTGACGGAAAGACAAGACTTTAAAACTGAGATCAAAGTGAGCTGTCCATTTATTCCAGTATTTAAATCTGGTAAGCAGTGTATTTGTAAAGGCGTAATGTTCTGCTTTCCGGAATTCGTCTCCGGAATAGTTTATTGTGGTCATTACTCTTGTGCAGCGTTGCTATTCAAAACACTCATAAAGATATGCAAAGTGGAATTACCCTTACATAACCTCCTATTCATGGTTAAACAATTGGATTACGTAAGATTGCGCGCCTGGAATGCAATAAATACTGGAAACCTGCCAGACAACTGTACATTATAGCTTAGTTTTCAGCCGTTGTGCTGGCGGACGGCCCACCCTCCCACCCGGATTCGCGTGGGTCGTAGTTTTGGCACCTCCCCTAAGTCAAGCTGTAACAGCTTGGCTTAGCCCGCTGAACAATATTTTCCCCACCCCTCAATATCACTGAGCATGAGTGTGAGTGTTGTGGAATAGAATATTATCTGTAGCCGTGAATTTAACTCCCAGCTGGAATACCTTGAGCAAAATTCATGCATCCTAATTTGTCAAAAATGTCATCCATGAACAATTAATTTGGTGAAACAATTTAACTAGCAGAGCAGATGGTTATACTACCAAAGACTGACTTTCTCTACAAGGTGTCAGTGTCGCCATTTCTTTGTTTCACAATAAACATCGAAAGAAGGCTCGAATTTTAGTCTCAGGAAACATTTCTAAAATTCTAGAAAATTCCTGTTATCGTTTTAAGCAATTTATTCCTTCACACAAAGTAAACTGCCATGTTTTGAAAAAAAGCAGTTTTAACTGAGCGAACAGTCATAGCTACTGATATCACGAACAGTTTGAAGACGCCTTTGTGTTCTACGATATGATGTCTTAACCTGAAGTAGCTAAAAGTATATGTGACGCTTGAATCCCCCATCTTCCCTCTCGTCTCTCTCTTTCCCTGAATGGGAGAAAAAAGAGAAACGAAAAACTTGAAGTTGCATGTTCACAACGGAACTCACAAGGCTACTGCTAATCCCAGTATTTTTGAGAAAAAAAATTGGCAAATAAATTCATAGATTGCAACAAAGCTCCTCTGCAGGGCAAGTAGAATATCTCTTTTTTATTAACTTCTTTTAGCCTTTTAAGAGGGCCTTTGTATTAAGGCGACCATTCATTTCATTTTCCGCCGCTTCCGAGGCCAAAGGATTGAGTATCACCTGCTTTTACTAGTCACAGACTGCCATCTTCAAAATAGGTGAAAGAAGACCGATATAGCGACAAGAACAATTTAAAGACTTTAAAGAAGATCATTGTCTGAAGGTGTTATCGTGTTTCAGTGGCCAAATAAGTTGCAAGTCTTTCTCATGCTTTCTTGTCATATTCTTGACAAGAAATACACAAACACGCAACGATTTTCTTCGGAAGAAACAACACTTCAAACATGCCTTTTTTTTTCTCAGAAATCTAGTGATTCAGTTACCAAATATGGATACGCTGTAACGCAAGTCTTCCGAAAATAACTTTCCACCTGCGGAATTTAAGACAATCAAAAAATTATTTGCGTAGCTTTACTTGTTTTAATTTTTAAAACGTCGATCTACAACAGTTTTGTCCAGCGTACTAATATTTATAATTATTCTGAGTTGACTTTGAAATAGTAGGTTTATAACTGCTTTACTCGTGCGTGTGTACCGGCTTCGTTCTGGGAGATCATCACACCAAGACTTAAGGAAAGATCGAGGCGGTAGGAAAGGAACCGTCCAAATGGTGTCCCAAATCACGCCTTCTTTCACCCTGTTCTAGATCTCTGCATATGCCTGTCAGTGAGTTTTGTCATGGCCGGTTTTCTTTTGATTGAATCATATCTCACTTTTCTGCTACCTTTATGCCTTTGTGGTTTACATCAATGTTAACAAAGTGAAATAGTTATGCGAGCAGGGCAAACGTCAAAGGAACAAACAGAGATGCCAAGATATATATTCGTAGGTCCACGACCGTGCACAATCTTTTGTTTTGTGCTCACACACTATATGCATGAATTACGTAACCAAACCGTGTCTATTGGTTAGTTCCTCAGTACGGAGTAAACTACTATTGCGTTGAGTGCTCGGTCAACATGAGACCAAAAAGGTGAACAAAAACCTACAGCAAAGAAATTTGTCCAGTTTCATAACCATTCCCCTCTATCAACTATGCTTACATTCAGTCCTCGTCTTATCTGGACAGATTACATTTTGCATTAATGGTAATCAGGCAATTAATTTTGTTTTGGTTTTGGTTTTGGTTTTACTACGGTTTGAGATTGGCTGAGTAGTCTAATAGACCAATTTCGATATATTAAAATTCAGGCTAAAACAATAGACCTCAACACGAGGCTCCGGGGAATAAACCCCACAAACTCTGTAGTTATTCCCCGAGCCTCGTGCTGAGGTCTATTGTTTTAGGATGAATTTTAATATAACGAAATTGGTCTATTGGTAAGTAATTGGTTTGGTTTCGGTTTTACGACACTGAATTGAAAATCGCTCTTTAGACAATTACTTAATACAAGCGTCCGTCCTTTCGCTTGCTTTCGCTTGTTGCCACGGTCTTCAAGAAATTGATAATGCTGAAGAGTAAATGTTGAAGTTAAAATGTCCAAATCCTACATGCTATTTCAGACTAAAACGGCCTTTAGCTTGGAGTCGAACGAACGTGCTTCGCGATCGTGGAGCGTATAAAACACCCTCCCCACCCAACCTCTCTGCGTTGTCCTCGTTCAATTTCCAGCCGTTTTTATTTTGCTCCGGTTCTTGCCGATTCGTAAAGAAATCAGAAAGTCTGTGAGCAGGCTGCCTAACTTATCTTAGATAGCTTGCGGTTAACCTTTTTGTTAGAGCCAGTAGGGACCAGGATGAGAGCTTTTAAGGTGGCTGACAACAGGATTTTCAGGGCAGCACTTTACTTTAATGGGTTGACACCATCATTCTTTTTCAGTTTCAGCTACAATAATGGTATCAAACAAATGCATATGCCCAATCACTGGCAAACAAGTTATGATTATTTTCTTGAAGTTAAAAATTACATAAAAACGGCTGTTTGACCTTTTAAAAACACTCTTAATTTCAGATTTAAGTGCTCATAACTCAGAAAAGAGCTCAGTGACTCCCATTTTGTTTAGCAAGTCAATATTCAAGTTTTTTAAAAAAGTTTTTTTACAAAAGTTTAACACAAATAAGAGTTACCTAAAATTCCCCTTCCAAATAATTCCGTATTTAAGGTTGACGCACATTACTAAGATTCTTGACTATCTTGTGTTATAGAGCGTTTTCTCGCACGTGACCAGCAGCCCTGTAAATTTATTGGAACAAAAGAAAAGGTTCACGTAGGAGAAGACTTCAACTCCTACAGGATTGGTTTGGTAAACCAACTTGGCCGCCGTTTCAGTGTTTTGGTACACTAGATTGGCTACCTTGACGTCAAGTTAAAACGTTCTATATTCTCAGATTCAAGATTCCAGTTCTCAAAAGTGAAACAAGTTTACAGGCACACACTAGTTCTTCAACAACTCATCTCACACATCTTTCAGATAGTTTCCGGCAATCCAAGAAATATCCATTCCCGCCATTTTCAGGAGCTCGTTTGTCGCGTAGACAAACTTTTGGAGGCCATTGCACCGGAATCGCTCTTGGTATGGCTTCTGACTCTTGTCATGGTACACAAAGAACAGGACATCATCCTGTACTCCGTACTGGAATCTGAAATCTATGGTGAAATTCTGCTTTATCTCATATCCCTCTTGGATATAGATTGGAACACTGTATCCGTTGCGAGTAGCGTATTCACACAGTACGTACGTCCGACTTCTGTCTCCACCGAAACCAGCAATTGAGCCCTGCTTCCAATGAATGGTGAGAGTTTCTCTCTTTTCTCTGAGTGCTAGTGTTTCGCCTTTCAGAGAACCCATTTCAACCAGGTTCTAAGGAGATATAACAAAGGGACAAGATGTGATATTTAATATTACTAGTACTAAGACAATGGGAGTATTCAGAAAACATTCAGAATACATGGGTGAGATCGCCTATTCTGTGAAACCTATGTTACTCAATTTCGATTGCCGCAGTAATCAATGTAATTTTCAGTTTAGTTACTTGTGAAAGAAAGTTGAAAATGGTAGACCGATAAATTTCGACTAAACATGTTGGTATTCTGTATATCGCAACACCAAGGTCAAGGAAAGAGCTAATTTCAACTGCAAACCCAGCATAAAACTTACAAATAAACTCAAGTTCTATCTGTACATATAGGTTCTCGTTATTGAATTAAGAGAAGTCCAAAAAACAAACGTAGATTACAATGTCAGTGTACGGGTCGAAAGAATTTCGTTTGGCAAGTCAAAGAAAACACAACATATCAGCGATAACTGAGTGATAACCAATACAATGGAATGATTAATTGCCAACCTCTAATTTGTCTCTTAAGCGGAAAAACTATTTCCGACCATCGAGTTTGCTGAAATATACATGCGTTTCAACAAACATGAGTAAGCCATAGCTGAGTAAAGTAATACTGTAATATATCCTAAACATTGCCTTTGACCTAGTTAAGACTGGTTGGGAGAGGAGTGGAGGAAGGAGGTGGTAGGGGGGGGGGGTGTTGCTAGTTAATCAATGAGACAGTTGTAAATTCTGTTTATATCTATGCTTCTAGTCGGTCATAACTTAAACATTACTTCTCGGTGACTAAGCGCTCACTTCTCGATTATTTTCATCTGTGTTTGAAAGAAACAACCGTTTCTACGTAAATGATATGCTGCTCGCACTTAAATATATATACATCGGCATTTGTTTGAAACGAAATACCAGTTGGTTTGATTTGTGCAAATAATAGCGCAGGAGCATCTCTTGAAATATCAAACATTTTATAGGCTACAGGCTACGGTTTTACCTTCTTTGTATATTCGTAGACCCAGAGGTAGATAATCTGAGCGAGTGACCTTAATACGACAGGATACGAGGCGACCGAAAGTTTTCAGGAAGAAGTGAACGAGACAGTTTGGCGCAAAACGTCTAATGGCACGTCTTCCGTTTTTAACAACGCACCACACCACTGGTTTATGAATCAATGGACCCTTTGAAACAGTTCATTAACCGTATAATGGAGCACAATTTTAAGGGGCCATTGTGGTTGAGGTACTCTCAAAGGACTTACAGAGGTACCCAATAAAGGGATCAGCAGTACATAATAAGGTGCCAAGAGAGGTACACAACTCAGTATAAGCGGGCAACAAAGGTACACAATTAAGGTACACAATTAGGGAACAAATCCGGGTGGAGCTGATAGAAGAAGTCAATAAAAGGAGCGAATACGAAAAAGAAGTCCCGCCAGTTTGCAATGCCTAGTTTCAGGAGTTCGGTTAGAGGGTGCAGCAAGAAAAGCGGTGAGAGAAAATATAAGAAAGAGGTTAGTTTTTCTAATAGTTATTTATTTGGTATGTCGTGATTTTATTTTGTGAGAACTTTAAAAAACGAAAATATAAATAAATAACAAAATACCCCCCAAAATAAGGACTTGCAACAAAATTTAGAAAGCAAAACTATTTGTTATAAACTACAGTATATATTTTTTAAAGCTGTAAAGATTAACCAGTTTGTTATGAGTACGAATTACAATTTTCAAACAACTACGCATAAATTAAAACAATTGGAATGTCACTTGTTCATTCAGTTGAATATATAAAGTATAATGCCAGAAAAGGTATTTCACTAATAAACACTACCAATTTTGCACCTCACTACTTCACATATTATCAAAATTTACTTCAATCGATAACGGAAGTCGAAGGCCAGAAGCGAAAAAACAATAATTTTATGGTATTCTAAATTCATGATCAAACGTATTTTAGATTGCATTATTTCTAGTACTAGGGAGTTTAAGGTCCCGCCGTCTGCACTTCGCCGGAAAAATTATTTCTATACGGTTAGGCCTACCGTCCACACTAATCCGTCGCGAAAACGGAGGTTTTCTCTTCAAACCGGGGGAATTTGAAAACGCCGGCTTTGCGCTTTAGCGTGGACGGCAAACATTTAAAAACGAAGCCGTTTTCGTAAACGATGACGCTACAATATTGATAATATTTCCTTGTCCCAGATTTACTCAAACGCAAATCCAAAATGGTCAGTGATTGTTGCGTTCTCAAATTTCTCCGGTGCAGCGTGGACGGGGCCGTAAGAGACGGTCTGTTGTTTTTGTCCTGACTGAATTTTTTCGAGAAGCCGTAATCTCCGTCATAACTACTTGTGTTCTAATAGTCTGAGCATAGACGGCCTCGCCGAAGTACTTCTCCTGGTTATGGACTCCTGCTTAATTATCATGGCACAATCAAATGCCAAGGGCATTTATTGAAGTATTATATCAATTTAATTATCAATATGCTCCTTATATACTTTATATTAAAGAATAGTCAAATTTAATTTCTTCTCATACGGTGTGTGACATTTGCAGACTGCAGATTGCAGGCTGCCATACTGAAAACTGCAGACTTTTTACTTATATCGCATTCAGTCCCATTTCCATAACCGAAAACTAACCGTAAACAGGCTAACCTGAGCGCTATTCAGGCTAACCTGAGTGATATTCAGGTTAACCAGAGCGGTATTTAGGCCTAAATATAGTCTAGAGTCTGAAAATGTCATTCACTACTTTTCAGGTACATTCAATAGATATGGGCATGGTTTTTATCTATACTTCTTTTAACAACTGTTTGCTTGCTTGAACACATCAGAAAACTTACAGACTATACGGCAGGTAGAAGAAAACATTTGCAGTTTAGACTAAATTATACCTTTGTGGCGTTTTTCATCACCATGTTGAAGCAAAAATAATCATTTTTGGGAAAATTACAATCGGTGTTAGTATGAAGTCGCCTGGTTGGTATCCTTCTTTATGGCATAAATATGTCGGCCAAATAAAATAGAGCAGTCAATAAAATAATAAAGTAGATTGATACCATTAGCATTTACTTCAAAGCTATCTAGATATCAATTCTAAATTATTATCAGGTATGGAAAGTTAAAATTGAAATTAAAAATATCCTTCTTTATGATAGTTCAATAACACGCTCATCTGGGACATCATAAATGCCAAGATGCTTTATACACAAACTTGCATAGATATGACTTTGTTTTTCTGTAGATGGGAAAAGAATAGCTTTGTAGAAATAGTCTGATGAAAGCCAACAAAACGTGAATGATATTGACAGTAATAGTAATATAAATAAGATAACGACTTTTTTCGAACAGTTCTCGGCACAGCCAGCTGTGAGATACAAAATACATTACTGGACCAGAATGGCTCGGACAAGTTGGACAAAGAAAGTGAACAAGAACGAAATGCTCCTCTTGTTAACTGGCAATTTTGTTTTTACAGAACGGTTACTATAGCATATCGCTTTGCAGATCATCTACAGGTTTGCAAATCATTTGTTGCGTTACTTGTACTAATATGGGGTGGCTATTTTGAGATAGAGATTCTAAAGTAACGTTACATGTACTTGGGAATTTTACAATGAGGGCGGTAAAGGGGTGGGGGGGGGGGGGGGGATAGATCACGTTTCACGGAAAATAAAGCAGCCCGTTCACAATTCACGAAAAATTCAACATTGACATTTCACGCTTCACGGAAGATAAAAGAGAACGTTTTGGAAAATCACGGTAAACGGCGACTATGGAAATCACGATTCACGAGGAAAAAAATGGCTATTTCACATTTCACAGGAAATAAAAAGGGCCGATCACGGGTCACGAAAATACCCTTTATCACCCTCTACAAATGACACTTGCGCAACATCGGTCGGTGACCGGCGACCTCTCGCAACTTATAACTACATTTAGAAGACTGCTATCAAGTCAGTTAGGCTGCATAGGAAAAGATGGGCTGAAAACTAGACTGCATATAATAATCTTCCTCTACGTGTTTTATATGTACTTGTTCCTCCCTGAATGATGGTTTACTCAGTTCACGTCCTTGATATGGTTCTTTTGCCGTCCAGTGAAAGTGTTCATTGCCACATCAACGCCAAGGAAATTCAAAAGCAGGTCGACGGCTTTCTCTGGTAGAATGCTTCAAAGATGAAAAAAGAGGAATCCTGTTACAACGAGTAATGCAGAACTTCACTGATAATTGTTTTCATCTCTTAATTTTCGTTCCCTCCCGATTTCAATGAACCCATTCTCCTAAATGAATTCTGCACATTTCTTTCAGAACTATGTGTAGAATTTCTTTACTTGTAAATACAACGTTTTATTTTTGTTTATTTCGCTAATTCTTTGAAACTGAATCTTTTTTTAGAATGACTGACTGACTGACTGACTGACTGACTGAAGGAATGAATGAATAGAAGACTTTATTTAAGTGTCAAAGGGTATTTAGCTTCTAAAAAAGAGGTTTTGATGACATTATCTGGAGAAGCAAGGTCCCGTCCACACTAGGCCAGAGGAATTTGAAAACGCAACAATCACCGGCCATCTTGAATTTGTGTTTCAGGAAAACTTGGTCAGGGAAATCACATGATATGATTATCGTGACGTCATCGTTTTCGAAATGCTCCGTTATCACAATGTTTCACGAAAAGCCAGCGTTTTCAAATTCCTCCGGTTTGAAGAGCGTTTTCAAAGAGCTCCATTTTCGTGACGGATTAGTGTGGACGGCAGGCCTAGCTGTAGACATAATGCTGGGTTTTCAAATTTCTCCGGCGTAGTGTAGACGGGCCAAAGACGCTTATCTCCCCAGGGGTTCACCTGACATTTGATCGAATTTGACGTATTTCATCACTGGGAAAAGCGCCATGACGGCTCCGAAAGCTCACGAGAGTTTAACATTTTGATACTGCTAAGTCAACAGAGTTGGGAAGCAACATTTATACTCTTCGGTAGAGAAAGGCGCTGGGAGTTATGTGACAAGAAGACAACACAACAACCTCTGACTGTCAGTGCTAGCAAGCTAGAGTCCAAATGGCTAACCTTAAACCAACGCGCCTCTGCAACAACATACAGGGTTTGAACATGCCTTTTTGGGATTTTAAGAGGAATTGTCAAAACCTACCCATGTTCGAGACAAACTCATTATTGCATTTATGTGTAGAATCGCTGAACTTACTCTTGCAAGGCTTTTGAGAAATATGCTCCTCTAGGCATCATAAGGAAGGTCTGGTTCTTTTCTATGGCATCAACAATCTTTGATGCTGCATACTGTGGAGTTAGCACACCAAATCCCAGCAAATGAGGAAACCTAGAAAACATAATGATTAGTTAATAAACTTTGAAATAAACTTTGTGAACAGATGTGTACAGATCAGCAGGAAGCAGCTACTATTTGGAGATTTAAGTCTGCAATCTGCATAGATCCGCATATCTTGTAATTTAAACTATTTTAAATAACCAAACAACGTTTTTTAAACCTCTGATATGTCTTAACCGGTTCAATCGTCTATTTTTAAAGTTCTTCTTTGATTAATCATTAGTAAAGTTTACGATATACTCCTCCACTTATCCTCTTAATCAATTATTTCCCTCTCTTTCTCACATCATCTACATCATACCACAGTATTTCACCCCCTCTCCTCCTCCCCCTTCCTCTACCCTTATACAACCATTCCTTATTCCTCTCCCCCAATCACCTACTTGCCCATCTCCCATTCTTGGTCTTGTCCTTCCTCTTGATCCATGCTGACTAAATTTCTATTCTTCCTCTCTCTAATTTTCCTTCTCCACTCCTCTTCCTCCTCTTCCACCACCCCTCTTAAGTCTACTTGCCTCTTCCCCATCCTTGTTTCTCTCTTCAACAAATCGTCCGTTTTGTATACTACCTCCCCTTCCTTCCTCCTTTACCACCCTGCCTTCTGTTCCTCCTCCTCCCTTGCCTTCTCCTACTCCTCACCACTGCCATTGCCACTGCCGCCACCACTGTCTCCGCAACTGCTGCTGCCACTGCCTCCTCTGCCTCCTCCTTCTCATCATCTCTCTTTCCCTTGCCACATTTTTTTTTTGTACAGTCGAACCTCTCCATACAGACACCTCTCTAATATGGACTGTTTCCTATGTACCAACAACATTCTCATACATTTCCTCTGTGGGTAAACAAATTACATATTTATATATTTCACATATTTTTTACATTTTTTCCTCTAAAAAAAACCTCTATAATGCGGACCCTATCTAAAATGGACAATGGACACTAAATCTCGGCCTTAGGGAGCAAATTCATACAAATTTAACCTCTCTAATACAGACACTTCGCTCTGTCCCTTTGGCGTCTGTATTAGAGAGGTTCGACTGTACTACTTTTTCTAATCTCCTCTTCCTCCTTCTTTTCTTCCTCCTTCACTACCCTAGCTGCTTCTCCTTCTCCCTCTGTTCCTTTCCTTTGATTCTCTTCCTCCTCATTGTCTTCATCCTACCTCTCCTCTACAACCCCCTTCCTTCTCTGACTACCGTTCCTACTCTTTGTCTAACATCGTCTTTCTCTTTTGTGTATTACCAGACTAATCATCTCAATCCTTCATTTTCTCCACTAAAATTCAAATTATCAGTGCCTTTGGATTATTTTTTTTCTTACACAGGGAAGCATCACCTACCTGAACTTGACACCTTCAAACATTCCAGTAGTTATTAGTGAAGGGCATACTGTTGTGAACTGAATACCAGTCTTTCCTTGGCTTGCCATTTCTTGACGTAATGACTCCATCAGACCAACGGCTGCAAACTTTGATGAGCAGTAGTCTACTGCACCAGGAAGACCAGTGCAGCCAGCTAAGGACGCAATACTCACAATGTGGCCATGATTCTGTTGAAGCATGCTTGGAAGAAATTCTTTGATTGTCTGTATGGAGCAAACAAAGGCAGTGATATTTAGTGACTTAAAAACCACCAGGATGCTGCCTGCATATCTTCCAGCTAATGTAAATATCACAGGCACAGTGCATGCAAAGTGGGATCTATATAGTCTTGATCTGCATACATTTCGTGCCTAAAACAGGGGTGGATTAGAGGGGGGGGGGGGGGGGGAGGGTGGCAAAATTAATGTTGTATTTTAAGTTGACCAACCATCTTTAAAGTGGAATTTTTTATTCGGTTTGGGAGAGGGGTGGTGGCTTGCGCTCTGCCACCATTTCTTCTTTATCATTTTTCAAAAGATCTTTTAGCCTTTTTTAACCATTGTTTTCTCTTAGGATAAGAGTTACATTATGTTAAGTGAACGTAAATGTTTTGCAAAATTTTCCATTTTGTTGCAGAGTTTTTTACAGTGGTGTAACAAGGATGATGATGATGATGATATATGAAATAAGCATCCAATAGGTCTCATGGGAATTGAGTGATTGTACATGTAGTATGCCCTGAACAATTATTTATTCCACAGAGACATGCTGAAACTTTTCAATGCACCTCCAATAAAATAATGTGTGAGAAAAATGATTGTCTTAATAGACTAGAGACAGAGCCCTATGCTCCTCTATCCTCTTAGGTCAAGAAGCCTCTATCATTTAAGAACTTACCCAGAAATGAGCGAGGGAGTTTACATCAAAAGTGGCCAAAATCTCTTCATCCTTTGTTTCCAGTAGTTTCTTTCCTGTAACAATGCCAGCATTGTTTACCAGGAGGGAAACTTCACCAACTTCCTCCCTCACTCTCTTTGCCGTCTTGTAAATTTCATTCCTATCTCGCACGTTACACTTGTAAAAATGTGCCACACCCCTAGCAGCTTCTATCTCCTTTGCTACAGCTTCTAGTCCATCACTATTGATGTCCCATATCACCATTCTACAACCTGTCAAACATATCAAGTGATCAAGATGAGGATTAACGCAACATGTTCGATGCATAGCTGAACTTCACAATTATAATAGCTGCAATAATATTATTGCTGGTCTGAAAATGGCACATAAGCCCTTGATGATGATGTCTACGAATTACGTTACAAATTCAGTTGTAGACGCCTTGGCTTAAGTGTAGGTAATCAGATAAAATACTTTTCAAAGTCATTATTTTATGATGCAGAGTGTTTTGTAGATTATGAGCCTGAGATTTCCATGAGCAAACTCGTAGAACATATATGCGGGAGTGAATAATCTAATTGTTTTCATAGAATTCTAACTGCATACAGCTGTATGTAAATTTTCTTGAAACAAGGATGTTCAATTATTTCTCAACATAGAAGTACATGTATAAGTAGTATGAAACTTTACTTTTGAGTGTGGACTTAATTATGAAATCCCAAGCTCATAAAAATCTATTAAAATCTTGGCTTTCCTAAACAATTGTTAAATAAAGTTCAATGACGCAGCCAATAAAACTGAGGCATTTGAATTAGAATTCTACTACTGGCGGTAGTACACCTGACTACCCCCCTGGGGGCTTTTAATATCTGACCACACTCTTGCTGGTCAGCTGTAATTTTGATATTAACTGAATTTACATAAATTAAAAAAAGTAAGGGGGAAAATATCAAAATAATATTTTGTAAGGTGTTTTTCATCTAAATTTATCATTTTTATAACACAAGATAATTATCCTATTTAAAGCAGCTGAGCAGGTGACAGACGTCTGCCGGTGAGGTGGTTTCCTGTTTTCAACATTTTATATCAACGAGATTTATAAAATCGGAAACAAGAGAAGTGATTTAGATCAGCCCCACGGGTGCCCAAACCATTTAATTTTTTAACTATATGCGGCCTTATTTTTAACCTGAAGTCTTTGGAGATCGAACCGATTCGATCTTTTTCATTGCGACTGTGACTCAATACATTGAGCTGAAGTTTGTAATTGAGTAAACATAAACTTAAATTAAAGTTTAAATAGTAACACAAACCTTTGGATGCTAAACGAAGAGCAATCAATCTTCCAATTCCGCTTGCTGCCCCAGTCACCAACGCGATGTCTTTTCGAAGGCTCTTTCTTTGCGACGGCAAAATCCACTTGAATCCTGACATAGACACGTGAAGGAAAACCCGGACGATAATGAACGCGAATTCCCACATTAAAGACATGATGTAACCTTTTCCCGTGAAATACAGGAGAAAGAGAATGCCTTGAAAGATCACCAGAGAGTACAACACATAAACAAGCACCATATTTCAATCAAAGCCGCAAAATATAATAGAGATCAACCTGATCTTTTTCTATCTACATAAGGTATAATGTTTTCATACAGCAGCTGCTCATATGACTTCCGGAGGACTGGGGAGAGGAAGTTTAAATTACAGGTATAGAGTCCCGAAGTGCTATGCTTCTGATCTGACAAAAGGTATTGATAAGCATGTACTGACCTCAGTAACCCCCTCAATAGGAGTAAGAGGCTTTAATCGTTTCGTACGCTTTTCATCGTCGGCCCTAGCAGCTCATAGCAATATGATAAAAAAGTCAAAACAACGAATAAAACAAGTTTTATTTTCGAAACTCTTGAAGTTGCTCCGCCATCTTTGACGAATACCCATGAGACTTTGCAAGCGCAAATATGAACCCGCGATATTTTGGTGTCACGATTGAATCATCTCAAAGATGAAGTAATTTTGAAAACGTGGAGAGTTTAATGCCCTTTAATATCGGCTACGTTTCACCAGATTTGAAAAGCGATGTGAAATTTAAGAATTGATACTATTAGGCTTACCATTGAGTGCAACAAAGATGTTGTGCAACGTGTATTTCGAAGAACATCACGGTTTAAATATTCATTAAGGGACTTGTAAAGTCATGTTGGAGAGTTTGGCCGCATGGGTTCTGAGGACGTACGTGGGGGAATATGTCGAAAACCTGAACACAGACCAACTTTCCATTGGCTATGGTAAGTCAGGCTAAAGAATAAACGTGCTAGCTTGGATGTGTAACTTCCGCTTAATTCTGTGCGTGATACTTGCGTTACACATCGACGTGTGTGTACACAACCTTCTCACTTTGCACCGCGTAATACGTGGTGTCTAAACGAACAAATACCAGTCGATTTACTAACCTTTAGAAATTTCCTAAGGTATTTAGAGACGAAATGGTATTTGTTCCATAAGATGCCTTCTTCATATGTAACTGTTTTTCTCGCCTGGCTGTGATCGATGTATGCAAGCTCTGAGATTATATTTTTAAGACATGTAAGCTTATATCATGATTTCAACTTTGTTGCGTTAAGCGGAAACAGAATATAATCACTATACAGTACACAAAGACTCGCAGTACAAGAAATTCTCATAGCATCTCTTGTGCTTATAAAAGTAATAAAATAAGAACTTAAGAACGAGATAATGTAGTTTAGTGAATGAATAATTAAATTTTGTATATTGTTTTGTACATGATCATTTATGGAAAGTGGTTATCTAGAAACTTTAGTTATTATGGGTGTTCTTGATTATATTCTTATTGAATAAATTCTCGAATTTTACAAATTCAGCTATAATATCTTAGCTGCTTTCTTATTTCTGCATTGTATTCAATATTAACAAAAGGCGGTCATTTGCCGAACTTGCTCTCATGAATTAACAAAAAAAGCTGACTGAAGCATTTACAATGTATTGAAAAATTTGGCATCATGTGCTGGTCATGGATATTTAATCTTCATTTCATCAAGAACATTGTTGTGGTGTCATCTACATGTGCATTATACATGCAGATGTAGTTCACTGAAGGAAAAATATCTGGGAATATAAAGCATTTATTTATACCACTGACAGCAAAAAAAGAAGCTGTGATTAATAAATTATTGACTAACCTCAGATTAAGTTTTCATGCTTAAGTTTTATTACATTGCAAGGCTCAAGATGGCAAGCATTGTTTGTTCTGTAAAATCCATGACAGCTGATTGTACACTCATTGTCCGTTGATGGTTTTGTAAATGAAAGAGTAGTATCAAAAGACTAAATGATATTAATTTGTTGAAAGTTTTTGTTTGGTCCATTTTGCCCTTAATACAGTTATACTAATACAGTGTACTACTTAGAACTTACGAACTTCACTGAGATCTCGATGCAGATTTAGTGGTGTCTTTAAAAAGTTATCTTTCTGTTGTCTGGTTGTTTGTTTTCAATAATCTCAGATTCTCATTTAAACGGCTTTTATTACATGTCTGCTTTCAGTGTTACGTGCATAGGTGACATCTTTCGACCATCTTTGGACATGCCATCTATTGACATGCTATGTAAATGGCTGAAAGACCGTTTGACTGTCAAACTGGCAATTTTTCCAGTTATTAGTGGAAGAAATGACAAATGAATGGTAATTACTGACCTCAAATGGCTGAAGAAGATTATGTGCCTAGCATGTTTCCTGATTTATGGGATAATTCAAATGATGACCAGCTCTCAGTAGAACTGGGCCACTACTGTTTTTGATATTTGAAAGATGTAGATATTCAAAACAGTCAGAATGACTTCTTGATACTCCTAGCGTTATTCTGATGTCAAATAAATCTATCTTTCATGACTAAAAGTCGAGTTGTGTTGAGTCTGTTGTGCTTACATTTTTGACACGTATAGGCCAGGTTACATAGCATGTTGAGAGATGGCACGTCAAAAGATGGCATGTTGAAAGATGGTCGAAAGATGTCCCCTATGCATGTAACATTGTTCAAAAGTGGTTGTAAATCAATGCTAATTTGATGTGGTTTTGTGGATTATTAAATCCATTTTGAAATCACTGGTTATCCTTGCAATCTGATTGGCTCTCAATGGTGCGATTTATTCACGAATCGCAGTATTTTTTGCTCTAAATCACATCTTTTTCTCAGGCATTGAGAATGGGACAGTAAAACAAAACAACAAATCAGATTTCAATATTAGTTTAAAGTAAACAATAAAATTTCAGGAAAATGAAAGGCAAAAAGCCACTGTGTGGAGAATTTAGCAACTAGTATTGCCAAAACTTTGTTGTTATTGTGTTTTTTTTTTCCAAAAAACTTGACGAATGTAATTAATTACTTTAATGGAAGTTTCCAACTTTCAGTGTCCATTTTGACGAATATTTTGGCGATTTTTCTTCAACATCTGCTCAAAATCCGTGTGATACCGAGTCCAGTAAAACATAAACAAACGAAAACCACACAACAACAAATTCAGGGCCATCTCAAGAAGGTAGATGTTTCCAGGTTTCTGGTAGTTTCAAACGAAGCAACAAAAGAGCTCAACTCTGTCGCTGTGAATAAACATAGTCAAAATACACCCCGCTCCACAAAACAGCGAATGAATGAACGTCTTATGAAGCTGGTGTTAGTCCCGCCATCTTGAAAATATCTTGAAACAAATGGCGCCGCAAGAACTTGACAAGGTCCTGAGTATTGAGTCCTTCGCCGAGGTCACAAAAAGAAACGGAGATGATAACGTGCTGGACTCCCTTAAAATCATGCAATTAAACGGTATGAAAGAAAAAAAACGTACCATCCACTGGGCATCGTGCACTCGAGGGAGTTTCACAACTCAAAAGAAATCCATCGCAGAATTACGCAGGATGCACCTTCAATTTCGTTCTCCAAAGACAATGAAAAGTCTCAGCCTCAACCACAGGAGAAAGAAAGACCTTCCATCATTGATTCAGGCGACGAGAATTGAACTTTTATACCTGAAAGCAGACTATTTTCGTTCTGACTTCAAAACCGCTTGCTTCTTTGTCATGCTCGGATGAGTTTTCGTCACATGACATCATTTTACATACTAAATGAGACGTAAAGGCGTTTCTGGTTCCGCTTTTTTTTTTTAACAAACCGGCTACTGGAACAATACACCAAAAGTCTAAAAATTAAGGCAATAAAATTGTGCGATTTCAAAATGGATCTAATAAAGTGGCAATTGAACTTCATGTCGTGCAATTTTGGTCTGAAATCATACTTGTGATTTCAAATCGAACTTGCGCTACGCGCTCGTTCGATTTTGAAATCACGCGTATGATTTCAGACCAAATTGCACTCCACTCAGTTCAATTACCATTATATGTCAAAGTGAAGAAACCACAATCAATGCTGGGTTATGAGGCAGGCCTCCCCTGTGAAAGAGTCAGGGATACACAAGAAACCAGTTTGAACATGCATGGTCCAAGCTTTATTTGACCCCTGATGGGTTTAGAACACCAACGCAGGATGACAGGATTTTTTAGTTTTTTTGCGTGCAGCTCTGAACAATGCCTCGATGGCTTAAAATGTTGGCTTACCACCCTGAACACCCTAATTGATATCAACGATTTACATCCCTAAGCAAGAAGAGGAGCATCCCCGACCCTTTCATGTGCATGAGATGTCCTCTTGGGGAGGATCATTGAACTAGTCAGTCAGCTACACACTTGGTAGAAATGAAGATATTCACCTCCAGTCAATGGATTTTGCAATACATGTATTTCCTGTTAAAAATATTACTAGTTAACACAATATAATGTAGATTTAGAAGAAATGACAAACTAAATTACCTGGCCAGGTGCAGAGTGGCCAGTGATGGTTTGGAAGAAAGGCCCAGATACATTATCCACATTTGATCTTGTAGTTGATCGAGCTCTGCCTGTCAATTGCTCTACATGAAGAACAGAAAGATTTTCATTACATTCATCTGTAGTTTATGGAAAGTTTATCCAGTGGTTGGTACACTGATTGTGAACAATCAACCATAGACAGACGATCGCCTGCTGTCTCAGTTCAGGGCAATGCGAACAATATCAGTGACAGACCATAGACCAGTAGCAGTTATTGTAGATCTTTCAAAAAGAAAACTGTTTATGAATGTAAAGTATTGCTTATTTTGTCTGGAATGTAGAGACCAAAAACTAGTGGACACCATATTAAATATGCCAATTAAGAAAAAGAAAACGGAGTTGAAATGTCAATGGATTATTAGATTGAACTGGACAAATGACATGCAAACTTGGATGCATAAATATGTGTTCTCAAATGTTGACGATTGTTGAACGTTTGGAATGTAGAAACTGGGGCCTTAAAGGGTGCAGTTTATTTCAGAGTATATATTAGTGCACAGCCCACTGTACCTCGTCTGACGTCATGTTTTTGGTAATGAGGCCACTGTTCAAATACTGCTGGTTCTTGGAGAATGTTGTTGACAACAGAAGCTGCCATGACACTAGCAAAAGGCTTCCAGTTTTCAGTTGAAGAAGCAGTACCATCTGCATAGTCAGAGATGCCCTTAATGATGACCCACTCCATCTTAAGATCATGGGCAGCACTAAAGACGCCTGTGAAAAGGAACAAATACCGCAGAACATGTAGTCCCCATAAATAAACCCCAGTGACTTTCCAAATACAATTGGACCCTGCTAAATTGAACTTGGTTATTTCAAACTCACTCCTGTTTGGAACTGATTTCTGTCTCCCTTGGCCTAAAATAAACCCTGTTTATTTCAAACTTCATTGGTAGAGTTGAAAAATTCATTTCACTTTAATCTTGTACTGTAAAGAACTTTTTTGTCAGGTGTTCTCTTCAAGATTGCTCTTGCTCAATAAAAAGATACATTCCATCATGTAGATTACATATTAATAATTATTATCCAACTCTGTTTCGTAGAGTGCAAATAATGCATGAAACGAGTACAAATATCACATGATATTTGTCTCGTCAAAATACGGCACAACTCGTAAAAATATACAGTGATACTACACACCAAAATGTCTAATAAGATTATGTATTACTTGTTATTTTCAAATCTAATGCTGACCCGGTTATTTTGAATTCTAGGTATTTCTTTTCCCTCCAGAGTTTGAAAATTCATTTTAAATTCTCTTCACCTACTCTAGCTTATAATAATTTATAGTTAATAAATTTTTTTTACAACTTTTATAGCCTATTGTTTCCTTAGAGATATTTGAGTAGTTTTAAGTACATATTAATATATGTCATTTTAGACTTCTTCCCAACTTGAAAATGACCTTTGATTGGCCAAAATGTCGTTCTTTTATAGCGTTAGTTTTTTATCATGAAAACAATTTCAAATAACTTATTGATTCAAGTTTGAAATAGCGGGGTTCAATTGCAGTAAGTCTCCAAAGTACCCCCAGCATGAACATCCTCCAATAATACATGTACTCCCCAACTATGAAATATAAACCCAGGGATTGAACTACTAGTATTTTACAATGTTTTTTTTTGCTATAATTTTAGTCTCCTACCAAACACTTTAGCTAGTTTGGTATTTATTTTTTATGTTCATTTGACTAATCTGGCAACTGAATGTTAACCTTCTTTACTTGTTGTATATCTTTTATTTTCTTTATATGGTTGTGTTTTTGATTATGGCAAGTTGAGGATACTGAAGATGTCATTTTCTGCTATTTCACAGTTGTTTGTGCAAATTTACATGTATGTAAGAAAAGAGCAGTATATGGTGGCTCGAAGATATGAATTTTATTTTCACATGTTAAAAACTACAATATTTTACTCAATTGCTGTGCTTGTTCGTAAAATATATTGTTGTTACCACTTGAAAATAACATTCATATCTTCAAATATGGGCAGCCACTGCAAAGGTGGTCCAGTTCTCTGTCATGCAATGCTGAAAGGGTAGTGTCATGTAATAGAGAGGGGCCAGAAGTGGATTAGTTCCAAAGACAGTTCTGACCATTCTAGAATAATTCGACAAGCCTATCCGCTACCTGTAGGGTTTACAATGCAACATAAATAATAAGCGCACCTCTCGTTTAAAATACAATTTGGACATTACATTGCCCCCTTTCCCCTGCCCTGGGAAAAAATCCCTCCCTTCCATCCAATAATCTGAGAAATAAACTTTCTTCTGGTAACAAGTCCATCCCTCCCCAAACATAAGCTGAGAAGACTGGTGAGTAGCACAATAGCAACAAGCTATTGCAGTGAGTTTCTGGCAGTCTTTTAGCATCTTTTAACAACATGTGTGTCCAATCCATTCGCAAGCAAGAAGCAGATGGAAGTAAGTGTGGGACATTTCTAAAAATTGTTTTAACATGATGGCCGACAAGAATATGTAGTGGTGATTTGTATCAGTATCAGTGTGGAAATAGTGTTGATCTGGAATTAGTCTCATATCTATTGGGAAAAACAAATTTATTTAGATAAGCAAGGTTAACCTTTGTACATTGAAAGTGGGAGGTGTTACTGTCAATGTACAGGTAGCTGCCACTGATGGAGACCCTGTTCTCTTTGACATTTCCTATCTTGTTCAGTATCTACTAGACATAAAGGCCAAATTTATACCTCCGGCAAATTGTAGATCACTTTTTAAACAAAATGGCTATTACCAGCAAGCTTATTTTAGTCGCTCTCTGGGTGTTGAGAATCAAATTACGATGCATGTTATTTAGATTCTCATAATCATAGCCCTCACTAGAAAAAAACGGTTGCAGAAATTTCGACAGACAGCTAGGAAAATCTTGTTTCAAGAAAGGTTAGGTTTGAGGCCCTTTTTACTGGGCCTCTTAATTTTTACTGGCAAAAGAGCACTATGCAACGTATCTTTCGCGTATTTGAAGAACCTGTGTTCTTTTTCTGATTTCCGGATTCCGGATAATTTCCAGAGTCCGGAGTCCGGAGTCCGGAGTCCGGAGTCCGGAGTCCGGAGTCCGGAGTCCGGAGTCCATATTTCGTTGGCCAACATCATGCGTGTCGTTTTGACGTGAGTTTCTGGGCAACACTAAACAATCGAATAAAACTGCGATTACCATACCTTGCCCATCCATTTCAACTGCTATCGCGTTGGGATATAATTCAACGAGCTCTTCTCGTCGCGTGTTCGAGTCAATTTCCTCTGGTCCACTCAAAAATTCACCATTGCAATGGACGTTCACTTTTCTCGCTTCCGTGTTCTTTAACGGGGCTACCCAACCATCAGCGGCGTGTCTGATTAAACCAGCAATATCTCTTCCTACTGGTGCAGATAAGCCACGAGGCTGGACTCCAGTATCTGTGACAGTTTTGTCGGCATACGTAGTCAATTTTGAAGAAACCACTACATCTCCTAACTTCAGTTTGGTTTTTTCGCGATTCAAAGCTCCGCAACATCCGACACAAAACACAGCTTTCGGCAGCAATATTTCTACGGCATTTTTCACCTTAATCAGTGTTCCTCCGGGTTGTGTGGCGCCCTCTGAACACGTAATTAACACGATTTGTAGCGGTTTCGTGCCTTCTCGTTGGCCCATCTCCCCGAAATACATATAGCCAAGCTCTTTCAAATAACTTCGAAACGGTTTTCTCAGAAAGAAGTAACAGGCCAGAAACTCGCAGTCTTTCACCGTCAATAGAAGAATATCTATTGGAAGCTCGAAATCCCCCCAGTGCATGAAAGCTGTTGAAAGATTTCGTTTTTCTGGAATAGTAATACTAAGCTCTGGTGGCTCCAGTTCATTAGCTGACAACATGGTGAATTTGCTGTACATCGCAAAAGAACGATCGATATTTGCGTAGGAGCAACAGGTCAAATTTAATTGAGAAGCGAAAATTTCCCTTAAACGTCACTTCCGATTTCTTTGTTTCCTTCTAGCCACAGTTCCATAACATACTACTAAAACAAGATAATGCAAAGGAAATCAAGAAAAGAGGGGAGTGAATAGGTTTTCGGATCGACGGATTTGGCCTTAAAAAACGCACGGATTTTTGCGTTAAATCGGGAGGATTCGCGGGTTTTGAGAACACAGTGGATCGTGGAATAGCTGTGGATTTTCGCGCGGAATCCAGATTGTACTTGTCTTGACATTCGGATCTTGGGTCCTAAACGAGATTTGGATCGTAGATCTTTCTTCGAGGGTTGTACAGGGATATTTTCGTGATGCGTGATAAGCTCATTTTATTTTCGTAGAATTTAGGAGATTATTCTTCGTGACCTGAAGATTTTGCGTGACTCGTGA
>NC_138147.1:11980000-12010000 GCF_964199315.1 Orbicella franksi
GCTTAACAGAGGATTTACACATGTAGCCGGAACTCATTCTTGAATTGTGAGGCTGTGACTCAGGACTGTTATCTTTTTCATCAGCACTGAGAATTCCAACCTCTAGTGTGCCCAATTTAAAAATCTGTGAATCATGACTGCTACTCAAATCTTATCAGCTGACAATCAAAAAGAATCAGTACTACATGTGGTGATTCTTTGTGCTGACTGAAAGAATCACCGGCTCTGTAGAGGAGAATGCTGAATGCTCCCTTAACTTGTCATCATTTGTTTTCCTAGGCACTGTAGACCTTCATAACCTGCCATTAAAGAAGACAGCCTTGAAAGGTCTTGAGCTACCATTAGAGGTGAAATCAGGGTTTATTGGACATCTGCAACTCTCAATACCCTTGCGGCGACCAAAGTCTGAGCCATGGATTGTGCATATTAAGAAGCTCTATCTTGTTGCTGGACCTCTCCAACATTCAGAGGTAATAATGTTACATGACACACAGCGTATGTATCAATTATTACTGCTGTCATTGACATCTGCGGCAAGTAGCAAGTGTACATGTATATGTAGCAGCAGCTGCTATAAGGTTGTTAGACATTTGTGGTTTTTCTAGCATTAACTTTGAGCAGCAAACAGCTACTTAAGTTTGAATTGAAAAAAGAAAAATGCTAACAATGAATACCGTCTAAAAATTAGTGTAAGATCATATTATAATCTGTTATTAAGTGACTCTTAATCTCGTGTCAAATTCTCCTTTTTTCATGAATAGAAGTGAAAAGAAATTTGTGAGGAGAATCTTACAGTCTATCAGATATCACTTACTAGGTTCTTTTTCTGTCTGCACCCCTTTAACTCTGAAAGATTAGCCTCTGTGCAGACATATTCTCTTAATTCTTTTGGTTGATGCAGAAAAAAGACATCTGAAAAGATATAGATTAATTAGCCTAGATCATGAATTTGCCTCCTAAAGCTCAGTGATTTTAATTGCATAAAGAATTTGAACTTAGGCAGGGTGCAACTCCAGTGGGGGTATTCAGAGTTCTGTTTTGGGAAGCTTGCACACTTACTGAATACTTACTTTCTTGCTGTGTTTCTACCAAGTTATTTTGTAACATTTACAATCATATGATTATTTTCCATTCATAGCTCACATTGGCAAAAACAATCCTAGTAGTTTGTGGTGAATTTGTTGTGTTTGAAACATTTGAACGTATAACAGTGTACACGTAGTGTTACTATATATGACCCACATGTAACTCCCACATTTTCCTGTTAGTAGCTCTGTAGTACATGTAGACTATAATTGTGCAGCTCCATATAAAATATGTATATCTCCCCTCTGGGAATTCCAATTTAGCTTCATAAATTTTCCTTATTTTTTTTTGGTGTTACAGAATCCCACCCCCATCTCCAGGAAATTCCCATCCCTTCTGTGGGGGGAGACTGGAGTGTAGATATTTTCTGGAACTGCACATTGTGACATGACAAAGTTCAAAATTCAGACATGAGATATGCACATGTACTCTGTTCCTGTGCCCTCTGTGTGAGAGGGCCCTCTCCCTTAGAGAGAGAGAGAGAGAGAGAGAGAGAGAAGGGAGCAAGGGATAAAGGAAACCATGTGGAAACAGGGTGTGGACAAAACTACTGAAGACAACTAATCTACTTTTTGGGCTTAAAACAGCTGGATGCTTTCCTTATAATAATATTTATACATGTATATTTATTTAGTGTTATACCTGCAAATACCTAATCAAGCCAGTTGTTCAAAGTGATGATAAATTATTTATATTTTTTTTCTTTAGTACAATGAAGAAGAAGAAAAAGATCGTGAAAGGGCTCGTAAAAGAAAACACTTGGATGCTTTGGAGGCTCAGTGGCTCGTAAGTAGAGTGATGCACTCCTTTACCTTTTGACTTTAAATTCAAATATTTAATGTTTAAATAATATTAATTATTAACTAATTAATCATCAACTTGGTAGCTTATTTTGGGAAGGATTCAAATTAATATTAAATATTCAATGGAAACTTAATTAAAATCTCCTTGGAACTCTTTTTTTTTTTAAATAGGCAGCTAGAAATGAAAACACTGGAGGCTTCTGGTCTGGTTCATGGTGGCCATCCTTGTATTCATCTTTCTCTACAACAATCGCTGAAAACTTACAGGTACAATGTCATTAATGTTCTGTCTTTAGTGAGAACGGTCCCAGTTAGTCAATTTAAGGATGCCATAAAATCCTGTTGATAGACCCTTCTCTTACAACCTTTTTGATAACATCTAAGTGTACAATTATGCAGATCTATTTTGCTGACTTAACAAATAATCTCTTAAAGTGTTTAAGACCTCTACATCCAGAAAGAAGAGCTTACACTGTACCATAATTTGTTGAATATACATGTAACATTCAACAACAAAACAGTACAAATACTTATTGAAGTACCTATTTAAGTACCTATATACACTGTAGTAAAAAAAAAAAAACTTCAATGTCGATCCTTAACGAATCTTAGAGACGTTTCTGATGGTGCATGTCAGAATGAGCATTTTGTTGCTGTCAGTTGTACTGGATGGCTTTGTGGAATGGAGTGGTTTATTTTTAGAGTTGTTGTATTTAGAGGCAGGATTTGGATGTATTAAAACTGGCAGTTATAGACTTACTTTCATCTCTTACATAATTATACTTAATTTTAACAGAAAATTAGCTGTTTTTTTGAAATGCTAGAACTGAAAAAAGTTCATACCTGCATGTGTCTCCCAGCTGGTTAAATAAAGTGTTCTGTAAGTTATATGTTATTAAGTTTTATTCTTTCTTTGTTCTAGCTTGTTATTAGCGATGTACATTTTCGCTATGAGGATGCCTCAACCAATGAGTCATTGCCTTTTGCATTTGGTATAACCATTGCAAAACTCTCAGCTCAGTCTACCAATGAAAACTGGGTAGGTGAAAAAATAATTGAACTGAACTGTACAAAAAAAATTTGTGTTGTGTTCTGAGGGGTAATAGGTGAATTCTTAGTTTTATTAGGGGGTTTTTGATGAAGAAAATATTGGACACTTAACACTGCACAGCACCTGCTTATCAACAGACTTAAAATGATTACTCAACACTGGATAATGATGATGTATCTACATTTTGGTTTGGTGGCACGGTGGCCTCATGGTTAGTGCCCTCAACTCCAGATCGAGCGGTCTGGATTCGAGCCCTAGCCAGGGACACTCTGTTGTGTTCTTGGGCAAGACACTTTACTTGCACAGTGCCTCTCTCCACCTACAAGTGTAGGTTTACAAACTGGTACTGGCAAATTTAATGCTGGGGATAACCCTGTGATGGACTAGCATCCCATCCAGGGGGGAGTAGAAATATTCCTGGTTGTGCCTCATGCTACAGAAACTGGGATACGCTCCTGCCTGGTGGGCCCCTTGGCTCATATGCCAACTTTGCCTTTTACCTTTTACCTTTTACATTTGGTTTACAGAACCCAGAAGAGATCATTCAGAATGAACGGACGATTAAATACAAGTTAATTGAGTTGCAGAATATGGCCATCTACTGGGACACTGATGTGACCCTTGTAGGTGATTTGCCGTCAAGTGATCTTGAGGTGAGAACTGTGTCACATGTCCACACCTCATGCAGGTGCTTGGTACTTGTTAGGCTTAAATACTGTAAACTGGAACATTTTGAAGCAAACTTGGGTAAATTACTATTCTTCATTATAATTTTTATGGCTTGTGTATGTAGACAATGTGATGCGCACGCTGATTGGCTAATGGTAGGGCATTATTCTTCTGTAATGCCCATGGACAGATTATGGGCCTACTAAAGGAAAAAAAGTATTATGAAAAAAATCATTGTTTTAATTGCTTTCTGAAAATTGTACAGTTGAAAGCAGTGAATGAAGAGGAACACTCTGAGTAAAAATTCTATTACCCTGATGAAGTACAATTTCAGAAGAACAGCAAATTCACTGTGTTAAATTATGATAGAGTTTGGGCTGGACAGAACAAAGGAAACAGCCAAACAGCTTTTTATAAGCCATGGAATAAACTGCTTATTAACCTCAAATGTTTCGTCTTTACAGGAAAATCGCAAACCTTGGTCTCGCCATATTGACCTTGCTCTTGCTTGGTCAATATGGTAAGGTCTCGGTTTGAGATTTTCTGGTAAAGACCTCACTCTCAGTTAATAAGTAGTTGTTAACAACTATATCAAGCTGTATTAAATATGGATGGCTGGGATGCCTGGGGGACTTCACTGAGATCAGCTGGTCTCTAGAAGGTAAAATGTTCCCATGGCTGGCAATCACTGCAACCCAGCTGTGAGCCACTGAAACAATACTGGAAGAGGGATACCGAGGGAGGGGCTGAAGAAGACGAGGTGAAATAAGTAATGCTGACCTAATGCTGACAAATGCTTAGATAGAACTTGTTGAAGATGAAGGCAATAGTTTTTCTGTACTTTCAGAGTGCACTTCAACGAATGATTAACAGAAACCAGGGAAAAGCTGGCTTTAGTGTGAGTACTTTCCGTATCATGTTAAAAAAATTCATGTTAGTTTTAGCTGCATATTAGCAAATTTCAACTTTGCATAAAGAGATCACGATAACTTATAACTAATTACCATGACCCCTTTGTAGTTGTCAGAAAACTACAGGAATAGAATATGAAGCTGGGTGACCTAAAAACATCCTCAAGAATAATTGTCTTTTCATAGTATATTTAGTAGTACATGTATACATGTTGATCAATATATCAGCATGTAGATGTGAATTCAGAGAAATTGAGTTTGATGCAAAAAAAACATTGGATCAACCAAACCTACCCAATACAGTGATCCATTTTTCTGCCAACAAGACAAAAGAGTCTAATATATGTTTCCAGTAACAACAGTTAACAACAGTCCTATGTGCTTTTTGTTCTATTTTATCAGAAGCACCAGTACATATTAAAGCCAACTAGTGCACAAGCTAAGATGAAGAGGAATGCTAGTGCTTTGCCTCTGAGGTCTCGACAAATGCCACGTTTTGTTGTGGATGTTCATGTGGAAAAGATTCCATTGTCACTGGAGGAAACACAATACAAGATGTTAATTGCTCTGATGGATGGGTTTGAAAGACATTTCAGACAGCGTCGGTACCTTAAGTGGAGGCCTAAATGTCAAATCAAGAAAAAGTAAGGGTTTTGTGTTATAGGTAAAGTGAATATGTCAATTCACCAAATCTGTGTAATCCTGTAGATGCACTGTGTGATAAGGTGTGCTATCTAACATGTTGGGCAGGACACATATGATCAGTGTGCATTGACACCTGGCAAAGACATCTTGAGTACTGCCAGGACTATCTGAAACATATTTTAAGTTTTGCAGTTTTGAGAACTGCAATTTGAATTCTAATCTTTTGCTAATTAATTATTCCTTTTGTGGAGCTTACTGTAATTCTAAGAAAGTGGAGATGTACACATGAACATGTACTTGTAAGCTGAAAAAGCTGAGAAAAAACTCACTGAGACATTCATCCATAATGGAAGCCTTTACTGCTGCTCAACCAAAGAACATTGGCCTTCACGTGGTTCATTAGACACCCAGGACGTGACTGATATGCCCTAGCACCTGATTTTCGCAGCATGTTGCCTTCCTTTTTAGAGGATTAATTATGGATAATCATTGGCTGAATTGGATTTAGGATATTACAGATTATTTATGAGGAGCTTTTGATCAGTTTGTCATGATCACAAGTGCAGGAAAATCCCAATTTCTGATAGAATTCATCCCTATAGAATTCAGCCCTGTATACATAATGTGTACCAGTCAGATATCATGCTTACCAATAACCTACAAAGCATTCTTTGCAAGCTAGACTATTGTACTATCAGTAGATGTATATTGTTACTTTTTATTTTCCATTGTCAAGTAATTCCTTACTATCATTCCTATTTTTTTTTTTGTTAGTGCGCGAGAATGGTGGCAGTTCTCAATAAATTGCATTTTGCAGTCAATTAAAGAGAAAAATATCCATCAAACCTGGAGTTTTGCCGTCAAACGAGCTCATGACATTGTGAAGTATGTCAATATATATTCACAACATCTTACCTCTGCCACAGTGGAACCTTTGCTTAAGGTAACTGAATAATTTCTTTTGTAAGGAGATACATGCACGATTGCATAAATTTTGTATAGTACTCAGTTGAAAATTGTTTATGCAAATACACTGTCACGGTGTATTACATAATTGACGTATAAGTTCTGATTGTCATACTCTATTCTTTGCAATTTGGTGACACAAGTTGAAAGTGCTTAGAGTGAAATTTTAAACATTATTTTATGATGCATGGGGTATCCAGTGGCTTCTACTATTCACAGCCAGCACCCAGATAGAATATTGCCCCCATGGCTGGAAAATCTACTCAGTCCAGCCATTTGAGCCCCCATTCCAGGCACCTGTCAACACTGATCAGGATTAGTGGAAAATCCATGAGTGGGATGGGGGTGGGAGAAGGCTTCAAAACAACAACTACAAAACCACTCAGGACTGCTGACAAACTTGAAGATTCAGTTATTACAGAGTTTCAATGTTCCACGTACATGTAAGCCTGCACTTGTGAGGTTGACCACTAACTAAATGGTAAAACCTGGCCCAATCCTGGGGATCAGTAAAACCCTATATGATTCGTCTGAGCCGACAATACCATTACAACCCCTGTTTTTGTGGTTTGACATGACAAGGAATTTTGTTTCAATTGGCAGGTTTCTCCAGTGCATGTATTTCTCATTACTAATTTTGTATACCTGGCAAAGAAAGTCATTGCTGGAGTGATGTGTCACGATACACGCAGCTACAATGTGTTAACATAACAGAAGATCAGTTTGTGTTTAACTTATCTACAGATTAATATCTAGTCTATAGAAGTTGCAATCCTTAGACTACTGCACCTTCAACTGTTTATCTCTATTTCTAGGAGAAACAGTCTCAAATTGAGGACGAGTTAACATTTGAGGAGCTGGTAGTTTTAAGATCCATTGCACAGACAAGGGCTGAGAATGAACTGAGTCAGGTAACATTTTTATGTTACATGGTATTTTTGCAAAATTTAGACAAGCACCGAATAAGCAATTTTGGTTTCTTACTTTGTGAAGAAATTCTTTAATTGTTCTTCAACTGTTGTTTTATTTACTTTTTAGTCCAAGTAGATACAAAGAACAAATGTAGCTTAAAGACACTTTCACTCAAGAACTATAAGTACTATCAGAGAATAGCCTTCTTATCGATTATTTACATTTGCAACTTAGCTCAATAATAATAATAATAATAACAACAACAACAACAACAACAATAATAATAATAATAATAATAATAATAATAATAATAATTGTGCTTGAAAATGAGGATTACAAACTTCTATGGGACTTCAGTGTGTGAACAGACCATGAAATAGGGGCTAGGAGACCGGATTTGGTGATCATTGACAAGAGCGACGAGCTGTCAGATTATAGATGTGGTAATTCCAGAGGATAATGGGGTGAGAGAGAATGAAGATGAAAAAGTTGAAAAGTATCAAGATCTAGCAAGAGAAGTGCGAAAAATGTGGGGTGTGAAGACAAAGGTTATTCCAGTGGTAGTGGGAGCATTGGGATCAATACCACTGAGATTGAGTGACAATCTGAGAGCCATTGAGGTGGGCATTCCTGTTGGACTGATCCAGAGATGTGCATTGTTGGGGTCGGCAAGAATTCTTAGAAAGGTGCTGGAGATGTAGAAAGAAGAGAAAAAGCAAACAAGGGTTGTTTCTTGGCTTCCCTAGGCAACTTGTTGTTGCCCGGAGCCAATGACGAAACCAGCTTCAATATCATCAATAGCTGTGCGAATCTTTAATAATAATAATAATAATAATAACAACAACAACAACAACAACAACAACAACAACAATATTTACAGGGGATATTACCGAGCTAACACTAAGCTAATTAGGTGGTCCTCTATCTAAACTTTGTCTGGAAATTATAAGTAAATGAACTTTTGCTCCCAGATTTAAACCAATCAAAATTTTATTGGATAGTTTTAAGTGAGAAGAAAGAAAATACCCATAGAGAAGTATTTCTTAGCATAAAATTAAGGTTAATGTTGGCAAGCAACCTTAGTTTAGATGAGCCCACACTCATCTCTGCGGTCTTCGACGGCACATGCCCTTCCATATTTGATAACTGCTATTTAAGGATAGCATGCTGTGCAAGTAATCAGTTTCTCCCTTCTCTGAGTCCTGCAAGTTGTTACTTGGCTTCAAGTGTAACCCCTCCCACCCACCCTCTTAACTTGTCCCAGTTAGCATTTACCAGGACTTCAAACGTTAAGGGAGTTTCTCTCCTGTTGTTAGGGCTTCTTAAGCCCTTCAGTTCATTTTAGTTAACTTTTGTTATTAACGCACAACTCTAAATAATTTTTAATAAATTTTAAGGGTTGGGAACTGCTGCCTGCGGTACCCCTTCAGCCCTGTGCTGGAGCCCCGTCAGGGAGGGGACATTTGTTCTCTGGCTGGGTTAACTTGGCCCCATGTAATTGTTCCAGCAACAATGTCCTCCTTGCAGTACAGGCATGGGGCACCCCCTCGGCATGGCGCCATGTGCTGAGGCCCCCAATCCGGTGGGTTTTATCCAGTCGGTGGGCTTTTATCCGAGCCTTGCCAGTACATCCCCTGTCCACTATCGCCCACTACATGGTCTTGTGTCTTTATTGCGCGCCATAACATTAACTGTATATTAACTTAGACAGGGTGATTAGACCACCAGAAAAACCATTAGGTTTCTTTGGGGGCCCACCTCAATTGTTGCAGTGAAGACACTCAAACTGTGTTCAATTGGCATTTCTCTCTACTGCTTTTTTTTAGTGACTATAGACTGAAAGCTCTTGATGTTAACAGGAATATTTTTAATTAGTGTCTTATACATAAGTATGAAGAGTCTTCATTCTATAGTCACCAGAAAAATGTACAAAAACACATCAAATGTTACGGCTCAAGCCCCCCTTCTGTAATTTGGTTTTAATTGTCAACTTTGTGTTTGGCTTGGCTAATGTAGTGTTACTCCATTAAAATATCTTTTCAGATCAGGGTAGAATGATGGTACATGAGTCAAGTTTTATTACTTTGAATCAGTTTGAAACACTGGTGTTAACATTATTTTGTTTAGCAGATGCAGACAGGTAATGCAGATGATTCTCAACCACAAGAGAACAAGGAATTAGGGAAAGCTACCCCAGCCACGGGAGGAGAAGGTGGTAGTTGGCAGGGCTGGCTAACAGGGTGGTACAGTTGGTCTGGAACTGATACTACTGGAACTGGGACAGCTGGCATGCCAAAAGAGAATGATCCAAATCCGTTGTTTATAGGAGAACCTCCCACCACAAAGGGTTAGTTGATGTATCATTCGACTAGTGTTAATGGTTAAATGACTTAATATCAGCTGGTATGTGGTACTTTGGAATGAACATTGTGCTTAGGCCCGCCTTAGGTTTAAGGAATAATAGTTTTTGTCGTGCATCTGAGCACTGTAGCAGTGGCTGTGTGTGTAGTGCCATCATCATGTCTGTATTGAAAAGGTAGAAAAATATTGAAGGAAAGAATAAAACATTTTTGTTTCAAATTAATTGACTTTAAGTCTATACAAAACTGTACTGCTTAGTTGTATTATTATGTAAGTTCAGTGCTGGAGCTTCATGTCTTTTCTGAAATGCATGATTTGCCATTGTTATGTCTCATCATATCTTTTTAGTATAGGAAATCCAGAATGGCTCTTCTTGAAATGGCTTACTCATTTGTGTTAACCATTGTTTTGCAGAGGAAGAGGAGTTTCTTGGAGAGCTTGCTGACAGTCATCTGAATGAATCCATCTTCAACAGAGACCAAGTCTTTGCACACTTGAACTTCAGACTGGGTGCAGGCTCCTTTAAACTGGTCAACACCAAGCACGAAAACACTGCCTCACAAACAACAACTGTGTTGCCAGTAATTGAAGTGGAATTTTCTGATTTGAGATGGGACTCTGAGATGCGGCCTCGTTCAAGCACGTGGGAGTTTAGCATGAGTCTAGGAGCTTTATTTGTGGGAGATACACTGACTACAGGAACTTTGTTTCCAGCTTTGGTTTGTCCCCAAGGTCGGGAGTCACAGGTATATGATTTATTTTCTAAATGGTCTTTGCAGTCAGGTTTTCTTGGCTACAATGTTTACACATACAGATTCTGATATCAAGGAACTGGAACTGTTATACTGGTTATGAAAAATAGTGTACATATTATCAGCGGTAGACAGAGAAGTGCTGGGCACCTCTACCCTCCTCTTTCTTTCATCTCTTGATTGCGTAGTGACTTGATTGAGGTAGATGGTTGGAACTTGCCATGGTGTGGCCAAGCCACTTTATTAATAAATTACAATAAGGTTTCTGAACTCTGCGGTATATTGCAGTACACAAACTAAATGAAGATGGGACAAACAACATTAATAGTACAGTTACTGTAGAACATTGTATCATGATTCCCTTATCTTACAGAGAGTCCTGAATACCAAGAAACAACAGGCTACCGTAGCAAAAGGTACAGTGGGAGCAATGATGATGTCAACTGCAAGTTTGGGACTTAATATTTTACAGGATATGAGTGAACCAGTATTTGAAATGAAGTTTGAATCTCTACCACCTGCAAGCAAAGTTGGTTACAGGTATGTCTTACTCACACTTAGTACAGGTACTCTGGAGTTGTTTTCTTGGATACAAGTGCATATGTTAGCAATTAAAGTATACTTTCTATCATCTCAGAAATGGAGGAAGGTAAAATTGTTTTTCTCACTCACTGCTCGAGGGTAGAAAAGGATATGTAGCTATATTTTGATTCAAGCTTTCTGAAGGTGTTTGTGGTTGCATGACTGCTTTTTTTGTCGAAAGTGTTTATTTACTGAACTCTCTTTAAATAACACCGTTGATTATTATTAACAATTACTGAAACGTGTTATGTTCTCCAGGCTATCAGTAACAACGCAACCTCTGGACGTAGTTTACAATCCTGTGGTGCTGGATCACATTTCAGAGTTTTTTTCTCGTGCATCAATGGAAGGTACTCAAGCCCTTCATATTGAGAGGCAGCTCCGTGAAGTGGCACGTGTGAGATATGAAGCACTTAAAAACCAGACCAGAGCTGAACTTGTCCAAACGCTTGATGCCATGATGGAAGGATCAGAAGTGGTAATTAAAATAAGGAAATATATCTGTATGTACCGGTATGTTGTTACCCTTGGTACAATTTGGTATTTTTCTTTGTTCTGGTGTATGCCAATATATTTTAATATTTATATATAGAGCAAAGGGAAATAGAAAATTGTACCAAGGGTACTCATTGTTACCGTAGGCCCTGTTTCCTGCATCTTCTTGCAACCACAACGAACGCTCACACTTGTTGCAAAGCGTAGGGCATGGAGTTCCTGGTGTGGTATATGCTATGCTGTGCTAATACTGTTATGGACTAGCTATTTTTTACCATGTCAAGTAATGTTTCAAATATTTCCAGGGGCAATTCATTAGTGACTTCTGCTGGACTCTATCTATACAGGAAAAAAAAATGTTTGCAATAGTTGTGGCTGCTTGTCTGTCGAAAATTATGTACCCGATTGAATCTTGTTTTATTTTGTTATGTGTTCAAGGGCCAGTCAAAGAGATGGGATATTCAATTGGACATCTCTGCACCAAGATTTCTTGTTCCAGAGAGTTTTCAGGATAGGACAGCATCAGTGGTAAGTATGAAAATTATTTCTAGAGTAAATCAGAGTGATTATATTCTGGTAAACCTGTCAGAATCTGAAGTCTCCAAAGACATTAATTAGGTATGTGTTAATCATTATTCATACGGCTATCGATATCCCTCTTGCTAAGTACTATTATAACCATATGGTTACAAGCCTGCCAGCTTGAAGCTCTGCTTATTCTTGTTACTTGTGTTTGTTTGGAAATGAGTTGATGGTTGCCTGTAAATGCACTATTCCATTGCTGACCATTTGCTGTATTCCTTGCTTGCCTGACATACAATTCTAGAGATAAATTAGATCTGATGTTGAATTGATTAGTCATGTCAATGAAGGAGCTGAAATACCAAAAGAAAGAACTGAATGAACTCTTCGTGAATACTGTTGTTTTATTTGGTAGGTTTTGATAGACTTTGGGCACTTAAGCTTTGCAAACACCCAAGCGCTTAACAGAAAGAAGACCGTTTCAGAGGGCCATGATACTAAAACAGAAAAGGAAGGTATTTCACATGTTTCGCTATATACGTTGGTAACACTGTGGATCATTGTATAGCCCTAAAGGAAAAACAAAGCAGTATTTCCCACATGTATTTCAGTGACACAGGCAAGAATAGGATGGAACATATTTAGGATTTAACCGTTAACAATAATAAAAGCTAGCCTATAGTGGTGAAGGTAATTTAACTACCCAAAGTAACTGCAGTCACTGTGTCATTCACGTAATAATCTGTCCGCCTTTCATCCCATTTAAATTAAGTCTGCGTTTGTTACATTTGAATAATTTGATGTCTTTGTGCATTGATGAGATGAGGGTCCAAACTAGGGTTAGCGGTACGAGTGCTGTTAATTGTCCCTTTTGGCTGGTTGTAGGTTAGACTTAAACTTTCTTGTTTCTTGGACATTACACAGATGACGCTTTTATGACCCCACCCAGCACCCCACCTGCAGAGGAAGAGGAGTTTTTGTCAACCACCGATTCAACTGATGCACTTGTGAATGAAATAAGTAGTGAATCTCTGATTGACATGATGTATGAGAGGTATCTAAAAACAGCAATTTTTATTCCTGTTATTACTTTTTTTTGACGCCTCAAGGATTATTATTTGTTGATTTTGTCTCTTAGGTACACTCTGGATTTGTCAGACATACAAATGGTGGTTTGTAATGTGAAGGACAACTGGTCCGAAGTTGCCAGCAAACCACCCATGACAAGTGATGTTCATGTGGTAGATAAATTCACAATAGCCATCCAGATGGAAAGGTGAGGAGGTTTCTTTGATTTCCTCAAAGGTTGGTATGCAGTTAAGGATTGTGAGTAAAGATCACCCTGAATTTTCTGGGCGTAGCATTGAGGCAAAGAATCAACCAGTACTCCACAATTCAAGTTGTTCTATTTTTGTGGGCAGGCAGACGAGAACAAGAACTTAATTTGGCGAATTGTTGTATTATGTAGACAGAACAGATAGACATGCTTGGCGCTACACATTCTACTAATTCTTAACCTGCAGTCAAATGGGAGATCTGGAGTTGAACGAATTCGACAAAACCGTCGGCTTTGACACGCTCCATTTTTTGCATGTTTTGGGCGTGTTTTGTTACTTCGAGGTTGACCTTGGCAGCCATAATTTTCACTTTCTCAAAGGGTAGAAGGGAAGTAATTCTCCATTGTTTTCCAAAGATACAGTTTGTTGAGAAAGACATGAAAAGCTCAGCATATTGAGTAATTTTGTTAATTGCTTATAATTTATAAGACATGGAAAATTAGCTCGTTTTGTTTTTGAAACGCTAGAACTACCGTACTGTAAAAAGTTTATACCTCCGTTTTTAATAAAGTGTTATGAATTAGTAAGGTGTGATGTGTTACTTTGCAGGAGATTACTGTTTACAGCTGATCCGCGGTACCCTGCAGTAACGTTTTCTGCCAAACTACCCAGCTTGGTATTGCACATAAATGAACACAAGGTAAGCGGTTGCAACTGGCTGTGTCCTCGTAAGGGTGTTTCTACAGGATTTGTAGATGAAAATAATGTTCATTTTATGAGTGTTGTTGGGTTTTTACTCTACTTGGTCTCCAGAGTTCAAGTCCTTGGTTCGACTACCGTTTGCTGTTTAACAAACTCTAAATCCACTCTTACTAAAATATTACAGCACTAAATCTACAAGAACCAATCAGATTCAGATTCACAGATTGCCAATAAAATACAGCTGATTGGCTAGTAATTAGATATGCTATTCTAAAGAGAGAAATGCTTTAGTCCATATTGACGTGTGAATATGATTCTGGCTCAGTGTTGGACAAAGCAGATGTTGCCTTGCTTGACATAGTGTGGTATCTATTTTTAAATACATACACAGACTAAACATCTTGAATTTGTTCTTTAGCTGCAAGCTTTGACAAAGTGTGTAAAACAGATGCGTAAACCTAAAACGTCCAACCCCACTCCACTAGTGAAACAAGAAAGGATTGTTGCTAGTTCTACTCCACTGCCGCCTCGAGAAAGTAAGTCATTTGATAGAAACGTAAATATTTTTAGTACTAATAGACGTCACAATGTTTTAATTGAATTGCTCGGTTATTTCCTCCACTGCCATTTCCTTCAACTGCAATGGCTATATTTCAGTCTCTGCCATATTAGATATGTAACCACTGAAATGGAGGACTTTGAGTATGCTATCAGTTGGAAAAGAACTGTAGTGTTTCGTGTGCAATGGGATTATAACCTTGTGCAAAATATTTTTTCCTTTTCAATGTATTTCCTTGGAATCCCCGGAGACAAGAAGGTCAGAAGTTTTGGTTATGTAGTGCTTTCATTTTAAAGTTTCGAATCAGTGAAGGCACTTTGCGGCATACGAGGGAGAATAGAAGTTTTGAAATTTTGACCTTTGGCACTTTATCAACGAAATGGTTAGTGGTAAGATGTTGTTATAATTATGTTAAGGGGTGGACAGCCATGGCAGTTTGGACGACCTGTACTACAGCTTGTACAGCAGCAATGTGACAATTCCAGAGATGGTTAAGGACTCACCAACCAGGTAATTGAACATGTCAGTTCATGATTGGGGAGAAACACAATAGATTTCTTGGACAGTCAAGACACGTAGAAAAATTTAATTTCAAAGAGCTAACGTGTTTGCTGGGGAAAAGTTCAAAAATTTATATTTATGATGTTTATGTTTTTCAGAACATTGCGTTAAAAGTTTTTAACTTCTGTTGAATCTACTTTGACACTGCAGCTACATGCATTGTCCAAGTTTGCAGCTTCCAAATCTGAGCTTGTAAAGCATAAATGCGCCACCTTAAAGTTGTTCAAGATAAGAGTGTTCCAAAACTAACCAATTTTGAAGAGAAAAGCCACAAGGGCAGCTCGTCTTTTTCAATTAAAAGGGCATCTTTAGGAGTCTTGTTATCTCGGAAAGTCTGAAAACACTCAAAGAGATAATACCATGTATGTGTCTCACGTGGAGTTGGCAGGCCCTGTGCGTTATAGTGAGAATGATAAATATGGCTGTAAGGCTTTTCCTAGGAATGCCTTTTAAATTTTGTTTTGGTTGATGTTCTTGTAGGAGTATCAGCAGATCAGCTGTGGACACCACTTTAGAAGATAAAACAAAAGAACTCATGGAAGAATCCAAAATGTTGCTTGTTGAGCTCAGCATCGACAAGGTTTCCCTGGGTGTTCACAGCATGGGTAAGGCTTACTTATTGCAAGTCTTAGTGTCTTATCTGCAGCAGTTACTTCTGCAAACTTCTGCAAATCTTTAATTCAGTTTGGCGGTCATGCTTTTTATTGCCTGCAACCTATGTAAGAGGTATTTCTGGAGATTTTTCTATGATAAATGAAAGTTGCATACAATTTGGAAATAGCTGAAGATCGAGATATGTTATATTAGTGGTACCTAAAGTAATAGTGTACTTGAAGAGGCAAAATAATAATCTTCAGATTGGATTGTTATCGAAATAACTTACCGGTATCGCATTCAAAGAAACTACTTGTCAAGAAACTATAAAAATTATGTCGTACTCTAGGAAGGATAGACGAGGAAAAGCTTAGAAGTAAAAAAAGTCAAAAAAAAAAAAAAAAAAAGCAAAAGCGAAGGGGTTATAATATTTGTAGTTGTTTGTTTTGGCTTGGTCATAATTTTTGGACAATTAGCACGACTGACAGACACATGTTTCAGAATTGGCCCTCAAATGAATTTGTTCTCAAATAATATAGTCTGGGATTTCGGAATTTCTATCATTTTAATGACTTTTCACATTGATTCATTGATTTACGAATGCCATGGTCGCATTGCACAGGTTGCTTGATCGCTGAACTACAGGTGCTAGGCGTTAAGGCAAACTACATGAAGAGACCATATGATTCATCGACATCATTTGCCATCCATGGAGTGCACCTTGTTGATGCATTACAAAGCTTTGGACCTAACTATGAATTGCTTTTCTCCTCGTGTAAACCTGACCTGGCAAAATCTTCCAGTGAAACTGGTTTTACTCCATCACGAAGTAAGTTGCAGAGTATACTAGCAATGTTGTAAATGTTCTACATACCCAACCCTCCAAGTTAACTTTTTTCCTTGGTGGCCATTTGGCCACTGACTGTTCAGGTTTGGTCGCCAGTGAAAAATTTTAGTCGCCAAAATATATGTATAAATTAATAATTAATTAATAATAAATAATAATCTTATTATTATCCAACTGTATTATTAATAACATTTTCCTTGAACCACCAAGTAAATTGAAGTCCCGTTCAGTGAAAGAACTACCTAATGTTGATTCAAATATGCTTTTATTGGAATGATTGATGATCAAATGAAATAGTTTCTGATCACAATGAAAAAGTACTATATTATTGCAACAGTGTTGTGAATTGATCACAGTTCTCATTCAGTCATTTTAAATTGATTGGCTTTCAATTTCAATAAATCTTTTACAATGGTTATAATAATGCAAATGTACATGCCTTCAAATAGCTCCATCGATTTACAAGTGACACCACAAATATCAAAAACCAAAGGTTCAGACTATCTTCATTATAAACTCTTGCTTGAGTTTTTAATATTTTATAATCATACTTACATGGTAACTTAGGAATGACTTGAGCACTCCAAACAATTCAAACTTTGATGCTATGAAATAAAGGTTTTTTTGTTTTTAATCTATACTAGTGACACATATTTACAAGTCTACAGCCAGCACACAGAAATCCATATTTCTGCATTAAAACTTAGAAACCACATGTGGCATGGACTTCAGATTGAAGAAATGGTCTTCTTGATCTTTTTGAAGATTTGAACCATTCCTCTACTGCTGGCGCTGGTTGTGAAATCAACCATCAAAAAGCGTGAGCATGTATGAATGAAACGTATGTTTACCGCCATTTTTCCCGCGAAAATATTTGATGAAAATTAAGAAAAAAAGTCGCTTCACAAAACACAGAAATATTTGTGTATATCATTTATAATTCACACAACAGGAGCAGTGCAAACGACACAGATTATACCAAGTTAAAATAAGATAGTCTCATTCGCAGCTGAATGGGGGAAAGTTTTCCAATGTTTATCAAGGCGGCATCAAATTCTTGCTGAGACCAAAAGTGAACACTATTTTTACCCTATCGCTTATGATCTTTTTTAAATGTTCAACCTCGTTTTCTGCTTGAATAAGCAAACGATTTAAGACTTCATCTGAAAATTAAAGACTGTATTGAAATGGACAGAAAAGTTCACGCTCAAATTGTTTGTCGTTTTGAATTTAATATGCGAACCGCGGAACGCGAATACTCAACGCGAAAATACTTTCACAAGTTTTAGGGCAATCACTAAGAGGGATATTTTTTATTGATGAAATCTTTTACAATTTAAAAATAAACCCAGGTTCGTTCACACAAGTGAAATTTATTTACAACTGCGAGCCGCTTTTCATCACAGTCTTTTATTTATAGAATCCCCCGTTCTTGTGTTATCAAGTTTGCTGTAAAGTCAAGTATTTTCGTGTCCACTGAAACAAAATACGTTTCTCAAATACATCTGGATGTTTCTCAAATATATTGTGGATCCTGTCACCGTCGAGCTTTCCAAGCTTTTGCAATTCCTCTTCTTTTCGATGGCAAATGACCGGATTGCGTGCGTTGTCTCACGCTTCCAGGTAAAATTGTCACGTGCCAAAGTTCAGTCGAGTGGAACGAATTTCGTTGCGTCCCAAGCTCAACTGAATGCAATTCCTTGATCTTTGTTTACCGTGTGACATTTCATTTTATTCAGTCTCCATTTCTGTTGGTTAAAATCCCACAACAACTAGCTTTGTAAAGTGAATTCTTAATGCTCAGAGCGTTTTTCTTTTCGCTCCGGATGATAGTCCGCTCAAGCTCCTGACGCATAGGTCACGTTAATTTTAGTCGCCGAGCTGGCGACTTGCGTTCTAATTTAGTCGCCAGCTCCAAAATTCTAGTCGTCATGGCGACTAAAATGGTCGCAACTTGGAGGGTTGATACCTCATGTCATTACATAGTGTAAGGCACACTCACATACTGATTGGCAAAGCCTAGCTGTGGCAGGAGGGTAAAATAGAGAAACCGGTTCAATTTTTATCCAAACCATTATAATATCACACAGGTGTATGCATGGTGTGTCCACATTTTGTTTTGGTAGTGCATCTGCTTGGCTGATTCATTCTTTAATCTCGTTTGTTTATGTTTGTGTAACACAGTCGATGGCGTCGCAATATACAAATTGCAACCCAGTCCTTTGTCATCAGCCTAAGGCTAAGACTGTTCTTGCGTCCTGATAAAATCGTAATAAGCTAACTACAATTTGATCTCCCTTCAAAGATTTTACAGTTCAGTGAAAATATCCATCGTGATGTTCTGGACATAATTATTTCATTTCTGAGGTGTTTAGCATTCTTTTAACACAGTTTTTGAATGCAGTTAATCGAACTGTTAATCCAGTGAATTAAACTAAACCTTTTTTTCATTCACAAACATTACTTTCACGTGTTCATCCCTTTATTTTTCAAAATGTACAACATGAAACTTCATGATTTTAACTTGACTTTTGCTATCTTCTAGTTGAAAAGTCCTTTACGGAGACTGTAAGCAGTGCATTTTCCATGGTCGCTGACCTGGTGAGACCTGGTTCTAAGAGAAAGTTACAGGACAGTGACGTTTCATTTTCAAGTGAGACTACAGCTGTAATGGAGGAAGAGGATCTTATCACATTTGATTATCAACACGTTGATGCTGATGCCCCTTCTACTAAAAGCCAAAATGGCAATGGTTTAAATGTTGTTAACCTGCAGTTTAATGCTCTCAACGTGATTGGTATGTTGTGAGATACATGTGCTACTATTACGGTTTACTATAATAGTACCAAGTGGTATTGACATGAACTGATACCTTGCATTTCTCCCACTTGAGATCGTCACATTGCCAGCACATTGGTAAATACATGATTATACAATGTATACACCGGTGTTAACAATTGACATCAGTTGGTGGTGTCAGATTTCGAAGAACTTCCGACTGAATCTTTACGTTTGATACAGTAAAGCGGTTTTCAGTTAAGTGTCGAAAGTAATCAGGCAATTACGTTGGTTTTGGTTTGGTTTTACTACGGTTTGAGATTGGCTGAGTAGTGTAATTGGTAAGCGAATGGTTTTGGTTTTGGTTTTTACGACACTCAAATGAAATACGCTGTAACATGACTTATTACATGTATGTACTGTGCGAAGCATTATAATAAACTTATCACCATGGCTCAGTTGCTCATCCACCCAAACATTTTGGTGAATAATGTAGATTTAGAAATGTAGACACCAGTGGGTGAAATATCTTTTATCCCCCTTAAAGGAAAAAGTTCAAATTTTAGTTAGGGTGGCATACTACTTCAGACAGTTAAGTTGTTGATTGGACTTCTGTTGGTTTCTTATTTCTCAGCCAACCAGGAAACTTTAGCAGCTTTAGCTCAGTTCTTTAGCACTGCCTTTTCGTCTGGTGAATCTGCTGCCAGTTTTGGAGACTTGCCAACAGTGCCTGAAGAACCTGCCATGGATTCCTACCAACCTCAAGCAGATGTGAGTCATGTTTTGGCAGAATTGACCGAAATCCTTACACATTTTTTTGCATTGCAGCAAGTAAAACGTCTCTTTGTTAGAAAGTGGCTAAAACTGTATTGGATGAATTACATTGTGTTGTCATGCTCTATCACATTCACTCCTCCCCCACCACCTTTTTCGCGCCATCATGATTATCTTACTCGTTTGCATTTTCGTCTTTCAGGAGCAGTTGTCGGATGTCACAGAAGTGACTGCATCATTTAGATCCATCAGTGTTCTTGTCATAAGAAGTATTAAGCTCGAAGGAGTGAAATCGGTGCGAAAAGTTGCAGAGGTGTCTATTAGTGAAGTTCAGCTGAATGCATCTGTTGGAGAAAGTCAGCGTATTGATGGCTCTCTTGGAGGTCTCAGAATTGCAGATCTCACTCCAGAAGGCTCGCTGCATCGTTTTGTGTACACATGTGGAAGTTTATCTGCTGGAGATCGTTCTATAAGAGATTCTTCGTTTTTGTGGTCATTACCAGAAGACATGCAAGATGGCCCAAGTGATCGCAAAGCATTTATATTCACATTATTGATTCCCAAGAAGGGCGGACATTGTTCAAAGATTATTTTAGAATCGACCACTGAGCTAACCACGGACACTGAGGAAATTGCAAGGAATATTCAGTTGAATGTTCATATGGCTTCTGCGCAGTATACTCACACGCACAGGTTTCTTTCTGAACTTTTGTTATCAGCAGGGGATTATGCTGACTATGCCGCCCAGTTTGGAGAAAGTTTACGCCAAGCTGCAAGCAATGTTGCCATGGGTCTTGTGAGTAAGAAGAGGGCACTGGCAGAAGGCCTTGATTACCTTTCGTCCTCATTTGTTACCACTGCTGGGCAAGAGGAAAGAAGTCTTGGCAGTCGCCAAGGAAGCATCTTGTTTGAAAGTGACAGTGATGTTCTTCAAGACAGCTGTGACTTTGTTGATAATGTTCCTCTGAAGCCCAGCAGACGAGTTTACATTTGTGTTACTGTAGACTCGCCTGTAGTTCAGTTACCAAAGTCGTCAACGAGTACAGACATGCTTGTTGCTCGTTTGGGTCAGATTACAATAAAGAACACACACTTGATAGAAGTTGTGGAAGAACAAAGTGATACAGGACATCTTACAGGTGTCGAGCACGACATTGATCGAGTGTTTGTGGAAATAAAGGGCATGAGCTTGTACTGTTTGACAGTGGACAATGGAGGAGCAGGAAGGACTTCATCTTCATCCAGTGCAGAGTCATCTTCAGGCAGAAACTTCCAGCATTCACCAAGATCCACCAGCATGCATATTCTTCACAAGACAGCATTTGAACTTGTGATTGATCGTCGATCTGAAGACGCTGGCTCATTTGGTGTACCACTAAACTTGAAAAAACCAACAATTCACATCTCGGGAAAAGTTGCCACTCCCCTGCAACTTGAACTGTCTACTCACTCATACCATCAGCTGCTAGGGACCATTGACAACATCGGTGGCAGTAAAGAAACAGTACTTATTCCTCCTCCGGCAGGAATGCAAACCTCATCTGTGGCTAGTCCCACTTCTCAGTCACCAAGCACCCTTTCTCCAAGGTAGGACAAGTTATGTATGCTTAATTACTTTTCCGTGTACACTGTGATGCTCTTTGTGAGGGATTGAGATACTGCAAGCTGATTATGCAAATGTCCTCTGAAATTAGTTTAATGGCGAGCAGTGTTTCTAACCTGGGACATTGCACTGAAAGTAGCCCTTTCTGTGTTGACTACGTGATTGCACAAACTGCTGGGACAGAAAAATCTTCTTTACACTTCATTCTGCTCCAAGGTAGAGTACATGCAGTTTTCGTTGCCATTAGGTGATGATCCTGTTCAGTATTTGACAGGTAGACTTGATAGATCTATCATCCTCCAGGCGTTCAGTTAGTCGGGGTGAAGGGTGGAAAAACGGCGGAGCGAAATAAAGGAGAGAGAGAGAGAGGTTGGAAGAGGTTAGGAAAGATCATGGGAATGCATATCAGACAAAGGGAAACACAAACTGGGTTGAACAGTATCACATGTCCAAACGATTTTAGCTGGAAGCTACTTAGTAATCTTAAGAGTTGTGCTAGTCTATTTTTTTTAGATTGTTTGCTCATAAGTGTATTTTTTGGTATAGCACTGGCTCATAAATTCCGTATATTTTTTCCAGTTCATCAGCATCCAATTTGGAAGCTTGCATTCCAGAAAAGGTCTTGCCAGAGAAGCACGTGTCATTTATACCAAATGTTACATTCGGTGAAAATGTCGACATTGAGATGTCAAACGAATCCTCTGCTGAATTTGAAACTGAATCCGAGGATCCAACTCCAATAAGAGCACAATTTGAAGTGCCACACTTCAGCATCAAGCTTCGTGGTGAACTCAACAAAGAGGACCGCGATTTTGTAGACATAATGTTTTATGACTTCGCTCTGAATTATGAACACACTAAACCCACAAGGACTCAGTTTGACGTATCGCTTGGTGGTCTCCTTGTTGAAGATCTCCTTCAAGAGCCAGAATCTCCGTATCGGCATCTCATTTCTTCCTCGGCTCCTCGTCGGCCTCACTTACGGGAACGCTCCCTCTCTGCATATCCTTCAAGCCTTTCCTCATCGTGCCCTGTTGTTTCTAAAGCTGGTCTGCACGCAAATTTTTCCTCTTCTCTGCCACACTGTCTGTCTGCGTCTCCTAGGCAGGGGCCATTTCGTTCGTTGGCTCCACTACGACCGCTGCTCAAGAATCAGAAATTTCCTTCTATGCCTTCTGTGAATGTCAGCACAGACAGCGATTCCTCAATGGAGGACTTAAGAACTTCAAGCTCTGTGATTAAAGAGAAGAAAGATAATAACCTTGTGCTTATTAATGTACGTTTAATTGACAAGAAAGATGAAGAGTTTACTACTAGTTATAATTCGGTAGGTGTCACGATCTCGAGTTAAAGGTAAATATGTTGTGTGGTGTGTTGTGTATGTGTATGGCTGGTAATTATAAGAAGATGAGCTTTTACACCATTAATTCCAGACCTTTGCCGCAGGCAACAATAATGTTTAGAGCTTCACTAAATTGTGCTATCGAGAGAGACTTTGAATTATAAAATTAGTGAGCTTGCTTGAAGAATTTACCATAGATAAGCAATTTTTGTGATTGCTTTTGCAGGTGAACCGTTGCATCAATGTAGACTTCAACTCGCTGGAAGCAAATTTGAATCTGCAAACCTGGGTGATTGTTTTAGAGTTCTTTGGAATTGGAGTGCCTCAGCAGCCCCCTCCCTCCCAACCGACAAGTCCAAACACCACAACTACACATCCTAATCCATGGAATGACACTGTTAATGACAACGTGCAGCTGAGTCAAATTGAAGGTAGATAGAAGAGTATTACCAGTTCAGTTGACAGCTTCTATTCAACGACTGGAGTTTTAAGTAAGGCCTTCACCTTTTAGTTTAGTGGAATCTGCAGCGTTTTGTGTACGGCGACTACCACTAAGCTGTAGAATGTGAAAAGCAGTTACAGGGTATTTTGAAACTACAAGTGAGTAAAACCCCAGTGCATTAAAGTTGGTTTAAGATATAGTGACGTTTTGTTGAACATGATAAACCCTAATAGTGGGTTCCTTTTTGCGAACACGTTTCTTTGCGGTCATGGAAAAAGTCAGTATTGCAAATTCACTCACTTTACACTTCATCTGAAGAAATGTTTTCATTCCGGTACTAAACACACGCACTTTCACTTTATTGTATACTACAAATAAATAAATAAAATAAAATAAATATAACTTTTATTTACCCTTGGCAATGTTTATAGCACAAGTGCTAGTGAGGCCGAGCAAACAACTGAGACAAATAATTCAAATTAAACATAACATTGTTAAGAATCCCAACTGGCCAGAGGCAAACGAGTTGGCTATTTACAAGCGTGGCCGAGGATTTGAACTCGGGGCTACTGAGAAACAAATCCAGTCTACACTACAATCGACTATGCATGGTGCTGTGAAGTGCCAGGTAATTAATGTAACCGGAACGTTAAATTTACCAGGCAGTTGCCAACAAGTACAAAATTTGTTAAATTTACATACAGTTGCTTTTACTGTAAACATCGGATACCTTGCACAACAAACAAAATTGAGGAACCAAAATTGTTTACTGCATCAGGGTTGTACAGTGTACCGAAATTAGGAATTGACTTTTAATTTAACTCTTTGTGCATGGTGTATGTTCTTGAGCGTGATATATACTTGTCTTGTTTTTCTATTTGAAAAGGTTCCGAACAGTCAGAGAATGAAGGCATCAACACGGATGTCAAATTTCAAGTGTCAGCTTTGACCCTGACATTAAGCAAGACAAGATACCCCATAGCCAAAGTCAGAGCTTTTGGTCTTTTTACACAAATCCACATGCACGATGGAAACTTTGCTGCCAATGGTAGACTGACCAGCATGTCAGTGACAGACATGTCTCCACATGGAACTTTGTACCGAGAAAAGTGAGTTGAAACCAATGGCGTAATCCTTGGCCACATTCCTTGTCAAAATTAGTTGAGACACTTCTTAATTTCTGTCTTATCAGAAGTTTATTAGATTGTTATCGTAAAAGGGTGAGGGCGTCTCAGTAACGAGGACGCAGATAGTAGCTTGACAGGAATAGATCCAAGGTACAATTTCACTTCATTGTCTGGATATTATTATAATCAGGTTTACAACATTTGGAGAGGAAGCTCTGAGTTTTGATTTCTTCAAGTATGGCGCTCCAGATCCTAACTTGTCAAGGAAACATGACATGCGTCTCGTGTTACGCATGTCATCTGTGCAGTATGTGCACACCAAGCGATTCCAGACCGAGCTGGTGGTGTTCTTTCAACATTATCTACAGCTCCAGGAGGTGTTGGGCAGGATGAGGGCCGCTTCAGAAGGAAACGAGGCAAGTTCTGCTCATTGACACATTGAGAGGTTTAATAAGCACTTAATGATTGGCCCCAAGAGACACAGTGAGTTTTGTTTCCCGTTTTGCTATACCTCCCAACCCAAAAATAGAACAAACTGCGAAAAAATTAATTTCTTGACGCCGACTGGCACACAGATTTGCTCCTGTTTCAAGGTGCTTGACCGGATCACCTGTGAGGCGAAAGTTCAAGTTGTTGTTTCGCTAGCGAACTAGTGAGTTTTGTTCACTCAAGTGAGTTAGTTTGTTTGGTCCATGGTCACGACACGTTCTCCTCCAATTGGAAAACGAATTTGAATTGGGAGGTATAGCAATCGTATTTGATACACCACATAGAAAATGCCTGCTTGCTAGTCAGGTTGATGGTTTGGTTGTCCTTACAGGTTTCATGGGTGTTTGGTAGAGGAACTCGAGTAGAACTTGACATCAAAGCTGGTAATCCTGTGATCTTAGTCCCGCGCTCTGCAAAGTCCTCGCACATGCTGGTAGCTGATCTTGGTAACCTCACTGTTGCTAATGGATTTCTGTGGGAGGGCTCTCCTGGTACAGTGGCACATTCTAAAAGCAGGCAAAGGCAACGATCCCAGCCAGATTCTGGTAAGTCTTTTTGAATGGCGCCAAATGCATTTTACACTCAGACTCAGCATACTCACATTTCAGGGGGGCTTTTAAAACAATGCTGTGATATTACTATGAAGTAATAAACGCGTTCAGTCGTGCACTGATGTTTTTTTTTGTTTCTTCAAACATTGTCATATTCGCAACTTTCACCTTTTTGCTTTTAGGACCTACTGGCTCACGTCATCTCTGTTTGATAGACTGCATGCACATTGATATGATGGACATGGATCTTTTCACAGCCACAAGAGTTCAGGGAAACAATCAGCAGTCTACCTCTGAATTCTCTTACAAAAGCCAGGTTTGTCTGTCTGTCTGTCTGTCTGTCTGTCTGTCCGTGTGCCTGCCTGCCTGCCTGCCTGTCTGCCTGTCTGTTTGTCTGTCTGCCTGCCTGCCAGCCTGCCCGCCTGTCTGTCTGTTTGTCTGTCTGTCTGTCTGTCTTTCTGTCTCTGTCTGTTTGTGTGTCTCTCTGCCTGTTTGCCTGCTGGTCTGTTTCTGTGTCTGTGTGTGTGTGTGTGTGTGTCTGTCTGTCTGCCTGTCTGTCTGTCTGCCTGCCTGCCTGCTTGCCTGGGCATGCCTATCTGCCTGCCTTCCTGTCTGTATATCTGTGTCTCTGTCTTTCAGAATCGACAGAAACCTTGGTACATTGTATTTTCTTGATTGCAGGGCTTAAAGCTGCTTAAGGAGAAGTGCAGACTGAATTTGACAGTGGAGCGCAACTTGGATTGGGCATTTAGTAGAGCGGGTAAACATTATTTTGTGGAGCTGATACATGTGCTGATACTTCTTATTATCAAATGAAAATTGTTTACCTTCTTTCACCTGGCGTTTCTCCAGACCTCCATCACGCTTTTGATACCCCTTCTCGCAAATTTGAAATGGATTCACTTTCGATTTTGAGCCCAAATGTTGTTTGTAAAAACACAAGATTAATTTGTAATATTACACGGTCCAGTTGCAATATCAACACCACCACCACGACAAACAATAGCTCAACCAAGTGGTGAATATGAAATGAAAAACCTCTCCGTTGTAATCTACTGAAAAACCTGAAACCAAATGAGACTAGTGAAGTCAAACTTCCCATATGGATACGTTCCTGTGAAAAATCTGATATGTAAAGTTAAAGGCAGCTTGATACCTTTGCTGCTGTAGTGGTGATGTTTCTGCAACAACGACAGATACGTCTTTGTATAGTAACAGAGCTAATGTGAGACAATATGTTCAGTTCCAGACTTCAACTTCAGTGGCCGGCTGTCTTCGGTTTGTGCATCTTTGGATTATTCCCAATACTGCTTCATCCTTGGAATGCTGGGAGAAAACTTTGGAGAGCCTCTTGAAGAATTTGAGAGACCATCATCTGTCATCCAAGATCCCCTAGGAAAGGTGATTGTAAAACCATTTTTCTGCTTCGGTCTTCATCTTTGGTCTGCTACCGTTCAATACATCGTGATGTGTTTTTACTCCGTTTAGAAGCATTCATTTTAATAGCTATAGTGACTAATTAGTATAGTTGACAAGTTAGATCTCTGTGGTGGCATATATAGTTAGTATTCAGATAGGATTTCGGAAAGGGTAAGATGTTCAAAAAGGAAATTTAGGTTTGTTGGGATGAGATGCACTGAAAATCGCTGAGATGCAATGGAGTGCACTAACTCCTCAAAGCGGAAACCACAATAATACCTCAGTAGTTAACAGTATCACGTTTCCATTTTTGGCCATTTGGAAATTGCGTGGGGAACTAGGGCGAATTTCAAATGTTAAACCAATCGCTAAACTGACAGCACCACATGAAAGATCACGTTGAGAGTAGTCATGTGACCAAGTTTGATGCTCTTAGGGTAAACAGACACCAAGTTGTAGACCTTGACACATGTTGAGACAGCGTCCCCTAAAACCATAATTTATAAACTCTTGAAATTTTTCATGATTCTGTGATACTCTTAACAATTGGCAAACATACGTGATTTTTATCTCAGCTTCTTTCAAATGGTAGGCTAATGACGGGATTTTATAGATGTCACAAAACTGATTAAAAAATTTTAAGAGTTTATATGGTTTTGGGGGTGATGCTGTCTCAACATTAGAGACTTTTATATGGATTTTCAACCATGTTTCAAGGTATATAACCTGGTCAAATCATCTCAACGTATTCTTTCATGTGGTCGTGTCAGTTTATCGATCAGTTAAAATTTGAAACTTGCCCCAGTTCCCTGCGCAATTTCGGAATGGCCTATTGACATATCTAGTAGACAAAGATGAAAACTGGCGTCTTCGTAATGTCCTAAATTGTTGCTTTTGTAGTTCGTCTCCCGTTAGCTAGCCAATTCAGAATGCATGATTGATCTTTAATACCCTTTTCTCTAAACTTCTAAGTTTGGGATATTTTAGTACTTATCGCGTGCTGTTTCAGCCAGTAATGTCGTTTCATGGGCCCAGATTTGCATGTGCATGTACATGTACTTGCAACATGAAATCACAGTGTTTTTGATTTGTGCCATACACAAGTAACATCCTACCTTTTCAGCCCCCAGTGGCAGAGGAAGTATGGACAAGCCTGCGAATGAGTATTGAGCTTGTCAATGTCAGTTTGGAGTTGCTCCCTATTCAACTGTTTGAGCACCCAGATGAAAATGCAGACCACACCCAGCTGCCATCTTTGGCCAAGATAGACTTCATCAAATCCAAATTTGAGTTTGAATCTTTCTCTGATTGGTCGAAAACTATCGATTTGGTGTCTGAAGAGGTCATCTTTGAAGATACCAGACAGAAAGGTAACTACTATTTGCATATTTGTCTGCTGGGCATATAAGCAATACTGTTGGGAATAATTTTCACATAGCTTGTCAAATCATGATGGAGAAAGAGTAATAATTTCTGTGAGCGCGTTTCCCTGGTACCGAAGAAGTGGTCTAACGTGCCATCATTAATTTTGCTTTGGGATAAGCCCTACAAATCTTGTAACAGTAATACCTCTTAACGACTGTGATATACCAGCCAGGAGGATCAAGGCCTACTTGTACGTCGCTTTGCTAATTTCTTTAGTGAAAAAGGGCGAATGCTGCAAGTTATCCAGACCTCGTATCATATCCTCGAGCTTTTGCATTGCTTTCTCATGTAGACATGTTTTCGTCCACAGTTTAGGGTGAGAATTCTGAATGGGTCATATTCTTAGGTGATATTATTGCTGTTATGACAAATTTTAATAGGTGAAGTGTATCGCTGCTTTTCAAGTGCACGAGTTGTTGGTGTTTAAAGGCTCGCAAGGCTTACAAAAGATAGCTCATATAATTTTTGTATTAATAGGTCGGTTCTCATGAAATTTCACTGTTTTGTGCTCTTGTTGACAGGAATGGGGTACATTATTGTGTCCAGATTCGTTTTTATCATGTAAAGCTTCATTAAGGTTAAAGTAATTTACATTTCTAACTAAAATAGTTGAGACCTTATCTTCTTTTGCTTTTCTTGAAGTTTTACACCTGGACGATTCTGATTCATGTATCTTCACGGAAGTCTTGTTACCAAGGAGATCCTCGGCATCAGCTCGAGAGAGCGAGTACTCCCTTCAATTCGAGGTTCACTACAGAGATATGACGAAAAATACTTTGCTGACGTTCCTGTTCAATCATAGTCGTATTATGCTTATTATTGACTATCTGCTGGATACATACAACTTTATCATGTGCCGGATGTTCAAACCCACTGCAGGTTTGTAAAGTACAATAAATGTGTAGATAACATTTTTGGATTTTGTGCGCTCTCTGATTGGCTAAAGATAGCTATGTTTTATCAGTGTATAAAATACAGAATACTGTGTTATATTGTCTACCGTCCATGTTAACTTCTTATGTATACCATCTACAAAGCGTATGAAGAAGCCAAAGTGTTGTGTTATTCTGTCATAAAACACACTGTGGACAGTAGTTATTCCAGAACAACTGAGGAATTTAGAAAGCACTTGCTAACAGCACGTATTTCTAAATTTCTGTTATATTCTCAGATAACTAGAATGAAGAAATGGGGAACATCTACCGTGTTTCTTTCGACTTATCGGTCGGGATAACGAGAAATGCAGTGGGACGCGAGCCGCTGGCGAAAATGTTTCCACGTGTTTTTCAAGTTCTCCCAACTTTTCACGAGAAGAACTTCATTAATGTCTTTTGTCAGTGAGATACAGACTCGATTCAAATCAGATCAGACACTCGAAGAACAAACTCTTGACCTTTGTCAGACAGTGGGCTTTGTTTTAGGGTTATATGAAGAGTAGTGTCCCTTTTTTATGAGTAACATTGATGCGTAAACCAAATGTTACACTGTGATTAACAAGGTAAAGTTTATGGAGTCAATGTTAGCGGGTCTTGTTGTTAAGATTCAGGAACCTCTGCAAGTCAAGAACAGTCCATGGACACGTCAGAGGACAGATGTCCAAGCAAGTCATACGAAACACCGCCTCCGTCTGCATCAGGGGTAGCGACAAGATGTGAGATGCCAGCACGACCTCAGGTAGACAACATGTAGCTATCTCTTACAGATCACAGACGTGCTATGTTTTGATCCTTCAAATGTTCCTCTTTTGAGGTGCTA